>NW_006922031.1:373237-390460 GCF_000298275.1 Orycteropus afer afer | reverse complement strand
TATTCTTCAACCTTCATCAGTAGGTGCCTTAAGTCATCCTCACTTTCAGCAAGCAAAGTTGTATCATCTGCATATCTCAGGTTGTTAGTGATACATCTTCTGATTTCTTGATTTCTGCTTCCATTGGTGTTGATAGTGATATCAAGTAATATGAAATCTTTGACAACTTCCATCTTTTTTTTTTCCATTTATTGTGATACTGCTTATTGTTTCAGTTATAAGGATTTTCATTTTTATGTTCAGGTGTAATCCATACTGCACACTGTAGTCTAATCATCAGTAGGTACTTCAAGTCATCTTCACTTTCAGCAAGCAAAGTTGTGTCATCTGCATATCACAGGTTGTTAATGAGTCTTCCTCCAATCCTGATGCCACATTCATCTTCATATACTCCAGCTTCTAACATTATTTGCTCAGTATATAGATTTAATAAGTATGGTGAAAGGATACAACCTTGATGCAATCTTTTCTTGATTTTAACCCATGCAGTATCTCCTTGTTCTGTATGAATGACAGCCTCCTGGTCTATGTACAGGTTCCTCATGAGTACATCAGGTGTTCTGGAATTCCCATTCCTCTCAATGTTATGCATAATTTGTTATGATTCACACAATCAAATACTTTTGGATAGTCAATAAAACACAAGTACACATCTTTCTGATATTCTTTGCTTTGAGCCAAGATCCATCTGACATCAACAATGATATGCCTCTTTCCATGTCCTCCTCTGAATCCAGCTTACATCTGGAAGTTCTCTGTCAATATACTGCTGCAATTTTTTTTGACTTAGCTTCAGCAAGATTTTACTTGTGTGTGATATTAGTGATACTGTTTGATAAACTCCACATTCTGTGGGTTCACCTTTCCTTGGAGTGGATAAAAATATACATCTCTTCTACTCTGCTGGCCAGGTACCTGTCTTCCAAATTTCTTGGCATAGATGAGTAAGTGTGGCATGTGTTTTTGAAACATCTCAACTGGTGTTCAGGCAATTGCTGGAGGTTTTTTTTGTTTGTTTGTTTTTGCCACTTCTTTTGGGGCAGTTTCAATTTCTTCCTTCAACACCATTGGTTCTTGATCATATGCCGCCTCCTGAAATGGATTAACATTGATCAATTCTTTTTGGCACAGTGACCATTTGTATTCCTTCCATCTTCTCTTGATGTTTGCTGCATCATTCAATATTTTGCCCATAGAATTTTTCAATATTTCAAATTGAAGACTGAATTTTTCATGAATTTTTTCAGCTCAAGAAATGGTGAGAGTGTTCTTCCCTTTTGGTTTTCTAACTTCAGATCTTAGCACATTTCATTGTAATAATTATTTGAATTGTCAAGCTGCTCTTTGAAATCTTCTATTCAGCTATTTTATCTAGTTTTGTTTGGATTTGCTTTAGCTACTCTCCTTCCAAGGGCAAGTTTCAGAGTCTCTTCTGACATCTATTTTGGTCTTTTCTTCCTTCTGTTTTTCTAATGACCTTTTGCTTTCTTCATGGATGATGTTCTTGATGTCATTTCACAATTCCTCTGGTTTTCAGTCATTGGTGTTCAATGCAACAAATTCATTCTTTAGATGGTCTCTAAATTCAGGAGGAATATAATCAAGGTCATATTTTGGCTCTTGTGGACTTGTTTTAATTTTCTTCAGCTTCAACATGAACTTGCATCTGAGCAGTTGATGATCTCTTCCACAGTGAGCTCCTGGCCTTGTTCTGGCTGAATATATTGAGCTTTTCCATTGTCACTTGCCACCGATTTAGTTGATTTGATTCCTCTTACTCCATCTGGTGAAGTCCACATATATAGCTGCTGTTTGTGTTGTTGAATAAAGGTATTTTCAATGAATAAGTCATTGGTCTTGGAAAATTCTATCGTGTGATCTCCAGCATTATTTCTATCACCAAGGCCATGTTTTCCAACTACTGGCGATTCTTCTTTGTTTCCAACTTTTGCATTCCAGACACCAGTGATAATCAATACATCTTGATTGCATGTTTGGTCAATTTCAGACCTCAGAAGTTGTAAAAATCTTCAATTTCCTTGTCTTTGGCTTTGGTGGTTGGTGTATAAATTTGAATAATAGTGGTATTAACTGGTCTTCCTTGTAGGCCTATGGATATCATCCTACCATTGACAGCATTGTACTTCAGGATAGATCTTGATAGATCTTCTTTGTTATGTCGAATGTCACACCATTCCTCTTCAATCTGCCATTCAAAGCATAGTAGATCATATGTCTGATTCAAAATGTCCTAAACCAGCCTGTTTTAGTTCACTAATGCCTAGGGTACCAATCTTTATATGTTCCACTTCGTTTTTGACAATTTGAGATTTGCCTTGATTCATACTTTGTACATTCCATGTTCCAATTATTAATGGACTTTTGAAGATGTTTCTTGTCATTTTGAATAGTGCCACATCAGCAAATGGAGATCATGAAAGCTTTATTCCATTCATATCATTAAGGTTGGTTCTACTCTGAGAAGGCAGCTTTTCCCCAGGTGTATTTTATATGTCTTCTGACCTGAGGGGCTCATCTTTGGGCACTATATTACACAATGTTTCAGGAATATTCATCAAATTTTCCAGCAATAAAGCAGACTGTATTTCACTGCTATTCATAAGGTTTTCACTGGCCAGTTCTTTTAGAAGTGGATGACCTATTCCTTTTTCTGAGTGTGTTAGTCTGGAAGCTCTGCTGAAACCTGTCCACCATGGGTGATCCTGCTGGTACTTGAAATATCAGTGGCATAGCCTCTATCCTCACAGAAACATGCCAGCCACCACTGTATGACAAACTGAGAGATGAATGGTGGGATCTCTTACTACATTTTATTTATTACCATGATCTTTTATCATGAATTTTAACCAACAGCCTTCTTGTTAACTGTCAAATGTCTTAGGCATTACGCCACCAGAGTGATTGAAAATACTATGGTTTGGGTTAGGCATACCTTAGTCTTCAAGAAGATATCTTTGTTCTCCAGCACTTAAAAGAGGCTTTTTCAGCAGATTTGCCCAGTGCAATATGTCATTTGATGTCTTGACTGCTGTTTCCATTGGTGTTTATTGTAGAACCAAGTAATATGAAATCTTTGACAACTTCAATCTTTTTTCATCCATTATGAAGCTGTTTATTGAACCAGTTGTGAGGAATTTTGTTTTCTTTATATTGAGGTGTAATCCATACTGTAGACTATAGTTTTTAATCTTCATCAGTATGTGACTCAACTCATTCGCACTTTCAGCAAGTAAAGTTGTGCCATCTGTACCCGCAGGTTGTTAACGAGTCTTCCTCCAATACTGATGCCATGTTCTTCTTCATATAATCCAGCTTCTCAGATTTTTGCTCAGTTTGTTGTTGTTATTTGCCGTCGAGTCAGCCCTGACTCATAGTGACCCCTCCTTGGGTTTCCGAGGCAGTATCACTACAGAAGTAGGATTGCCCAACCTTCCTTCCGAGGAGTGGCTCAGTTTACAAGCTGAATAAATATAGTGAAAGGATACAACCTTGAAACACTCGCTTCATGTATCCCCTCGTTCTGTTCAAATGACAGCCTCTTGATCTATGTACAGGTTCCTCATGAGTATAATCAAGTTTTCCAGAATTCCTATTCTTCTCAATTTTATCCATTGTTGTTGTTGTTGTTGTTGTTTGCCGTCGAGTCGGCCCCGACTCATAGTGACCCCTCCTTGGGTTTCCGAGGCAGTATCACTACGGAAGTAGGATTGCCCAACCTTCCTTCCAAGGAGTGGCTGGTGGGTTTGAACCACCAGCCGTCTGGTTAGCAGGCAAGTGTCTTAGCCACTATGCTACCAGAGCTCCCAATGTTATCCATAGTTTGTTATTATTGAATGCTTTTGCATAGTCAAGGAAACATTAGTAAATATCTTTCTGGTATACTTTGCTTTCAGCTAGGATCTATCTGACATCAGAAATGATACCCTCGTTCCACATCCTCTTGTGAATCCAGATTGTATTTTTAGAAGCACTGCAACCATTTTTGAATTATCTTCAGTAATATTTTACTTGCATGCAATATTAATGACATTGTTTGATATTTTCCACATTCTGTGGGATCACCTTTCTTTGGAAGGGGTACAATTACGGATCTCTTCCAGTCAGTTGACCAGGTAGTTGTTTTCCAAATCTCTCAGCATACCCCAGTGAGTGCTTCTAGTGGGACATCCATTTGTTGAAACATCTCAATGGGTATTCCATCAATTCCTGAAGCCTTGTTCTTAGCCAACTCCTTCAGTGCAGCTTCAACTTCTTCTTTAAATACCATTGGATCTAGATCATATGTCACCTCCTAAAATGGATGAACATAGACCAATTCTTTTGGTACAGTTATTCTGTGTATTCCTTCCATCTTCTTTTGATGCTTCCTGCATCATTCAATATACTGTCCATAAAATCTTTCAATATCGCAACTTGAGGCTTAACTTTTTTCCTGAGTTCTTTCAGCTTGAGAAATGACAAGCATGTTCTTCCCTTTGGGTTTTCTAACCCGAGGCCTTTGCACATTTCATTATAATAACAGGCTTTGTCTGCTCAAGCTGTTCTTTGAAATCTTCTGTTCAGCTCTTTTATCTTGTCATTTCTTCCATTTGCTTTAGCTACTCTCTGCACAAAGGCAAGTTTCAAAGTCTCTTCTGACATCCATTTTGGTCTTTTCTTCCTTTCTTGTCTTTTTAATGACCACTTGCTTTCTTCATCAATGATGTTCTTGATGTTATCCCATAATTCCTCTGATTTTTGGTCATTGCTGTTCAACATATCAGATCAAATCTATTCTTTGGATTGTCTCTAAATTCAGAAGGGATATAATCAAAGTCATATTTTGGCTCTTGTAGACTTGTTTTAAGAAGGGATACTACATGATTTATAACCATGAAGGGTATGCATCATGGTTGTATCGCCATAGTTATTCAATCTATATGTTGAGCAGATAATCCAAGAAGCTAAATTATTTAAAGAAGAATGCAGAATCAGGATTGAAGGATGACTCATTAATAACCTGTGATATGGAGAGGGCACAATCTTCCATGCTGAAAGCAATGATGACTTGAAGCCCTTACTGAGGAAGATCAAAAATTACATCCTTCAGTGTAGATTATGCCTTGGTATAAAGAAAACAAAAATTTCCACAACTAGACCAATAAGCAACCCCATGAAAAACACAGAAAAGATTGAAATTGTCAAGGATTTCATCTTCCTTGAATACATATTCAATGTCCATGGAAGCAGCAGTCAAGAAATCAAATGATGTACTTCATTAAGAAAATCTGCTGCAAAAGACATCTTTAATGTGTTATAGAGCAAAGTTGTCACTTGGAGGACCAAGGAGAGCCTGACCAAATCCCTGGTGTTTTCAATCACTTTGTATACATGTGAAAGTTAGACAGTGAATAAAGAAGACTGAAGATCTGAATTATGTTGTTGCTGAAGCATATGAAATACACCACGGACTGCCAGATAAATGAACAAATTTGTCTTGGAAGAAGCACAGCCAGAATGTTACTTCAGCAGCAAGGACACCAAGACTTCATATCCCATATTTTGAACATGTTATCAGGAGGGACTAGACCTTGCAGAACAGCATGCTTGGTAAAGTAGAGTGTCAGCAAAAAGAGGAAGATACTTAGTGAGATGGATTGATTCAGAAGCTATAACAATGGGCTCAGATATAGCAACAATTGTGAGGATGTGCAAGACCAAGAGTGTTCCTTCCATTGTGCATAAGGTCACTAAGAGTTGGAACTGAATCAAGGGCATCTGACAGTATAAACAACAACAATGGCAATACATTCACTGAAGCTATCACCTAAAATATTATGGAGTTTAGACTATGTGCCTATACATTAATTTTTGCATACTTGATGGTAAAATGTATTGCTTATAGGATGCATTGTCCTTTAATAACTATTATATAATGTTCCAATAAAAACAGAAATATACTCTATAAACCCTTCCCCTGGCAAATGACTTCCAATGTCCCCATTATTCTCATTCAAAGGGGTTGGAGACCTATATCCACCATGATAATAATAACAAACATTTTTTTTTAATATAATAAAATTAAAACTGTATTATTCTCTGGGGGTTGAGAAGTCTGGTTTTATGCTTCAAAGCATATTCTTGTTTGATTATAGTTTTGTGAAATCCAATATCTGAGATTAGCTTTTCTAATCCCAGCTCACATTGAATAGTGCAGTCTTATATGGCCATTATGATATTATGGAGGTGATAGTATACAAATTATGATGTTAGATCATAAAAGATATTGTGAATTCTGCTTTTGTTTCTTGGATCATTCATATTAGAGGAAGCCAGTTAACCTTGTCATGCGAATACTTGAGTAGTTCTGTGCAAGCCTATATGGAGTTGGTTGGAGTTTAAGACCTCATGCCACAACCAGCTAGCCCTGTGACTGAGGTAGCTGGGAAGGAGATCATATGGTCCAAGGTAAGTCTTCAGATGACTGTGGCCTTGATTATCATTTTGACTGAAAACTCATGACAGATCCCAAGGCAGAAATGTCCAGCAATGTAGCTCCCAAATTTCTAGTCTGCCCAAACTGTGGCAAATGAAAACTTTAGTCATTATTTTATCCACATTTTAGGCAACAATAGATAACTGATACAAGTGATACAGAAACATTTTATGCTTTGTGTGGTAGTTAAGGTTTGTGTTAACTTGGCTAGGCCTGATTGAGTGGCTGGACAGCTTAGTGGTACTTATTCTCCATGATGAGACTGTCAATCAACTTCATGGTGGGATCTACCACAAGCAACTGAGTAGCTACTTTAGGAATGTGGTCTGCTTCTTGTATGTAAGCTTAGGGAACATTTGAACCTTCATGTAGCCAAGTCGTTGTTCACCAGCCTGCCATGCTCTGTGGATCTTGGGACTTTTAGTGGACTTGAATCAATGGCCTGCCATTTGTTTTGTAACATTGGGACTGCATCTTTTTACTTGTCAACCTTAGCTTTGTCAGCCTCAAGCAGCCAGCAGCTGTCTGAGTGAAGAAAAGCCTCCAGCGTCAGTGGGCTGGAAGAAGGAGGCAGAGCTGAAGCCCAAAGTTGAGGGGTTTTCACCCAACCCCCAGAGCCTGGAACTCTGAACTCAGACTTAAAGCCTCAAAACTGTAAGAGAATAAGCTCCTATTTATTAAAGCCATCCCATTTGTGGTATATTTCTGTTAAAGCATTACTAGGTAACCAAAACAGAATATGGTACCGGGAGTGGTGTGCTACTCCGACAGATACTTAAAATGTAGAAACAGGAGTGGAGTGTATCCTTGACCTGAGATCTCTGCACTGAAACTCTGGCAGAGAGACCGGCACAAAGACATTGGCAGAGAGAGCAGCATGAGAGACACTGGCAGAGAGACAAGAATGAGAGACACTGGCAGAGAGACCAGCATGAGGGATGGCAGTAGCAGAGATTGGCATGAGACAGCAACGGCCTTAACAGCCCATGGAGAAGAAAGCTGGATGTCATTGGGTATGTGGCTTCCTGGTGCAGTGGGCTGCCTTTGGCATTAATTGGCAGAAGCAGAGACACCAAGGAAATGGGAAAAAGAGCTGCCTCAGCCACAAGGGTAGAACCATAGCTTTTGGAGATGGAAACACCACAGCCCCTTGGGTTTCAAAGAGCCAGACCTTCACCAACTTGTTTCTGGAGTATGGGGCTGTTTGTTCATGTGAGTCAGTGGGATGGGGCCATAGCTCCTCCATCAAGAGTGAAGGGGCAGAGTTACTATGGCCAAGAGGTAGAAGCATGGGGCCCACCAGGCCAACAGGGTGAGGTCACTACTCAGAAACTAGAGGACTGGAGCCACCCAATGAAGGAAATCTGTACAGATGCCACCCATTGAAGATCTGTACAGGTGCCAAGTTGACAAGAGGTGGGATTGTGGTAGTTAAGGTTGTGTATCACCTTGGCTGGGGCTGGTTGAGTGGCTGGGCAGCTGGTGATAATTATTCCCCATGATGAGATTCCGTGGTGGAATCTACCACAAGCAATTGAGTAGCTGCTTTAGGGATGTGGTCTTCTTCTTGTATATAAGCAACAGCTTTGGGAATGGTCTTTAGCTTATGGCATGCTTGAACCCTGCATGTAGCCAAGTCGTTGTTCAGCAGCCTGCTATGCTCCATGGATCTTGGGACTTTCAGTGGACTTTAATCAATGGCCTGCCATTTGTTTGTTAACATCGGAACTATGCCTTTTTACTTGTCAACCTTGGGTTTGTCAGCCTCAGCAGCCATCAGCTGCCTGAGTGAAGAGATCCCTCTAGCTCCAGTGGGCCGGGAGCAGGAGGCAGAGCTGGAGTCCAAGGTTGAGGTGCTTTCACCCAGCCCCTAGAGCCTGACACTTTGAGCTCAGACTTAAAGCCTCAAAACTGTAAGAGAATAAACTCCTGTTTGTTAAAGCCATCCCATTTGTGGTATATTTCTCTAAGAGCACCTCTAGGTAACCAGAACACTTTGAATTTTACAAGTAAGACTGTTTTGCTTTTCCTTTAAAAGCACTGCCTTTGGGAACAACTCTTGGATTTGCCACTTACTTGGTCTGTGACTTTGGGCAAGTTGCTTATTTCCACATACCTCATTTCTCTCATACATGAAAGGGAATAATAATAGTAATTACATGGTAGATTTATGTTATTTTAGATTAAATAAAATATGTTAAATTATTACAAATGTACCTGGCACATAGTAAACACCCAAATGTCTACCAAAATCATTCTGTGGAAGGGTTAATAGCTCAAGGCTGGATTGACAGCATATCATACTTGCCTGAATTCTAACATTTCAGGTTTTTTTTTTTCTTTTTTTAAATCATAAGAATAATATTATTACTGTTTTTTCCCCATACAGTATTTCATAAGTTGTTTCAACTTCTACTATTTTTGCTTCACAGACTCGCAATGCATTTGATACTCTTCCTATAAACAAGGGAGGCTTTATAGAGATAGGCAGTGTTAGTTTCTAATAAATGAAAAAGTCATCCTAAGGCACAGTATGGAAGATATATATCAGTTGGATACAAAGTAGAGACAGATTTCTATCAATATTAAGTATGCACTTCTCCAGTATTAGAATCACAGGCTTTATCTTAGCTTCACACTCCTTTTGAGACATATCAAATTGTAATTCCTGAGCTTTTGATATTTACTACAGCAAATAACTTATTTCCTATGGTACTATTCATTTTATTCTCATAAATAAAACATTCTTTCACTTGTTGTATATTTCATTTTTTATTGACACCAAATCTTAGGATTAGCATCAGGATTTTACTTCTTTGGTTTGGCTATTTTATTGTTCTTCTAAGCTACTGTATGTTGGGAATACTTACATATTACATGGTGTGAATATTAGAAGCCCTTGCTTTGTATAACTTGAAAAATCATTTCAAGTCCTCAGATGACTATGTCTTCCCTAAATAAAGCTTCCTTCTGAAGGATATATATTTCTCATATATATGATGAAAAAGTCATGTTCCTGAAGGACAAGAGGAATAAAATTCACTATCTTGACTCTATTTTGAGTAAAAACTTTTTATGCCAATAATTCAGGATACTTATTGACTCTTCTCAGGAGCTCTGTTGTTAAACCATGGGGCTGCTACACAAAAGGTTAGAAGTTCAAATCCACTAGCCATTCCATGGGAGAAAGATGACCCTTGGAAATCCCATGAGGCAGTTCTATCCTGTCTTGTAGAATTACCATAAGTGAGAATCAACTCAATGGCAGTGTGTCTTGTATTGACTCTTCCACAAGAAAACAAAATAATAAATGACTTCTGGAGGTTGGTAATGAGATAATAGAGATAATGCTCTCTAAATTGGGCTAGGCTCTATTTATTTAACATAAATTATCAATAGTTTTAATTTTGGGAAGTCAACGTCATTGACATTTTCAATTATACTTATTTTAACCATAAATAGAAGGCCTTAGTTAACTACTTCTGAAAATCAGCCAATGAAAACTGCATGGTCACGATGAATCTCAGGGCTGGGCAGTGGCAGCATTTCACTCTGTTATGTATGGGGTCACTATTAGTTGAGGGCCAAGTTGGCAGCAACTAACACCAGCAGCACTATATCAATCAACATGCTAAAAAGAGCATTTTCAATCTATTATATCGGAAATGGCTATCATTGATCATTGGTTTTATTTTTGGCTTGGCTATCCTTAGCATAGAGAACACATATATATTGAGATTTTGAAGGCAGAACATTAAACCACACATTTAGGATACTGTACTCTAGTTGCTAAGATGGGAGACATGTAGGGGGAAAAAGACACATATTTAGGTGAACTTTAAAAATTGTTACTGCCAAAGCAAGTCAGTTTGCAAAAAGCAAGAAAATGTATGTCACATTTGTTCAAAATTATTTATCTCATCCTGATTATATGTGAGGTACAGCACAGACATAAATGTAGACCAAATGGCTGTTAGCCAGCCTGTTATATGTTTGTAACACTCAGAAGAGGGAAAGAGAACAAAAAGGCTTCATTATATTCCCCCATTCTTTCCTTGGCTTGACATAAACTGCTTATGGTTGTAGGAAAAAAAAAAAAAAAACTCAGTTAAATCAGACAGAAGCTTACCAGGAGTACCATTCTATACTCCTATAATTCAAAATAAATGGTATACAAATATAAATATATCTCTACTAGATTGTTTTTCATTTTACAGAGATTTGGCAGAGCCTTCAGAGAGATTGTCCCCACACTGTGTATAAAGAGTTGATATTTTTTCCTAAATGCTCTGAGATTGAAAACATAAAAATAAATAAAAAATAAAATAACAGAGAGAAACTCTTCTTTTTCCAAATCAGAGCACATGGCTCTAATAAGAATCAATTGGAGCAGAAGATTTTTAAGCATATGTAATCTGGAGTAATTTTTACCAGAATGTTTTATTCTAATTGTGTTTGAACACTTTCTTATTATCAATATGTTTTGGCTAGCTAAAATATTAAGGCACAAGTCACCCAACCCATGGTCAAGCATACAATGGGAAATACTTTGTATATACCTAAAACATTCTTGTTATTAAACATTCATAAGATAGGATCAAGCAGTGATTTAATACAAACAGAGAGAGAGAAGAGGCAGGAAAGAATAAAAAGGAAAATCATCAGACAATTGATTTTCCCTCATATATACTATATATATATTTCATCATATTGTCTGCTTTCTGCCTGATGAAGAAGAGAAGCACTAACGACCTTTGAGTCTAGAAACTTTCTACCAATGACCAAGAGGTAATAAGCATAGAGGAAAAGATTCATAGCCAGGTACACTTGCTTTTGAATCTCTGTTCCATCACTTAGTATGTGGTGGTAACTACACTTTAGTAAAATAATATGATTCCTCTGAGTATTAATAATAAAAATTAATTTGCAGCATCTGTTCAGGGATGATTAAATAAGATGATATAATTAATAACTCTAACACTAAAAAGTCTTTAAAATTTTAGGCACTCTTTTAGTCATTGAACTATTGATATCAAATACCTGATTTAAAGGTAAATTGAATTTCAATTCTCTACACTTCTCAACTGTTAAAATTTTTAAATAAAATTTCATGCATTTAAGTTCAAACATACATACACAATATATTTATACATATGTTATATTATGTAAATATAAAATGGAATGCATAAAGATCAGTATCTTAGCCAATAGTGAGCTGAAATGGACTGGTTTTGGCCATTTTGAATCAGATAATCATATTACCTATTATGCCAGAAATGATCAATTGAAGAAGAATGGCATCCCATTCATCATCAAAAAGACTAGTTCAAGAAATATCCTGAAGTACAATGCTGTCAGTGATAGGATGATATCCACACATCTACAAGGAAGACCATTTATACTCTTATCATTCAAATCTACACACCAACAATTAAAGCCAAAGATGAAGAAATAGAAGATTTTTCCCAACTTCTACAGTCTGAAGACAAAACATTACACCAAGATGTATCAATTATTACTAGTGATTTGAATACAAAAGTGGGAAACAAAAAAGAATCATCAGTAGTTAGAAAATACGGCATTGGAGATATGAGGCCAGAGATCACATGATTGAATTTTGCAAAACCAATGACTTAGTCATTGTAAATACCTTTTTTCAACAACATGAACAGTGTCTATAAATGTGGACCTCACCAGATGGAACACATAGCAATCAGATCAACTACATCTATGGAAAGGGGGAATGAAGAAGCTTAATAGGTTCATCTAAAACAGGATCAGGAAGTTCAAGCTGAAGCTGAAGAATATTAGGACAAGTCTCTGAAAGCCAAAATATGACCTTGATTATATCTTCCATGAATTTAGAGACATAAGAAGAATAGATTTGATGCATTGAATGACAATGACCAAAAGTGGATGAGTTGTGGGATGACATCAAGAATATCACACATGAAAAAAGCAAAAGATGATTAAAAAGACAAGAAAGGAAGAAAAGACTAAAATGGATTTCAGAAGAGACTCTGAAACTTGAATGGACATTTGCTAATGCAAATGGAAGAATGATGAGAAAAAAGAGCTGAAGATATTTCAAAAAGCAACTCGAGAAGACAATTATTATAATGAAATCTACAAACACATAGAAAACCGAAAAGGGAAGAGCATTTTTAGTATTTCTGAAGCTGAAAGAACTGAAGAATATGCTCAAGTCTGAAGTTGCAATATTGAAGAATTTTATGGACAGAATGCAGGAAGCATCAAAAGAAGATGGAAGGAATACACAGTTACTGTACAAAACAGAATTGGTTCATGTTCAACTATTTCAGGAGGTGGCATATGATCATGAACCAATGGTACTGAAGGAAGAAGTCAAAGCTGCACTGAGGGAATTGTCTAAAAACAAGGCACCAGCAATTGGTAGAAAACTCATTGAGATGATTCAACAAATGAATGTAGTGCTGGAGCCACTTACTTGTCTATACCAAGAAATTTGGAAGGCAGCTGTTTGGCCAACTGACTGGAAGACGTTCATATTAGTGCCCATTCCAAAGAAAGGTGATCCAACAGAATGTGAAAATTGTTGAACAATATCATAAATATCACATGAAGGAAAGTTTTGCTGAAGATAATTTAAAAATGGTTGCAGCAGTATATTGAAAGAGAATTTAGAGAAATTCAAGCTGAATTCAGAAGAGGATGTGGAATAAGGAATATCATTGCTGATGTCACATGGATCTTGGTTGAAAGCAAAGAATAACACAAAGCTATTTATCTGTATTTTCTTGAATATGCAAAAGCATTCAATAGCTTGAATCATACAAATTATGGATAACATTGAGAAGAATAGGCATTCAAGAACATTTACTTGTGCTCAAGAAGAACCTGCACATGGCCCAGGAGGTTATTGTTCAAACAAACAAGAATATACTGCATGGCTTTAAATCAGGAAGGGTGTGTGTCACAGCTGTATCCTTTCACCATATTTATTCAACCTGTATGCTGAGCACATAATCCGAGAAGCTGGACTGTATGAAGAAGAACATGGCATCAGGATTGGAAGAAGATTCACTAACGACCTGTGATATGCAGAAGACATAACCTTTCTTGCTGAAAGTGAAGATAACTTGAAACACTTATTGATGAAGATTAAAGATTTCACTCTGCAGTACAGATTAAATCTCAATATAAAGAAAATAAAAATCCTCACAACAGGACCAATAAATAATATTAATGGAGAATAAATAATAAATTAATAAATAATATTAATGGAGAAAACTTTGAAGTGGTTAAGGATTTCATTTTACTTGGATCCACAATCAACACCCATGGAATCAGCAGTCAGGAAATCAGACATTGTATTGCACCGGGAAAATCTGCAGCAAAACACTTCTTTAAAGTGTTGAAGAGCAATGACATCACTTTGAAGACAGAGGGTCCCCTAACCCAAGCCATGGTATTTTCAATTGCTTTTTATGCATGTGAATACTGGACAATGAGTAGGGAAGATCAAAGAAGACTTGATGTCCTTGAATTGAGATGCTGGCAAAAAAATACTGAAAATATCATGGATTGCCCAAAGAAAGAACAAATCTCTCCTAGAAGAAGGGCCGCTGGAATACTCCTTGGAAATGAGAATGGCCAGAATTCCTCTCGCCTACTTTGGCCATGTTGTCAAAAGAGAGACCATTCCCTGGAGAAGAATATCATGTTTGGTAAAGTAGAGGGTCAACAAAGAAGGACTGACACAGTGTCTTCAATGACGGGCTCAATCATAGCAAGTATTGTGAGGCTGGCACAGGGCCAGGCAGTGTTTCATTCTGTTGTACACAGGGTTGGAAGAGTTGCAGCCAACTCAATAGCACCTAACAACAATAACAACATATTTATAGACAACTAGTTTATAGAATTATTTATGTACATACATATATAAAATGTTTGGTTTTTTATTCAAATTGGCAAAGGATAAAACTATCAACGTTCAACAGTTAACATTGTCTTTTATCAAGTTACTTGAAATAAAAAATACTGTCATTCTTTATTAATTTTTAGAAGCATTATTAGATGGATTTAGTAATGGATGAAAAAAATGGGTCTCAAAATATGTAATTTGGTGGATTTTTTGGTTTGTTTTCCATGCAATAATTTGATTTTAAAAAAAGAAAACCAACTTGTGATATAGCTACCAAAATGTCCTCCAATGATTTGCAATGAAATAGCATTTAAAAAAAGGGAGGGGGGCTAGTAACAGATGGTATATTTGACAAGATTTTCATAATAATGTGCATATTATTGGGGGAAAAAGGGAGAGCTCTTAGCCTATTATTGTAATCTGTCCTTTTCTAATATTTTTTTAAATGATCGTATAAATGGCTAAATCACTCATAATCACTCATTGACATTGAGTCAAATCCTACTCATAGCAACCCCTTCTTGGGTTTCTGAGGTGGTGTCTCTATAGAAGTAGATTGCCCAGTGTTCCTTCCGAGGAGTGGCTGGTGGGTTTGAACCACCAGCCTTCTGGTTAGCAGTCAAATGCCTTAGGCACTATGCCACCAGAGCTCCCAAACTGCTCATTAAAACTCTCAAAAAATATTTTATATATGATACATCAACTGCAGTGGCCATCAATGAAGTATATTTTGAATCAGAATTAATATTACTGTTGTAAATAATGCATTTTTTAATATCTGTATAATAAATTGATGTAAATATAGCAGTGGAGTTCAGATTTTTTCAGTGAAAGATTAAATTTTATTTTCTTGAAGTGCATCATTCTATCTAGTCTATAGTAGTAAAGTTATTTTGTGAATTTGTTTTCCTCCATTCTTTTTTTTTACCTTTCTGAGAATGTTTTAAATGGGAAACAGGAACCAGCAGGATTAATTTGTAGCCTAATATTCACTAAATTATTTAGCGATAATCCTATATCATGCAGTAGACATTTAAAAATATTTCCCAAGGCAAAATACATGTTTTTTTTTTTTTTTTTTTTTTTTAATCCTAAGTTTAATTATTTTACTCTACCACCAATTTTGGGTTACAAGTACTTATAAATCAATTCCTTTAAAGTCTCTCTTTTGTGTTCTGATTATTTATAAAAATAAAGATGTTTTAAGTACCTTCAATTTTTTTTTCAAGGCCCTAAGCTATAACACCTCTATTCTAATTGAACTGATACCAAAATGTTCCATTTCAGATCAACATATTTATTATCTCTAGTACAGATACTGTTCCCTCATTAAAATGAAAATATATGAGTTATGTTTCAGGCAGATGACAAATCATTAAAAGATCAAAATAATAACCAAGTAATATTTTTAAAATAAACTAGTTAAATGAAAACCTGTCCACAAAAATTCTTGTACAAAATATTCTTTACACTTTTATCATAATATCAAAAATAAATAAACAACTCAACTGTCTCTGAACAAACAATAAAATGGATCCAACTTTTAAGTAGTAACAAAGAACAAATTTCTGATAAACACAGAAACATGGATGAATCTCAAAGGCATTATGCTAAGAGAAAGAATCCAGTCACAAAGACTTCATTCTGGATGATTTCAACTTGTGTTCTAAAAATGGTAAAACAAATCTGTGGTTGCCAGGGCCCAGGGGTGAGAGAAAAACAAATGGGCTACAAAGAAACACAGAAATAACCTGGGATTAGACTTGGAATATAGAGAGAAGTAAAAAGTCAGACCAGAAACAAGCAAGCTTGTTAGGAAGTTAGCTTTCATTTTTCCAATGGATCCTAAGCTCAGAGTCAGGAAATAAAAAGTACAGTAATGAGTAGTATATCTATTAACCTGGTAAATAATGCAAAGCAGGATACAGAGATGTGACGGATGTCCATAGCCATGTCAATAGCAATTTGTGAAGGCTCCAGATTAAATTCTAGCAGAATCAGTGAGGAAGGAAAATATGAAAGGAGCATGTTATAATAGCTCGTAGCACAGTTGAGGACAAAGGAGTTTCCATAGTAGAATTCACACTTTTCATGCCAAAGAGGGGGAATTAATTCATATGCAGCCACCATCCATCTGTCAGTGGGAGCTTGTATTTACTATAATGCTCAACAGATTTCAGCAAAGCTTCCATACTAAGAATAGCTAGGAAGAAAGGCCTGGTAATCTATTTCCAAATATCAGCCAATGAAAATGCTATAGGTCATACTAGTCTGATACACAACCAGTCATGGGGATGGCATAGAACCAGGCATCATTTTGTTCCATTGTACATGAGGTCACCATGAGGTATGGGTTGACTCAAATGCAGCAAACAAAAACAGCACTATTCACCCTAACTATGCTACTGAATAACAGATTTCAGTGATTTTCAAAGTGTGCTCCAGGGACTACTTGTTGTTGTTGTTGTTATGTGCCCTGGAGTCAGACCCAACTCATAGTGACCCCTCCTTGGGTTTCCCAAGGCAGTATCACTACGGAAGTAGATTGTCCCATTCTTGTTAGCAGTCAAGTGGCTTAGGCACTATCCTACCAGAGCCTCCCCAGGGACTACTGTTTTTGTTGTTATGTGCTGTCCAGTCGGACCTGACTCATTGCTACCCCTCCTTGGGTTGTCCAAGCAGTATCACTATGGAAGTAGATTGCCCCATCTTTCTTCTGAGGAATGGCTGGTGGATTTGAACCACCAGCCTTCTGGTTAGCAGTCAAGTGCCTTAGGCACTGTGCTACCAGAGCTCCCACTGTTGTGGTTGTTGTTGTTTG
>NW_006922031.1:350556-372912 GCF_000298275.1 Orycteropus afer afer | reverse complement strand
ATAGCAACTCCATCTTGGGTCTCTGAGGTGGTTCAGAGGGGGTTGTTATTTACTCTTCATGCATTTGCTCTTTTTCCTTTGTTCTTTCTACTGTTGATTTCTAATTTTACAGCATTGTGATCTGAGAAGATGATTTGCAGTACTTCAATGTTTTTAAATTTATTGAGCTTTGCTTTGTGGTCCAACATATGGTCTGTCCTGGAGAATGTTCCATATGTGCTGGAAAAGAATGTATATTTTGCTGTTGTTAGGTGAAGAGCTCTCTAGAAGTCTAGTCCTTTCAATTCTCTTAAAGTCTGATTTATGGAATTGGGGACTCTTTCACTGGGTGCATAGATATTTATTATGGTCATGTCCAATTGATCCTTTGATTATTAAATAATGTCCTTTCTTGTTTTCTATGGTCATTTTTATGGTAAATCTCTTTTACTAGAAACTAATATTGTCACTCCTGCCATTTGCCTGGTATATCTCTTTCCAACTTTTGATTTTAAGTCCATTTTTTTCTTTGTGTCTAAGATGAGTCTTTTGTAGACAGTATATTGATGAGTCATATTTTCATATTTTCTTATCCAGTCTGAAACTCTCCACCTCTTGAGTGATGCATTTACTCCATTTACATTCGATGTAATTATCAACAAGTATGAATTCACTGATGTCATTTTGTTATGTGTTTTTCATGGTGTTCCTGATTTCTTTGTTCCATATAATTTTCTGTGCTAAGCACATTTTGCGAATCATGTTATCACTTCCTTTGATTATATTATTTTAATATTTTCTAAATATTTGTTCTTGTCCTCTTTTTTAATTTGATGTGAAGATGTATTATTTTTCTTTGAGATTAACCTGTGGTTTATTATTTTCTTCCCAAGATTATAACAGTCTGTTCTATTTTGTGTTGACTTCCTCACCATTTAGAAGTTCTGGAACTGCACAGTTTATTCCCTCTTTTTGGTTTGTAGTGGTTCTCATTTACCAATAGATGTATCTAGTACCCTGGTTACAGTCTTGCAAGCTTACTTTACTATGGATACTTCTATAACTGGGTCTCTTTCTGGGTTATGTCATCATGTGTGTTAATCATCAGGGGTTGTTTGCTGTTGTTTGTTCTCTGTCTAAAGGACTCACTTTAGCATTTCTTGTGAAGTTGGTCTGGTTTTAAAAAGTTCCCTTAATTTCTGTTTATCTGATAAGCTCTTAATTTCATCCTCATATTTGAGGGATAATTTTGCCATTATTACAGGAGCTCTGGTAGCATAGTGCCTAAGGCACTTGACTGCTAACCAGAAGACTGGTGGTTCAAGCCTACCAGCCACTCCTCGGAAGGAAGGTTGGGCAATCTACTTCTGTAGTGATACTGCCTCGGAAACCCAAGGAGGGGTCGCTATGAGTTGGGCTCAACTCGATGGCACATAACAACAACAACAACAACATATAATTATTGATTGTAATTTTTTTTCCATGTTTTTATATATATATCATCCCATTGCCTCTCACTTACTTGGTTTCTGCTGAGAAATAAGAGCTTAATCTTATTGGTTACCCTTTGTAGCTAAGTTTTCATTTTTCCCTTGCTGTTTTAGGATTTCTTCTTTACCTTTGGTTTTAGGGAATTTGATGATAATATGTCTTGGTGATTTTCTTTTGAGGTCTATCCTGTTTGCAGTTTGTTGAATTCCTTGAATGAATATATCCTCATCTTTCATCATATTAGGGAAATTCTCTTAAAAAAAATCTTTGACAATTTTCTCTGTAGTTTTATCTTTCTCTTCTTGGTCTGGAATTCCAATTACATGTTGGCTATTCCTCTTGATGGTACCCTATATGAATCTTAGGCTTTCTTGATTTTGTTTTGATCGTTTTCTCTGATTGATCCTTTAACAAAGTAATATTGAGGTATTTGTCTTCAATCTCATTAATTCTGTCTTCCAATGATTCAATTCTACTCTTATTCAATATGTAACCTGTTTTTGAACTCTTAGCATTAATCTTCTGTATTTCTATCTGTTGCTTTTGTATCGTTGGTAAATTTTTATTTATTTTGTTAGTTTGTTTTTGTATTGTTTTCCTAAATTATTAAAGAATTTTGTCTATGTTTTTCTTAATTTTGTCAATGTTTTCCCTTATTTCATCAGTCTTTTCCCTGATCTCTATCTCAATCCATTGAAGGTACCCAAATATAATTCTTTTGAATTCCCTATCAGGGACTTCCAACACTTTTTCTTCCTCAGGGATGTTTTCTGGGTTTGTGTCTTGGTCCCTTGTTTCTATTACTTTATCTAGTTTCTTTGTGTGGATTGTGATGGTCTGTTTTCCCTGAGACATTATGTTGTTGCTGTACTTATGTCTAATTTGACGTTTTATGTTGGTGTTATTCAGCTTTTTTTTGTTTTTCTTTAGTTTGGTTTGATACAGCTGTGTGAGTAGGGTACTGTGCTCCTCTATATGCTAGTTGTTAGCACTTAGGCACTCACCACTTGTCTCCTGGTGGGCATGATAGATAATGAGAGTGTGTTTAGATATCACTGTTAGCTGTTCATAATGATCAGTTGCAAGTGAGTTGAGGTGGTACTGGGCACCACGTATTGTTGATCAATTGGGGAAAAAGCAAGTGGTAGCCCTCATTCAGTGGTAGGGCTATAGTAGTCTATATGGTTGAGTAGACAAAAATATAATTCAAAAACCAACAAAAAAATATAAACAAGGGAACAAAAAACAACTAAAATGAAATAAGCAGGTGTGGTGTAGTAAATTACTTAGTGTGGTTTTTCTACCCATAAGGCTTTGTAAACTCCATGGTGGGATTTGCAATGAGCAACTGAGGAGCTCCTGATTGCTAAAGTTGTCCACCTGGAGTATTTCTGTTTGGAGTGGGAGAAAACAATATTCTGGGAGGTTCCCACTCTCTCTCAGGTGCTTAGAGTTCTGATGCTATGATTGGTTAGTTTGGCCACTCTGCCAGGCTCAGAAGGAGGCTTCCTAGAGGCAGAACTCTCTCTGACTGATGGTTGAGGAAGACGTGCTGCTGAAAGAGACATCCTCTCCTGAAAGAGACATGTGCTGCTGGGAAAGAGATGCAAGAGACACACATTGCTGAGACACCAAGGGACATACACTGCTGGGGGAGAGACTGTGAGAGACTTGGCTGAGAAATGGTGGGCTGGGAGAGAGACTGAGCATTTTTTCCTGAACTTGAATTGCAGCCTGGTGCTTCCCTAATAAACCCCATAATCTGTGAGTTCTGTGTGGCCAATGCAGCAAATTATCAAACCCAAGAGAGAGGTTGTGGGTGCTTTAGGAGGAACAGTTGGAGAAAGGGCTGGAGGGAGTCAGCATGTCTGGCCTTGTAGGAATAGTCCTTGGGTTATTGATGGTTATTCTGTCTTTCTCTTGTGGGATTAGAAGAGGTCAGAACATGTGGCTTTCTTGCCCTTTTTGCAACAGGAGCTGTCACAAAAAAAAGTGCAATAAATGAGGAAAATTTTCAAAATAAATTTTAAAAAGGAAAAAAGAGAGATAATGAGAAAAAGAGAAAAAACAGCCACAATATTGGCATGAAGGAATGAGAGAAAAGCACAAAAATAAATGAATGGTAAAGAGAATATGGGAAAGCTGGAAAAGGAAAAACAAGGGATGGGAAGAACCAAATGGGGAAAAAAAAAAAAAAGGAACCAAGAAATGGAAAGAGGATTAAAAAAAAAAGAAGAAGAAAGAAAGAAAAGAGCCAGGGATGGGGAAGAAAAAAGAAAAATGAAGAAAGCAGGAAGATTATAAGAATAATAAAAAAAAAAAAAAAACTGTAGAGGCAGGACCATGACACACAGACTCTGTCAGTGTACAGACTGGGGTGGAATTTCTGCTGGTCAAGAAGGTGAGTTGAGACAGGGGATGGTAACACCTCTTTTCAGCAAGAGGATATGGGGTAGAAGAGTAACAAGGGAAATATCACTCCATTCTAGTTATCAGATTCCAGTGTGGTTATCTGTGCTGTTTTTGTCAAATGGAGACTATTCTTAGGTTGCTGTCCAAGTAAGAATGCCTCTTGTATATATTCAAAATGGCTATGCACACTGCTTACAAATATTCACAACGTCTGTGCCCTCAGGACAGCTACTGGCAGTCCACAGGTCTGTTTGTCTCCTTCTTTGCTGTTTCTCTTTGTGCTTGTCAGGCTCCCATGTAGTCCTTGCCCATGCAGTCCTTAGTGACCAAAACTGATACTTAGGTGGCTACTGGGAAATATACAAAATGGCTGTGCCCTCAGGATAGCCATAGGTCTGTAGCTCAGTATGTCTCCTTACTCATAGTTTTCATCCAGGTTCTTCTATTAGTTCATAATTGATCAACTTCTTTTTCCTTCCCTTCAAAACTCAGGGTTCCAGGATCATCTTCTGTATCGGTTTCAAATGGTTTCTCATTGTTTTGTTGCAGAGGGTCTGTCTATTCCACCATCTTGCTGGAACTCCAGAATATCTAATCTTATATTTAATTATTTATCTTCAAGGAAATATATATTTTAAAAAATCCTGTGCATATCCAGCTGGATAGGCTGTGATATGATAAAGCCACACAAATCAGCAAAATCAACATGAATATCTCACTCATGTTAAATGTCCATCATGGGTGTGCTCAACTCTACTATGCCCACTCAACAGCCCAGGCTAAATAGTCTCCATCTTTGGAATTCTATGTTTCCTAAGGCAAGAAGGAGGGCAAATGATGAACTATGCCCAGGTTCAAAGATTTCACTCATTTTATTTACTGAAGCAAATCACAATGCTATAATGAACTTCATGGTCAAGGACATAGAATCTTGCCTGTGTCCAGAAGGAGAAACAATCACAGATAATTGCTGAACTATATTTATGACTACCACATTTTACAAAAAATTATCTTTACATTTATTTTTTCATACGTCTTAGTCAGATAAAGTTTAATTTATTTCTATAAAAGTGGGACACTGATTAGTGCAACACACTGGTTTGGGTCTAGATTCTTCTCCATTTGTCAGAGACACCTCATGCAATTATGGGAAAATCACTCTATCTCTATTTTAATTAACTGTAAAGTTAATTTCTAAGGTCTTCAATTTCCTTACAAATAAAATCCTAGAATGTCTTAAAAGGATTTCACATACTTGCTTGACATTTCTATTTATAGGCAAAAAAAATAAGTAATTTAATGCAGAGAAAGATTTGATGACTGAAAGAATGTCAGAGTTTATATTTGTGATCAATTTAAAATTTATATATGTAGTTTCAACAAACACACATATACCTCAAAAAAGAAACAGCAGGAATAAACAGCAACCACAAAGACAGAATCTGTTTGAAGAGTCCAAATTATGTATGTTCTTTTTCAAATCGTTATTTATATGTCACATGCTGGGTTCTTGGTTATTAATAGTGGTTAAAGAATAAAAAAGTGAAATAAATGTAAAAAAGCTCTTTTTTCAAAATAGTATCTCATTAGTAATCCCCATGCTAATTCCCTCTAGCATCTTAGTACCTGAAAAACTAGGTGCAGCTGTTTGAAAAAGAGATTCATTCTCTCTAAAAAGCTCATTGAGTCAGAGTACGCCAAACTCAGGGAATTAGGATTAGAAAGGAGAAAGGGGCAGGGGGAAAATAACAAATCAAGGGAATCTGCCATGTTGCATGACAACCAGAAGGCCAGAAAGGCCTTTGGAGACCTTTCCAGGGAAGCACCGACCAGCAGGCAAGAAAGGCCATCAGAGACTTTCTTGGGGTAGGGGAGAAGGTGCACCACACTACAAAACTAGCGGCCACCCCATGGGTCTATCTTCAGCATCTACTTTTATTGGTAAACTTGGGTCTGCTGGGTGTGAGCAGGCATTTCTCTGGCTCCAGCCCTACTGAAACCTGCACAGAGAGCACAGTAATGCTGTAAGTGGGTGGGCCCTGGGAGGAACTCCCATAGCAGATTGAGGAACAGGGCAATTACCTTGGGTCAGCTTTTTTACACAGAGGGGCCAGCACCTGCTTTTGTCAGTAAACTTGGGTCTGCTGAGTGTGACCAGGCATTTCTCCAGCTCCAGGACTGCTGAAACCCAAGCTGAGAGAACAGTAACACTGCAAGAGGGTGGGCCCTGGGAGAAACTCCCACAGCAGAACAAGGAACAGGACACTTATTATAGGTCAGGTTTTTGGCACAGAGAGTCCTAAGAGTGGAGTTTTTATATGTGTCTGAACCTGACAGAAAGTGACAGCCCCCTGACAGTTGGAGTCTTTGCTGAACTTGAGATGCAGGCCTGTGAATAGCAGCACAACATCATCATTAGCAGCCCACTCAAAGCCCTGAAAACCGCTCCCAGCACCTTGTGTCTTTGCTTCATTCTCTCTTCTCTCACTTTCTCCACCTATTTCCTCACTCATCCAATAGGGAAAAAAAAAAAAAAAAAAAAATTCAACCACCATAATAGCTGCCAGCTCAAATCCTAAGCCCTCTTTACAACAAACAGAGACCTGCACCAACATTCCACACAGTGATTGCATCATTACAAAGAAAACTGCAAAGCAACCCAGCACAGCTGAATTAATAGCCAAAAAAATAAAATACACCAGTTCCACATTTGCTAAATATTAAATCATAAAACCAAGACAAAACAAATCTATACATAACCAATAATTAAAGACAACCTCAAAATGTCTAGGAAAAACAGGCAACCTAAGAACAAACAAAAAAAAACAGGACAAGGCATTAGAAGCAAAACCCCAAAGTTTTCATTAAACATAGAGGAAGATGAGGCAATAGAATTATCTGAGTAGGAATTTAGAAGATATGTTAATAAACTTCTACAAGGACCTAAGGAAACCCAAAATTGAAGCAAGGAGAACACAGACAGTTCCCTGGAAGAATTTAGGAAAATCATTCAAGTACAAAATAACAAGATGAATGCACAATCAGAACTCATACAGAAACAGCAGTTAGAAATGCAGAAGATAAATACCAAAATTAAGGAATTACACAATATAGTGGAAGCACAAAAGAGTAGGATAGAAATGGCTGAAGAATGCATTTTGCAAATGGAAGACAAATCCCTGGACACCATCCTATATGAAGAAAAATCAAAACAAAAATTTAGGAGAAATGAAGAGAACATAAAAGTTATATGGTACGAAATGAAAAGGTGCAACATATGCCTCACTGGAATTCCAGAACAAGAAGAGGTGGGGGGAAAAAAAAAATGAGAATATTGTGGAAGACCTACTAACAGAAAACTTCCCCCATATCATGAAGGAAGAAAAGATATTTGTCCAAGAAGCTCATAGAACCCCATACAGGATAGATCCCAAGAGAAAAATACCGAGGTATATTAAAATCAAACTCTCCAAAACCAAAGACAAGGAAAAAATTTTGCAAGCTGCCTGGAACAAAAGAAATATTACATATAATAATCAAACAGTTAAGCTGAGCTCTGATTACAAGTCATCTAGTTGAGGGCATTCCCCATTTTAGTTGACCCTGCACTTCACCAAGTAAGACAGCTTTCTCCAAGAAACGATATTTTCTGAAAACATGACCAAAAGTAGGTGAGACAAAGTCTAGCCATTCTACCTTCCAAGAAACATTCTGGCTGTATTTACTCCAGGACACATTTGTTTGTTCTTTTGGAAGTCCATGGTACTTTCAGTATTCTTTGCCAAAACCACAACTTAAAAACATCAACTCTTCTTTAATCTTCCTTGTTCATTATCCAGTTCTCACATGCATATGAGGTGATTGAAAATACCATGGCTTGTGTCAGGTGCACCTTAGTCTTCAAGGAGACACTTCTGCTCTTCAGCACTTTAAAGAGATTTTTTGCAGCAGATTTTCCCAGTGCAATAAGTCTTCTCATGTCTTGACTACTGCTTCCATTGGTGTTGATTGTGAAACCAAGTAATATGAAATCTTTAGCAACTTCAGTCTTTTCTCCATTTATTTTGATGCTGCTTATAGGCCCAGCTGTGAGGATATTTGTTTTCTTTATGTTGAGATGTAATCCATAAAGCAGACTGTACTCTTTAATCTTCATTAGTAAGTGATTCAAGACATCTTCACTTTAAGCAAGCAAAGTTGTGTTGTCTGTGTATCACAGGTTTTTAATGAGTCATCCTTCAATCATGATGCCACGTTCTTCTTCATATAGTCCAGCTTCTCAGATTATTTGTTCTGCATATATATTGAATGAGTATGGTGAAAGGATACAACTCTAACACATTCCTTTCCTGATTTTAAACCACAAAACATCTCCTTGTTCTAAACAAACAGCCTCCTGGTGTATGTACAAGTTCCTCATGAGCAGTCAAGTGTTCTGGAATTCCCATTTTTCTCAATGTTATCCATAATTTGTTGTGATCTACACAATTGAATGTTTTTGCATAGTCAATAAAGCACAAGTAACCATGTGTCTGGTATTCTTTGCTTTCAGCCAAGATCCATCTGACATCAGCTATGATATTCCTTGTTCCACATCCTCTTCTGAATCCTGCTTGCATTTTTGGAAGTTCTCTGTCAATATACGTCTACAACCATTTTTGAAATATTTCAGCAAGATTTTACTTGCATATAATATTAATGATATTATTAAATAATTTCTACACTATGCGGGATCACTTTTCTTTGGAATGGTTACAAATATGGATCTTTTCCAGTCATTTGGCCAGGGACCTGTCTTCCAAATTTCTTGGCATAGATGAGTGCATGCTTCCAGAATGGCATCCATTTGTTGAAACATCTCAATGGGTATTCCATCAATTCCCAGAGCCTTGTTCTTTGCCAATTCCTTCAGTGTAGCTTAAACGTCTTCCTTCAATACCATTGGTTCTTGATCATGTGCCATCCCCTGAAACAGATGAACATCAACAACTATTTTTGGTATAATGACTCTGTGTATTCCTTCCATCTTCTTTTGATGTTTTCTGCATCATTCAATATTTTACCTATAGAATCTTTCAATATTGCAACTTGAGGCTTAAATTTTTTCTTCAGTTCTTTCAGCTAGAGAAATTTTGAGCATGTTCTTACGTTTTGGTTTTCTAACACCAGGTCTTTGCACATTTCATTATAGTAATAGTCTTTTGTTTATCTAAATCAAATTGCACTTCTTGTTCTAATGGAAGATCTCACTTCCCTCTTTATATTGAAAATTTAAACCATCAGAAATGTATTCAATTTTATTCCCTTTATTTATCAACCATGGGAGCTCTGGTGCCATAGTGCCTAAGGCTAGACTGCTGACAAGAAAGCTGGTGGTTCAGACTCACAAGACACTCCTCAGAAGGAAGGTTGGACAATCTACTTCCATTGTGATACTGCCTCCCAAACCCAAGGAGGGGTCAGTATGAGTCAGATTTGACTTGAGGGCTGTGAAGTTGGTTGGTTGGTATCTTTGATTTAATAATTTCACTTTCTTCCTTTTCTTACCATAGACTGGACTTTTTGCAAATGTCACTTAGTAGCCTCATCTTAAACTGGAAAGGTTAGTAAAGAAGAGTTATCAGACAAATGTATTTTAAAAAAAATACTATGTGAAATCATAGGAGCTCTGGTGTCATAGTGCCTAAGACATTTGACTGCTAACTAGAAGATTGGTTGTTCATACCCACCAGACACTCCTGGGAAGGAAGATTAGGCAATCTACTTCCATAGAGATACTGCCTCAGAAACCCAAGGAGGGGTCGCTATGAGTTGGGATCGACTCGACGGCAGTGAGTTTGAGCTTTTCTTTAATCCTTACAAATCTCAGGAAATTATATTTTTCTGACCTCATTTTACACATGAAAATTTTGATGTCTTAGTTACCTAGAACTGCTATAACAAAAATTTTACAAGTGAAAGCCTTTAAAAAACTGAAATTTATTGTTTCACAGTATAAGAGACTAGAGGTCCAAATTCAGAATGCCAGCTCTGGGGGAAGGTTTTCTGTCTCTGTATGTCCTGGTTCTATGAAGTTCCTAGCACAGGACCCCAGATCCGAACGAAGTAAGCTGCTCCTAGCTCTTCTTTCTTGGTGGTAATAGATACTTATCTCTCTCCTCATTTCTCTCTCCTGTAAGATGAAATGCTTGCAGACCACACTCCAGGGAAACTCCCCTTACAGAAATTAAACCTGTAATGGGAGTAACATGTTGTATCCCACTCTAATTCTCTTACAACTGATTGGGTTATCACTTCAGATCACATCATAGGGAATCATTTCATAACTGCCATTCCACAGAGAATCATGTCACAGCCAAGCTGATGTATTTTGGGGGGACACAATCCATAACACTGAATATTATATTTTGAGCACCATGAAAAGCAAAACTAATTGGGATTTGGGGAGTAAATTTAAATTCACTTAATACTTATGTTTTATTCTGGAGTGCCCCAGTGCTTACACCCTGATTATTTTCCCTGCCTATACTCACTCACTTGTGATTTTAACTAGGATTCTGGCTTTAAATATAACTGATATCCTAATGATCCTAAATTTATGTTTCCATTCCAGAAGTTTCTCTCAAAATCTTTTTTTCAAAGATAACCTCTGGAACTTCCCCTTTCATACCTGCTGCATTTGTAATCTTTCACATATGAATTGATAAGAACCTTATGATTTCAGTTGCTTAGGCCCAAAGCGTTGCAAGCATCTTTAATTTTCTTTTGTTCCTTTCACACCCACATCCAGTTTAACAGGAAAATTTGTTGGCTGTATATTCAAATTATATCCAGTATCTGACCGTTTTTCTCCATTGCTACAACCACCAACCTGGTCCAAATCACTATCATTTGTCTCCTGAAACACTACAAAATTCTTCTAATTGGTTTGTCTGTTTCCACCCTTCCAAAACCAGCTAAACTCACTGCCCTCGAGTTGGTTCTGACTCATGGTGACCCCTCCTTGGATTTCCTATGGAAGTAGATTGTCTACTCTTCCTTCTGAGGAGTGGCTGATGGGTTTGAATTGCCAGCCTTCTGGTTAGCAGTCAAATGCCTTAGGCACTATGCCACCAGAGCTCCTTTATGCAAATATAATATGGTAAAAAAAAAATGGAAAAAATTGTAAAGTAAATTCTAACTTCAGAAGATTAAGTCATTTTAACATCATCCTCTTTAGTACTTCTTAAACTGTTCAATTTATATTTTCACTTCCTACTTTTCTTCATCTCACCTACTTTAGTCATGTTGTCAGAAAGGACCATTCCCTGGAGAAGGATATCATGCTCGGTAAAGCGGTGAGTCAGTGACCAAGGGGAAGGCCCTCAATGAAATGGATTGAGATAGTGGCTGCAATGATGGGTTCAGGTATAGCAAGGATTGTGAGGCTGGCACGGGACTGGACAGTGTTTAATTCTGTTATACACAGGTTCTCTATGAGTTGGAGCTGACTCAATGGCACCTAACAACAACAATTTTTCTCACACAATTCTCCTTTGTACTTGGCTATACTTTTAATGCCAATTTAATTCTCCCAATCTCTTCCAGCACAAATAAGTTAACTTAAGTAACAAAATTTCATGACTGTAAGGTTAAATCTTTCAGTGGGAATGTTTTAGAACATTTATCTTTAATTTATATATAGATAAGTTTCTATGTAAATAGCCATCTTGTTATTTGCTTTAGATTTATGCCATTTGTTTCTGGTTTCTTTTATCTTCAGTGATTATATTTTTATGTTTAAATGAAGATAAAATTTTGAGATCTAATAGAACAAGTAGAAATATTTCATTACACTCTCTCCTCACTTATTGACATGGCTAGTTTCTAAAGACCAGGTTGTTATGCAAAATTGGCATGATATGAAAATGGAGTATTATCACATCAGGTCATGAAATGTAGAATGATAACATCGTTATATAACTGCCATATTGTATCAATACATAACTGCCAAAGTTCAGAGAATCATGGCCCAGCCAAGTTGACACATAAGATTTACCATCACAGCTAGCATTACTTTTGCTTTGAAACTTGGTGTTCATTACTGCCAGATGGATGTCATTTATGCACAAAATAGTCAGCTAAAAAGTCTTTTTTTCTTTTAAACTATTGTTGTAAATGAGAAATACAGGATAACAAAGTAGTCAATAAATGAGGAGAGAGATCATTTATCAAGAACATTGGAATGAGCTATTTTAACAAGTAAGCATGAAAAAGAGAAAGTGTCCTACATATACAACACAGTGGAACCATAATGCTGAATCCATATCTAAGTTTAAAAACTTCATTTGATCTTATAAGGCAGTATGACAACAGTAATTTTACCCTGTATCCAAGATAATTTTGATTTGATGTTCATATTTGGATTCACTTTGCCCTATTATGTTTACAAAAGTTTGGCACATTTAAAATACAGAAAGCTAACTTTTGATATCCAATTAAAATGTCATTTGATAATATTGTATTTATTTTCAGCAAATGTGTTAAAAAGTTACAGCATTAAACACAATAATATGTGACAAGCAGCAGTCAACATCACTACCTATTGCTCATTTAGCATGAAAAAGTATAATTTTCTTGTACATTATTATTATAATGGCCATTGGAGATATAATGAACATGTACTAAAGAGAATATCAGTGAAACACCAAATTTAAATGTACAGATTTATTCAGAATCAGATTTCATCAATGACATATTGTGTTCATTATACCTTTGCTTTGAGCCAGCAATAGAAAAGGATAAATGTATAACATTAATAAAAGCATATAGAAACTTTACAAGCTTTTGAAATTAATTATTTTTGTGTACAAATTTTCATCTTTTCACTTGTTCTAAAATTATAGAAACATATTTTCATTTTGAATAAAGAAGTTTAATCCCTGACAGAATTGTATGTGGATAATGTAATGCAGGGCTGCCGAGACAGCAGGACATGAAGTTGTTTCAAAGAAGCAGTTTATTAGCACTCCCAGGTGAGGTTCTCGTGCCCTAGCATCAAGGCCAGAGAAGTCACACCCCCGGGCAGGGGGAATAGATTCTTATAGACACAGAGAGGACCTAATTGGGGACACTAAAGAAATGGCAGGGTCCAATTAGCTGTTGGCATGGGTCTGCACCTAATTAGCAAGAGGGGCTTCACAGGAGGAAGTTTGTCATCATGTGGGACTTTCCAGCTGGGCGGGTTCTGTCACCTTGGTTGTTTTATCAGGCTGTCTCATCAGGGCCTGACACCTGGAGGAAGCTTCCAACTGACATATTGGTGGCTTAGGTTTACTCAGGCCTAACATTCCAACCTCTTTTAATGGATAAAGGGCGACATGATCCTCTTAGCTTCTTCCTGCTGAATGGGGTTGGAGAGGGGAGAGGAGTTTCATAGGTTGGAGCCTGAAAAGCCAGGGTCGTCAGTTGGCAACTTGGTATAAGGATGTAGGAGAAGTTGATACACTGCGACCCGAGATATTTCTTCAAGTCAGCTTCGGAGAAACTTGAGGAGGCAAGGGGCAAAGAGAAAAAGAAGAGTTATAAGTACAAGTGGTCAGATAAGGGGTAATAGCCAGGCAGTCAGTGGTGATTGGAACCATCCAAACAGTGAAGTTTCTGCATTGCATCGGTTACATAGTTCTTCTTTTAGTCGAGTTAATGTGTTAATATTCTGATCCACTAATCCAGATTCTTTGATATAATAACAACATTCTTCTCCCAGCAAGATACAAGTTCTACCTTCTGCTGCAGTTAGGAGGTCTAGAGCTCTCCGGTTCTGCAAAGAAACTTGGGCTAAAGAGGTTAGTTGTTGCTGGAGGGAGGCTAAGGAGTCTGCAGTGGTTTCAAGTGCAATTTTGAGGTGGACTTGGAAGTCTTGAGCCGATATTATGCTGTGGCTCAAGGCTCCACCACCATTTCTGCTGCTGCAATGGTAGAGGCTGGCTAGGCTAATACCTATCATGATGGGTATGAAGGCAGCCCTTTTGATTCTAGTCTCTTGTAATAGTTGGGAGACTTCGGATTTTTCATATAAGGTAAGTTGGGGTGTTATGGTTACTGTGAAGCAGGGACCTGGAGTGGTGGAATATAAACATTTAGTTAGAGTTTCATTACACCAAAAGAAAATGCCAGGTGGTACAGAGGTGATGGAAATATTCTGTGGTGTTTGGTTAAAGGTTTTAAGTGCCCAAAGGGGTACATGCGGTAGAGGAGTGGTGCAGGAAGAGTTGAGGGTGGGAGTAGATAGTGGTAGAGCTAAATTGATAGGTACAGCTGCAAGTAAGGGTCGCTTGAGTGAAGCACAAAGGAAGCAATGTGAAACATTGGGTAGAGTCTGAGTATAATTGAGGAGAGATAGGGAATGTTGGATGATGTGTATCCAGGAAGGTGTTGGAGAGGTCCGGACCTGTGTCGGGTCGAGAACTGTTTGGGGATCTCCTTGGATCTGTTTCTGTAGATTATGTTCTTCTTGGGAAATATAAGTGAGAACTCGTGTAAGGTTGCGAGGGGTGTGGATTGTTCATTCTATTCTCATGGTTCCTGCAGGTAAGGTGGCAAAGCCATTGTAATTTAATTTTCCTATAACTCCATCTGCCCACCTGCCATTCTTGGGATCACTGATGCGGAGGTGTAATTTCATGGTTTTAGTGAAAAATGTCCCAGAGTAATCTCTGGAACTATGTATTCTGCATGACCAATAATAACATCCACCATAGGTTGAGGAGCTTTGGTTACATTTGGGATCAGATTTGTCATATGTAAAACAGAGATAGGGGAAATTACTGGGGAACACTGATTTTGGGGAAATGGGTATTTCTAGTTGTGTTGTGTCTGTTGGTGAGTAGTCTGCCTGACCAATATGTTGCAGGGAGTTTTGTCCCTCCCAGACTGTAAATCTCCAGACATGGTTGGGTGGGAGTTTATTGGGATTGGATATGGGTTCAGTATTAGTGAGGGTCAGGAGGATGAGGGGTCTGATTAAGATGGAGCTCAGTCAGACCCAGCATTTGGCATGTATAGGAATCATGATTTGTCTAGGCACTTTTGATATGGGAGAGGTGGTGCCATGAGGGGTCACCCAGGAGTTTTACCACCATGGGAGTGGTTAAGATGACAATATGTGGTCCATCCCAGTGAGGTTTCAGTGGCTCTGGGTATAAAGTTTTCAGAAGCACTGCATCTCTGGGTTGTAGGTGAGTTGCTGTTGGTGGTCCTGGAGGATCGGTCCCTAAGGGTTGTGGTAGATACCTGTCTGCATGTTCTTGCAGTAGCTGCCTAAGGAGAGAAAGGTACGGGAGATAGGAAGCTAGGGGAGGAGATTGTGTGGGTAAATTATGGTTTCGGGGGAAAGGTCAGCCCCACATTAGTTCAAAAGGGCTGAGAAAGATTGGTGTTTTGGGAGTTGCTCTTATGCATGCTAAGACAAATGGAAGGAGGTCTATCCAAGATTTACGGAGCTCTAAGGAGAGTTTGGTAAGGTGAATTTTGATAAGGCCGTTGGCTCTTTTGATTTTACCTGATGATTGAGGTTGGTAGGGGATATGGAGGTGCCAGTGGATCCCTAGGGAGGAGGAGACTTGTTGAGTAATCTGTGAAACAAAAGCCGGCCCATTGTCTGATTGTATGGAGGATGGTAATCCAAACCGAGGAACGATGTGAGTTATTAAGATATTGTCTGCTGTAGCTGCACTTTCATTCTTTGTGGGGAAGGCTTCCAGCCACCCAGTTAGGGTGTCTATAAGTGTGAAAAGGTATTTGGAAGCCTTGTGAGACAGCATATGAGTGAAATCGATTTGCCAGTCCTGACCAGGTAGGTGCCCTCTCATCTGATGAGTGGGGAAGGTTGGTTGAAGGTTTCCCTGGGGATTTGTGGATGTACAAACAGTACAGGTGGAACAGACAGATTCGATAGAGGTGTTGAGTAAAGGCGATATGAAAAGAGGTTGTAGGAAATGTTTCAGGGCTTTGGTTCCTATGTGGAGGGAATCATGAATCATACGGACAAGGGACTCTACTTGGGAGTCAGGAAAGATGAGTTGGTTATGAAGGAAGAGCCATCCTTTGGGGGAGCAAGTGCCTCCTTTATTCGTCCAGTGTGTCAATTCTTCAGGGGTGTACTGTGAATGGATGGAGGGGAGTGAGAGGAACAGGATGGGAGTTGGTGGGTTCAGAGAGTCTCTGGTTAGGTTTTGGGCTGTGGAATCTGCTTTGTTGTTGCCTTGGGTGACTAAGGAACTGTCAGTTTGATGTCCTTTACAATGTATGATAGCTACTTTGGACGGTAGTTGGAGGGCATTTAGGAGTTGGAGAATGAGTTTGGCGTTAATTATGGGGGAAACTTGGGATGTTAGAGAAACCCTCGTTGTTTCTATATAGGGCCGTGACAGTGTGCTATAAGGAATGCACACTAGGAATCTGTGTAAATCTTAGCCACCCATCCCTTTGCTAAGTGTAAGGCCTTGGTGAGGGCGACTAGTTCGACTTTCTGAGATGAGGTGCCCTCAGGGAGAGTGTGGGCTTCTACAATGTCAGTCAGGGTGACAACGGCACATGCTGCCCTACGTCATCCATGGGAGTCTACGGCTGAGCTGCCATCAACAAAGAAGGTGATATCTGGGTGAGTTAAGGGCTGGTCAGATAAGGAGTTAGGAGAAGTAGGTAAGGTGTCTAGAATTTCTGTGCAAGAGTGAGAGTGTGGTGGGTCATGGGTTGGTAGCAGTGTGACTGGGTTGAGGGGTGGAGACTTGGCCAAATGAACACCAGGATTCTCGATAAAGGTAAGGTGGAAGAGTTGGAGGCAAGATGGGGATAGAAGGGAAAGGGAATGGTGGGATAAAAGGTCTTTTATTCTGTGTGAGGAAAATACATGAAGAGGGCAGTGGAGGGTCAGTTTGAATGCTTCCTGTGTAAGAACTGCCGCCGCTGTTAGTGCTCTTAAGCAGGGTTGCCATCCTCGTATTGTGGGATCTAGACGTTTAGATAGGTAGGCTACTGGGGAAGGGAAGGGACTGTGAGGTTGGGTAAGAACTCCCAGAACCATTCTTTGGTGCTTGTCTGTGAATAAAGAAAAAGGTTTGGTAGGATTGGGGAGATGAAGAGGTGGAGACTGTAAAAGGTGATTTTTCAGGGTGGTGAAGGTGGCCTTAATGAGTTGTGGTGATTGAAGGGGACCAATGGGTGCGTCCTTGGCTGCATCATAGAGGGGCTTAGCCAGAAAGGAAAAGTTAGGGATCCAATGTCTAAAGAACCCAACTAGTCTGAGGAATGATAGGATTTGGTCCACAGAGGTAGGGGGTAGCAGGTCTCATATTACTTGTTTTCGATCCAGGGTGAGTCCCCAGGTGGTGGGTATTAGTTTAAGGTCAAGGTAAATGACAGAGGGAATAGATAACTGGACTTTAGAGGGTGAAACCCAGTACCACTTTTTTGCTAGGAATTTTAAAAGAGTGGCAGTGTGTGTAGTCGAATGTTCTAAAGAGGGGTTATATAGGAGAAGTTCATTGACATATTGTAAGAGAACAGATGCGTAGAGGTTGCAGTCTAGTAGGTCTCTGGCTAGTGCCTGTCTGAAGTGAGTTGGACTATACTTGAATCCTTGTGGGAGGACTGTCCATGTGAGCTGGGAGGAGGTGTGAGTATCAGGATCTACCCAAGTGAAGGCAAAAAGGTTGTAACACTTGGGGTCTAAGGGGATTGTGAAAAAGGCATCCTTGAGATCTAAAACAGAAAAATGAGTGATGGTAGGGGGAATATTGGAGAATAAGGTAAAAGGGTTAGGGACAATAGGATGTAGGGGAACTATGGCAGTGTTAATAAGATGAAGGTCTTGGACTAGTCGGTAGGACCCGTTAGGTTTCTTTACTGATAAAATAGGGGTGTTGCATGGGTACTGGGTTGGGGTTAAGAGTCCTTTAGATAAGAAGCACTGTATAAGAGGTTTCAGGCCAAGTTGGTGTGTGCGAGAGATGGGAAATTGGGGTTTGGATGGAAACTGTGTGGGATCCTTTAAATGTACCATAACAGGGGGGTGATGAGAGGTGATGGATGGGGAAGAGGTATCCCATACGCATGGATCAACAAGGTCAGGGGATATGGGGAAAGCTGGTGCTTTCTGGGAGGTAGCAGTTAGTGATAGCAGAAGAGAGGCAGAGTGATCCTGAGCCCAAGTTAGAGTGGCTTTAATTTTTGCGAGAAAATCTCATCCAAAAGGCAGGTAGGGCAGGTTGGTATAATGAGAAATGAGTGTGAGAGAATCCTGTTGTCTATAAAACAGGTGATGGGGCCTGTCATGGGGGGGAGGTTGAGGGTTGCCCATTAATTCCTATAACAGAGACTGAGGAAGGGAAACATGGTCCCGAGAAGGAGGGGAGTAAAGAATAGGTAGCCCCCATATCAATCAAAAAGGAGATTGACTTACCCGCTACCTTGATAGTGACCCTGGACTCAGCGAGAGTGATTGGGATTGTTGAGTCCGGGCTCGTTCAGTCGTCAGTGGCCAGGCCCAAGATTGTCAACAGCAGGTTAGTGGACAGGGAGGATGGCCCTCCATGCTTTGACACAGAGGGACAGTCACTCTTCCAATGTCCTTTCAAACCACACACTGAACATGGGCCAGGGGCTGGTTGGGGCTGAGGGCAGGATCTGGCCCAGTGCCCCTCCTTACCACACTTGAAGTGGGGTTGGGGAGCCACCGAGGAAGGAGGTCTTCTGTCACTATATGCTGGCCTCAGGGCCACTAGCAAGACATTGGCCTGCAAGGCAGCCTTCTGGGGGTCCTGGCTTCCCTATATGCCTCTGCTTTCTCTTCCCGGGTGTTAAAGACTTTAAAGGCCATATTCACTAAGTCTCTTATGGGAGTTTAGGGTCCCTCTACAGCTTTCTTTAGTTTCTTTCTAATGTCAGGAGCTGATTGGGTTATGAAATGAGTGGCTGGGACTGTGGCTCCAGCAGGAGAGGAGGGGTCTAGATGGGTAAATTGGGTAAGGACTTCAGTTAATCAGTTCAGGAAGGTGGCTGGGTTCTCATCCGGAAGTTGGGTAATCTCCCAGAGCTTGTTAAAATTAACTGCTCTATGAGAGACAGCTAGTAGGCCTGCCAGGAGGCATTGGAACATTTTATCTCTGAGGGATCTCCCAGTCCGTCCAGACTGGGTGTCAGGCTGGTACTCCCAGCCTGGGTTTTGTGCCAGAACAGCATCTGCTCTGACAGGCATGGTGTTATCTGTTAGGTGGGTTTGGTCAGCATGTTCTTGGGTGGCACTAAGGACTCTATCTTTTTCATCTGGGAGGAGGGTAGAGGAGAGGATGACATATATGTCATGCCAAGTTAAGTCATAGGTCTGAGAGAGGTATCAGAACTCTTTGATATAAGTGGAAGGGTCATTTGAAAAAGAGCCTAAGCGTTTTTCAATTTGGGATGAATTGGCCAGGGAGAAGAGGGCATGGATATGTACAATTCCTTCAGACCCAGCAATTTCCCACAAGGGGCAAAGAAGTTGCTGGAAACGAGTGTGGTGGCTCATGGGAGAGGAAAGGGTGGGAGAGGTAGAGGAAGAGGTGGTGTCTGGGGAGGCAGGTGAGACGGGAGGATAAGGAGCTGTAGGGGTAAGGGGAAGGGAGGATGGTGCTACCTGGGGGAGAGGGGGTTGTGCTGCAGCATAAGGAGGGGAGCTGGGGGCTGGGGAAAGGTTTTCCAGTGGGTCAAAAAAGAAAGAAGAGGAGATTGTTGGATTGGTTTCAGAGGGGGAGAGAGGTGTGGGTTTGCAAAGTTTGAGGTTTTTGTGGGCAAGGAGAATTTGGGTGGTATTACATTTCATATACAGTGAGGGTCAGGAGCACAAACAAAAGAAGGCTTGGATAAAAGGGACTTCTGGCCATTTGCCTGTGTGTCAGCAAAAATTGTCTAAGTCTGTAAGGACATTAAAGTCAAAAGTTCCGTGCTCTGGCCAGTGAGAGCCATTGTCCAGTGTATACTGGGCCCAAGCCATGGTGGAGTAAAAGATGAGGCATTTGGGATGGATGTCCTGGCCTAGTAACAAGGTCTTAAGGTTTGTTAATAAACACCCCACAGGGGTTGTTGGATCGATTTTGGAGTTTTGATTACCCATTGGTTCTGAGTTTTTCAGATAGGGCCACCAGAACCCTATGCCAGCTGGACTGTTTTGCATAGGTGGACGTCTCCACCTGACGCTAGACAGTCAAATGACGGATACACTCTCAGGGGAGGTAGGATGTCAGGAGTCCCCGAGCAACCAAACTCCCGGACCATGAGGAGTTTCTGATGTGGTACCACGATTTTTCTGGGGTTCCTGGAACCCTGTGCCAGTGATGCAGAAAACTCCGGAACAAAACTCAGACCTTTGGGTAAGTCAACTATCCAAAAGTAATCAATCACACAGGAGATATTAAAAGGGGAAAGTAATCACACTGGAGACATGTCTGGAGGACCAGTCAGATGCCCGGTCATCCGCTCCCCTCTCGGGGATTTAAGTGAGTCTTTGGCTAAGGTGTCTCTATATAAACCCCAGAGTGGAGGGCAGAGCCATACTGTTGTGCCAACCTGACTTCACACGGAAATCAACTGAGGGTCCATCCAAACTCTGCGACCTAAATCTTAGAGTGTCACAGAAACTTTCACACAACCTCTCAGTCAGATGCAGACAGACTACCACAGAAGCAATTCAAACCATCTGGTAGTAGGCACTGGTTCATCACCCAGAGCCAAAAAATTAAAATGGCCCACAGGATGGAGGACAACAGAATACAAAATATATGTCCTCTGGTGGGCATTGAGTAAAGGGTAAGATGTGACTTACCGGCGATTCCAATGCAGGGGACCGGAATTCCCTGGTCTGGAGTGAAGAGGGAGAAGGGAAATAAAGTAATGCTATACTAATTATGGGAGCTCTGGTAGCATAGTGGCTAAGGCACTTGACTGATAACCAGAAGGCTGGTGGTTCAAACCCACCAGCCACTCCTCAGAAGGAAGTGGGGCAATCTACTTCCGTAGTGATACTGCTTCAGAAACCCAAGGAGGGGTTGCTATGAGTCAGGTCCGACTTGACGGCACATAACAACAACAACATACTAATTATATTTCATACTAGAGGGCAAACAAAATTAACAAAATTTATAAAATATGAAGCAGATATTATAATTATATTTTTATAAGGAAAGACAAAATTAAGACATGGAGTTGAAACAGAAATGGGAGATGGTAGGAATGTTCTTGATTCTTCATGTTCAAAAAAAGAGATCAGAAGACAATATTTAAGTTAGACTAATCAAGAAAATGATGATTGGTATTCAAAGTTATTAAGAAAACCTTCTGAAACCCTAAAACATAAACTTTTTAAATAGTTAATTCTGGGAAGAGTCAAGAGAAAGATGAGTTTTCCTCTTTTTATTATAAGATTTATTACTTTAAGATTACTGCAAATTTCTAAAATATAGTCTAAACTATGTCTGAAAATACTGTCTAAGAATCTAAACCTAGAAACATATCATGACTTCAAATATATGGACATGTGAAGGGAATATATTGTGTTATAGCTAAGTCTTTTTTTTTTTTTCCTGTTGAGCTCCGGTGGTGTAGTCATAAGGCATTTGATTGCTCACCAGAAGGCTGGAGGTTCAAATGCATCTGCCACTCCTTAGAAGGAAAACTGGGCAATCTACTTCCATAGAGATAGTGCCTCGGAAATCCAAGGAGGGGGTGCTATGAGTCATGATTGACTTGACAGCAGTGAGTTTGGATTTTGATGTGGTTCACACTTCCTCCACTAGCATAGGCGATAAGGAGCATGATTCATATGGGTCAATACAAATGTTTTTTGTTAATGGAATAAAATAATTTGCAAACATACTGCAACTAGCCTCTCCTCAACTTGACTTACAATCTGTCTTCAAACTTTCTTCTTTCAGTTATTTTTTGCTTCTCCCTAAAATAGAGATTGAATCATTCATTCATTCAGTTACTTATGTGATTAACATTTAACATAGCAGAGTTGAAGCTTCCAATAAGCTTAGAGTCTGGAGGAAACATGGATATGAAAAACTTAACAACTAAATAAAATGGGCACTAGTACAATAAAGTATTGAATGATGTATTATGTGAGGAGCAAGGCCATCAGCAACTAAGGTCTGGAGGAAGACAGAAAAACTTCTATAGAGATCATGCTTGAGCTCAACTTAAAGGATAAAAAGAAGCCTGTCAGTGCATTTCAGAATCCTGGGTGTTCAGGCTAAGGGATACTAAGCAACCCCCCACCCCCTTCAACCAGTAAGTGACAGAACTAAGATTTGAACCCAGTTCATTAGGCTTAACCATCTTGTCTCCCTTCTGTGACCATCTGCAGGGAATCATATATTTAGAAAAAAGCCAGAGAGATCATAATAACTAAAATTGGGCATAACTGTATGTTTTCAATTCTATTCAATAGATAATAAAGAC
>NW_006922031.1:312588-350281 GCF_000298275.1 Orycteropus afer afer | reverse complement strand
AGAGCTGACGAGATACCAGGACCCGGAGTTGTTTCAGAGAAGCAGTTTATTAGTCCTCCTGGGAGAGGTTCTCATGCCCTAGCATCAAGGCCAGAGCAGTTGCACTCCCAGGCAGGGGGGATAGATTCTTATAGACACAGAGAGGACTAAGGAAATGGCAGGGTCCAATTAGCTGTTAGCATGGGTCTGCACCTAATTAGCATGAGGGGGCTTCACAGGAGGAAGTTGGTCATCATGTGGGACTTTCCAGCCTGGGTGGGTTCTGTCACCTCAGTTGTCTTATCAGGTTGTCTAATCAGGGCCTGACACCTGGAGGAAGCTGCCCACTGAAATATTGGTGGCTTGGGTTTACTCCTGCCTAACAGATAATAATTCAAATATTAATTTTAAAGGGATATTATATACTTTTTTTTTACTAAATGTACGATATATTTCATCACTCTGATAGCTGCAGATAATTTTCAGTAATTTCTATATAATATAGTTTAATAATTAGACACCTTCACTGAAATACTGAATTTTATTTATCAGTTGCCTGTGAAGCTCAGGTGAAGATCAATATTCTTCTTGTAATAAATGAGTGAGCAAGAAGGAGAAATGATGTCTAGGTAAGTTAGAGGATGGATAGATAAATGGTGAGATAGATAAAATTGATAGATTCCCTACAATTCAATCAAGGAGGTTAAGTATACATAAAGTATATATAAATTTCTATAACAGTAGACATTTCTAATGTTCTTTATAGAAATCTCAATAGTGTAGCTTGATATAAAGGTTAATTTTATGCTTTATGGGAACAAAGCACATTTTATGGGTGTGTAGGAGTTCATTGAGTTACTTAATATCTCTGAAGTTAAATTAGTCTTTGACAATAGAAGAACATTTTTTTGCCTATTACAAATAAATAGAGAGAATGAAGAATATTATCAGGGAATATGTATGAGGAGGGGATGGGAAAGCCTAACTGATGCATGCCAAAGAAGATCCTCTATGAATATTTTTGCTTGTTCCCTCTCACTAAAGGCTTGATTATTATTACTTTTTTTTTTTTTCCTCTACCATGGCTGAAAATGCTCACTACATCCCTGTGGGACCACTGTTCTGACCACCCCACAATCAATGTAAACTACCCAACTGTTCACAGGCATTTTAGAAGCAATATCATATAGGTCACTGAAGTGGATAATTTCCATTGAGAACAAAAGGCAAATCATTATAAAAAGAGCTTACTACCCCTGGCCCTCTTTTGGGGTAAGGTCAATGACTTTACTCTGAAAATAAAATAATACTGATTTTCACATCATATATTATAATTTTTAATTAATTCAATTGGGCTAGCCATTGCAATTAATGTCAACTACTTAAACAGAAAGACTAAAAAAGGAAAGTCTAATGAAGAGATTGGCTTGTCATACAATTTTACTTCATTTATAATAATAAATAATACTATTATATGTTAAAAACAGCATGTAATTAATCCTTAAAAATGATTATGAGACTATAATCTTAATAATTTCATTTTAGAGATGGGGATATTGAGGCTTCAAGAGGTAAAGCATTTTGTCAAAAGCCATTTAGAAACTTATAGAAACAAAAATTTTTCCTAAGTTTTTCTGGAAACATATATTGTTCTCTTTCTGTTATTCTATAGAGTTTCTAAATTTAAATTGGAAATGACCTAAATAAATATTTCTCTGAATGTGGGTTTTAATTGTTTATATATATATATATATATAAAACACAATATTTGATTTTGTTGTTGTTGTTATGTGCCGTTGAGTCAGACTCGACTCATAGCGACCCCTCCTTGGGTTTCCACGGCTGTATCATTACGGAAGTAAATTGCCTCATCTTCCTTCTGAGGAGTGGCTGGTGGGTTTGAACTGCCAGCCTTCTGGTTAGCCGTCACGTGCCTTTAGACACTATGCTACCAGAGCTCCCAATATTTGATTTACATAAACTTTAAAAACTAGGATTAGAAAATAATAAGAAAGATTTTCTGTGTGGCTTATGGAATATTTGTGCTAATTTTTTTTATTTGTACTAATTTTTAAGTAATCATACCAGAACTCTACAAAGTATGTAAGACTATATAAATTACAGAATTCTACCATATTGACAATTGCTATCTTAGTTTTCTTATATTCATATAATTTAAATGTATGTTTATATCATCATCTATAGACTTTTCATAACTATCAACTAAATTAGGAACTCTGGTAGCATAGTGCCTAAGGCATTTAACTTTTAACCAGAAGGTTGGTAGTTCAAACTCACCAACCACTCCTCAGAAGGAAGCTTAGGCAATCTACTTCCATAATGATCAACTAAATTACTATTCTTCTTTTTTCTCTTGCTTACACAAGCCTAATTTACATATTTTCTCTAATGGGAAGATAATATTATTCCCCATGTTGTTGTTCTTGTTGCTAGGTGCCATGGAGTCAGCTCTGACTCATAGTGAGCCTATGTACAATAGAATACTGCCTGGTTGTATGTCATCCTCATAATCTTTGCCATAACTGAGTCCATTGTTGCAACAACTGTGTCAATCCAGTTTGTTGAGGGTCTTCTCCATCCTTCTCCAGGAAATAGTCCCTTCTGTCAACATGACCAAAGTAGGTAAGACTAAGTCTGGACATCCTTGCTTCCAAGGAACATTCTGGATGCACTTCTTCTAGAACAGATTTGTTTATTCTTCTGGCAGTCCATGGTATTTTTAGCATTCTTCACCAATACCATCATTCAAAGGAATCAACTCTTCTTCGGTCTTCCTTGTTCATTGCCCAGCTTTCAAATGCACATGAGGCGATTGAAAATACCATGGCTTGGGTTGTTGTTGTTGTTGTTGTTATGTGCCATCGAGTTGGACCTGACTCATAGTGACCCCTCCTTGGGTTTCCAAGGTGGTATCACTACAGAAGTAGATTGCCCAACCTTCCTTCTGAGGAGTGGATGGTGGGTTTGAGGCACCAGCCTTCTGGTTAGCAGTCAAGTGCCTTAGGCACTATGCTACCAGATGGCTTGGGTTAGGTACACCTCAGTTTTCAAAGTGACATCTCTGGTCTTCAAAACTTTAAAGAGGTCTTTTGCAGCAGAATTTCCCATGAAATATGGTGTCTGATTTCTTGACTGTTGCTTCCATGGGTGTTGATTGTGGATCCAAGTAATATGAAATCTTTGACAACTTCAATCTTTTCCCATTTATTGTGATGCTGCTTTTTGGTCCAGTTGTGAGGATTTTTGTTTTCTTTAGGTTGAGGTGTAATCCACACTAAAGACTGTATTCTTTAATCTTCATCAATAAATTCTTCAAGTCATCCTTGCTTTTAGCAAACAAGGCTGTGTCATTTGCATAACAAAGGTTGTTAATGGCCCTTCCTCCAATCCTGATGCCACATTGTTTTTCATATAGTCCAGCTTCTCAGATGATTTGCTCAGCATACAAATTGAATATGCATGATGAAAGGATACAACCCTGATACACACCCTTCTTGATTTTAAACTATGTAGTATCTCCTTGTTCTGTTTGAACAATAGCCTGTTGCTCTATGTAAAGGTTCCTCATGAGCACAATTAACGTTCTGGAATTCTCATATTTTGCAATGTTATCCATACAACCATAATTTGTTATGGTCCACACAGTCAAATGTCTTTGCATGATCAATAAAATACAAGTAAACATCTTTCTGTATTTTTTGGTTGTGGTCAAGATCCATCTGACATCAGCAACAATATCCTGCATTCCACATCCTTTTCTGAATCCGGGTTGTATTTGTGACAGTCCCGTGTCAATATACTGTTACCACAGTTTTCTGATTATCTTCAGTGAAATTTTACATGAGTGTGATCATATGATTGTTTGATAATTTCCACATTCTTTTGGATCACCTTTCTTTGAAAAGGGCATAATTATAGATCTCTTCCAGTCAGTTGGCCCGATAGCTGTCTTCCAAATTTCTTAGGGTAGATCAGTAAGTGCTTCCAGCACTGCATCGCTTGTTGAAACATCTCAGTGGGTATTCTGTGAATTCCTGGAGCCTTTTTTTTTTTTTTTTTGCCAATTCCTTTAGTGAAGCTTGAACTTTTTTCTTCAGTACTCTTGGTTCTTGATCCTATGCTACCTCCTGATAGAGTTGAACATCGACCAATTCTTTTTTGTGCAATGACTCTATGAATTTCCTCCATCTTCTTTTGATGCTTCCTTAATAATTCAATAATTTGCCCAGAGAATCCTTCAATATTGCAACTTCAGTATTGTGACTTCAGTCTTGAATTCTTGAATTTTTCCTTTGGTTCTTTTAGCTCTGCCAATCCTGTTCTTCTCTGTTTTTTTTTTTTTTTTCACCCCAACACCAGGTATTTGCACATTTCATTGTAATAATTTACATGGCTTCTTGAGCTACTCTTTAAAATCTGTTCTGCTCTTTTATTTTAACATTTCATCCATGGGCTTTAACTACTTTCCATTGAAAGCTAGTTTCAGAGTTTCTTCTGATATCCATATTGGTCTTTTCTTCCTTTCCTGTCTTTTTAATGACCTTTTGCTTTCTTCATGTATGGTGTCTTGATATCATCCTATAACTTGTCTGGTTTTCTGACATAAGTATTCAGTGGTTCAAATTCATCTTCATTTGGTCTCTAAATTCAGGTGGAATATAATCAAGGTTATATTTTTGTCTCCCGTAGACTTGTTTAATTTTCTTTAGCTTCAACTTGAGTTTTCTTATGAGTAATTGATAGTCTGGTGGCATAGTGCCTAAGGCATTTGATTGCTAACAAGAAGGCTGGTGGTTCAAACCCCGCCCCCCCCCAATAATTCCTTGAAAGGAAGACTGGGCAATCCACTTCTGTACTTATACAGCCTTGGAAACTCAAGGAGGGCCTGCTATGAGTCAGATTCAACTCAGCAACAGTGAGTTTATTTTTGGTTTTTATTCCACAGTCAGCTCCTGGCCTTGTTTTGGCTGAAGATATTGAACTTCTCCATCATTTCTTTCCACAGATGCACTCAGTATGATCCCTGTATATTCCATCTGGTAAGGTTCACATGTATAGCTGCCATTTATGATGTTGAAAAAGGTATTTGCAATGAATAAGTCGTTGGTCTTGTAAAATTCTCTGATCTCTGATATCATTTCCATTGCCACGGTCATATTTTCCCAGTACTGTTGATTCTTCTTTGTTTCCAATTTTGCATTCCAATCACAAATAATAGATTTTGAATACATGTTTGGTCAATTTCAGACTGCAAAAGTTGGTAAAAATCTTCTATTTCTTCATCTTTGGCTTTAGTGGTTGATGTGTAAATTTGAATAATAATAGTATTAATTATGCTTCCTTGCAGGCATATGGATATTATCCTATCACTGACAGCATTATGCTTCAGGATAGATCTTGGAATGTTCTTTTTGATGAGGAATGTGATGACATTCATCTTCTATTTATCATTCCCATGATAGAAGACAATATGAATGTCTGATACAAAATGGCCAAACCAGTCCATTTCAGCTCAATAATGCCTAAGATATTGACCTTTATGCATTCCATTTCATTTTTGACAACTTACAATTTTCCTAGATTCATATATCACATATTCCATGTTCCAATTATTAATGGATATTTGCAGCTATTTCTTCCCATTTTGAATTGTGCCCCAGCAGCAAATGGAGGTTCCAAAAATTTTACTCGATCCAAGTTATTAAGTTTGACTCTTCTTTGAGGAGGCAGCTCTTTCCCAGTGGTATTTTTAGTGCCTTCCAGCCAGAGGGGTTCATCTTCTGGCACTATACCAGACAATGTTTCAGGGATATTTATAAATTTTTCCCATAATATATCAGGCAGTGTTTCATGGCTATTCATAAGGTTTTCACTGGCCACTTTTTTCAGAAGTAGATGGCTCCATTCTTCTTCCCAGTCTGTCTTAGTCTGGAAGCTCTGCTGAAACTTGTCTACCAAGAATGACCCTGAAGATATTTGAAATACTGGTGGCTTAGCCTCAAGGCTCATAGTAATATGCAAACAACCATAGCTTGACAAAATGACAGATGAATAGTGGCCTATTCCCTTTAACAGGGGCTAAACTTTTTGCCTAAAACTCATTTGTGGTGATTGTATTCTTCTTTACAATGACAGGTTCATTAGCGTGTGTCTCAGGATTCACATTCGTAAGATGCGAAGAAGTCTTCAGAGGATTTCTAGGAAAAGATACCCCTTTCTATAGAACAAAGAGAAAGAATCATTTTTCCATGTGCTGCTGCTGTGTCTATATGTGATGTGATGCTGAGAAATGAAGAGGATCTAATCCAAGGTTGAAGTCAACACATTGACTTTGGTAGATGGGAAAAGATGAAATCACTTGGGCTTCTGATGATGAAATAATAAAGACCTGGAGTCACAGTAATATTAAACTTTAGGTTGTTTAATATAAGAAGCTTTCTATCCTTAATGTCTTTGAGTTGAGCTTTTCCATTGAATTTAAAACCATCCTATTGCTACCCTATGATAGAATAAGGCATTTCTATTTGGAATCATTATGAGGCTGAAAGGGAGGCATACACAGTATAACTTTATGGAAATACATCTTAATTTCTCCCTGACTTTTTTGCCTTTTCTTTCTTTAAAAATACTTCTATACAGTACCAATTTTTCTTCCACTGTTTAGTGCCCATGTCATGAAAGTATCCATGTTGTAAAAGAAGGCAAATTTATTTTCTAGCACAACTTCTTCTACATCTACTTCCTCATCACCTGGCACCAGTTTGGAAGCACTCATCTTTTAACAGATCATCTTCTATTAATTCCTGTAATGTCATGTCTATTAGCTCTTAAATTTCTCTAATATCTTCTAAAAAAACCACATGTAAGTGGACCCACACATTCAAATCCATGGTGCTCAAGTTTCAATGGTATTATAGTAGTATAAACTCAATTTCATGTTATACTTTGTAAATTTATATTATAAAATGTAATGCCCCAAAATAATAAATGTTATGTGTGTAATTTTAAAATGTTAAAATCTAATTGAGAATTGATTCCCAAATGTTTTCAGAATGTCAAATTTGTAAAAGAGAATGTTTGCCTTATGTTTATAGACAAAGTCATTTCTAAGTTTAACATAAGCAATATATTATTGCTTTTCTTAAAATCATTACTAAGTAAATGTTGCTACTCATCTGTTGAGTTGATATTTTCTTGTACTCACATTTATTTTCCCTTTGCATTACTTATGAGAACTGTTTATGTTTTCAAAAAAGATTATCAAGAAAAAGATGTGAAAAATGATCATCTTGCCTCAGGCAGTTTCAAATACTCAGACAACACCCTACAATACAAATATGTGCTATGAGAAGGAGAGATAAAAAACACATCTACAAATTAACATTTAAAAAAAATCAAGTAAAAACTACACAGCATTTTTAATGACCTGTTCAATTATCACAATAACTTTTTAAATTTATTTTTTGTAATAACTAAGACTCCAGCTTCAATCTTAATTTAGTCTAGATTTTTAAAGGAAAGTTACAATAACCAGTGTTTTCATTTTGCTCAAGACATCAGAGCTATGGATTTGACAAGAGTAGTGGCCAGCAGCTTTAATAGGTAAGGAGGAAAGGGGAGAGCCCCAGGTGGCAAGGAGCAGTGGCAGACAGGGCCAGCAGGAACAAGTATGGGATAGCCCAGGAAGTGAGCAGAGTGGTTGGAACAGCTAAGGGAGATGAATTTGTCTGTCAGTTTGCCATATTGTGGTGGCTTGCATGTTGCTGTGAGGCTGCAGGCCCTGTGCTCACAGGAGTACCCATGGTGGACTGGTTTTGGTGGAGACTCCAGACTGAGACAGACTCAGAAAAAGGAAGAGGCCATCCACTTCTCAAAGAATTGGCCAGTGAAAACCTTATAAATAGTAGTGAAACACTGTCTGATATATTACTGGAAAGTTTTATTGAAAACCCTGAAACATTATCTGATACAGTGCCAGAAGATGAGCCCCTCAGGTCAGAAGGCACTGAAAATGTGACTGGAAAAGAGCTGCCTCACCAGAGTAAATCCTACCTTAATGATATAGATAAAGTAGAGCTTTAGGGGCCTCCATTTGCTGAAGTGGCACAACTCAAAATGAGAAGAAACAGCTGCAAGCACCCATTGATAATCAGAACATGGAATGTACGAAGTATGAATGTATGAAATTTGGAAGTTGTCAAAAATGAAATGGAAAGCATAGAGATTGATATCCTAGGTATTAGTGAGCTGAAATTGACTAGTTTTGGCTATTTTGAATCAGATAACCATATGATCCAATGTGCTGGGAATGACACATTTGAAGAGGAATGACATGGCATTCATTGTCACAAATAATGTTTTAAGATGTATCCTGACGTACAGTGCTGTCAGTGATAGAATAATAGCCTTACACCTACAAGGAAAGCCAGTTACTACTACTATTATTCAAATTTATGCACCAAACACCAAAGCCAAAGATGAGAAAATTGAAGATTTTTATCAACTTCTGCAGTCTGAAATTGACTAAACATGCAATTAAGATGTGCTGATTATCACTGGTGACTGGAATGCAAAAGTTGGAAACAAAGAAGAATCACTGGTAATTGGAAAATTTGGCTTTGGAGATAGAAATAACGCTGGAGGTCACATGAGAGAATTTTGCAAGACCAACAACTTATTAATTGCAAATACCTTTTTCAACAACACAAATGGCAGCTATACTTGTGGACTTCACCAGGCAGAGTACACAGGATTCAGATTGAGTTCATCTGTGGCAAGAGGCCTTGGAGAAGCTCAATATCTTCAGTCAAAACAAGACCAGGAGCTGATTGAGGAAACGACCATCAACTGTTCATTTGCAAGTTCAAGTTCAAGTTGAACACAATTACAAAAATAATATGACCTTGATTATACCAATTCTGAAGTTGAGACCATTTAAAGCATAAATTTGATGAACTGAACACCAATGACCAAAAACCAGACGAATTGTGGGATGACATCAAGAACATCATCCGTGAAGAAACCAAAAAGTCATTAAAAAGACAGGAAAGGAAGAAAAGACCAAAATGAATATCAGAAGAAACTCTGAAACTTGCCTTTGAGTAGAGAGTAGCTAAAGCAAATGGAATAAATGACAAGGTAAAAGAGCTATACAGAAGATTTAAAAAGCAGCTTGAGAAGACAAAGTCAATTATTATAATGAAATGTGCAAAGACAGAGTTGGAAAGCCAAAAGGGAAGAACATGCTCAGCATTTCTCGTGTTGAAAGATCCGAAGAAGAAATTTTAACCTTGAGTTGCAGTATTGAAAGATTCTGTAGGCATTATATTGAATGATGCAGGAAACATCCAAAGATGATGGACGGAATACACAGAGTCACTCTACCAAAAAAGAATTGATTGATATTCATCCATTTCAGGAAGTGGCATATGATCAAGAACCAATGTTATTGAAGGAAGAAGCTGAAGCTGCACTGAGGGAACTGGCAAAAAACAAGGCTCCAGGAATTGCCGGGATACTCACTGAGATGTTTCAACAAACAGATGCCTCACCAGAGGCACTCACTCAGCTATGCCAAGAGATTTGAAAGACAACTACCTGGCAACTGACTGGAAAAGACCCATATTTGTACTTATTCCAAAGAAAGGTGATCCCACAGACTGTGGAAATTATAGAACAACATCATTAATATTGCACACAAGTAAAATCTTACTGAAAATTCAAAAACGGTTACAGCAGTATATTGACAGAAAACTTCCTGATATGCATGCTGGATTCAGAAGAGGACATGGAGTGAGGATATCCTTGCTGATGTCAGATGGATCTTGGTTCAAAGCAAAGAATACTAGAAACATGTTTACTTGTGTTTTATTGATTATGCAAAGGCATTTAATTCTGTGGATCATAGCAAATTATGGATAACATTGAGAAGAATGGTTATTCCAGAACACTTAATTGTGCTCATGAGGAACTTGTACATAGACCAGGAGGCTGTTGTTCTAACAGAACAAGGGGACACTGCATGGTTTAAAATCATGAAGAGAGTGCATCAGGGTTGTATCCTTTCACCATACCTATTCAATCTATATGCTGACAAATAATCTGAGAAGATGGAGTATATGAAGAAGAATGTGGTATCATTAACAACCTGCATTATGTATATGACACAACTTTGCTTGCTGAAAGTGAGGATGACTTGAAGCACTTACTGATGAAGATTGAAGATTATAGTTGGTAGTATGGATTGCATCTCAATATAAAGGAAACAAAAATCTTCACAATGTGACCAATAAGCAGCATCATGATAAATGGAGAAAAGATCGAAGCTGTTAAAGACTTCTTATCACTTGGTTCTACAATCAACCTCAATGGAAGCACCAGTCAGGATATCAGATGTCGTATAGCATTGGGCAAAACTGCTGTAAAATACCTCTTTCAAGTGCTGAAGAGCAAAGATGCTTCCTTGAAGACTAAGGTGTGCTTGACACAGGCCATGGTGTTTTCAATCACCTCATATGCATGCTAAAGCTAGACAATGAAAAAGAAGACTGAAGAAGAGTTGATGTTTTTGAGTTTGGTGTTTGCAAAGAATCCTGAAATTACCATGGAGTGCTAAAAGAACTAACAAATCTGGCCTGGAATAAGTGCAGCCAGAATGCTCTTTTGAAGTGAGAATGGCCAGACTTTGTCTCACCTACTTTGGTCATGTTGCAAGAAAGGACCATTCCCTGGAGAAGGATATCATGCTTAGCAAAGTGGAGGGACAATGAAAAAGGGGAAGGCCCTCAACAAGATGGATTGACACAGTGGCTACAATGATGGGCTCAGATCAATGATGGGCAAAGATTGTGGGTCTCGCACAGGACCAGGCAGTGCTTTGTTCTGCTGTACGTGAAGTCACTATGAGTCAGAGATGTCTTGATGGCACCTAACAATAAGTGGCTCCTTAGTTTAACTCAGAAACCTTTGACTCCTTGGGATGATCCCATTGTTCTCTCTCAAGTGACCTTCAGTGAAAATGCTAATGTTTCAACAGGATCCTATCACCAACACAGAGGTAAAGACTCAATGTTTTATTGCTCTGGAAGAGTAAGTAATGTCTTCCTATTTGATACTTAGCACAGTTTTATTGAACTTCAAAGGATCATTTGAAAAGAATAATCATAATCAATTAAATCAACAAATGAATCCTAGCTATGATCTTCTTCATATACACACAAATTTTCTCATTTACCACATAGATCAGCTGTACTGAAGTTATTGTTTACTTTTCTCTTTCTCTCTTTCTCTGTGTGTGTGTGTGTTTAACCCTCAGATGTGAGATGTGTTTTTCTTATATTTTACAGAATTATATATCAGTGTCTACCTGATGCGAAGAAAGTTATTTGCATTTGATAATTAGATTAATTTTAGCTGGAGATAAGAAAAGTTAATAATTATGTGCAATTAAAGAAATTATTCATCTGAAAGACATATTGTATCCATTCTCTGGAATTAAAGTAATTGGTAGGATAGTACTTGATATAATTAGGGTGCAGTTCCTTTGTTGTTTGGAAAATTACCTTGATGCAAGAGCAAACAACACTAAAGATCTGGCAATTTGCTCCTATAAAACTTACAGCCTACGAAACCTATGGGATAGGTCTATTCTGTTATATAGGGTTGCTATGAGTCTGAATCAACTCATTGGTACACAACAACACTGCCAAAGAAGCTTCTCAGAGGTTATAGAACAAAAAGATTTACAAATCAAATTAACATGCACAAATCACATTGTTTATTAGAAGGAAGGAAGGAAGGAGGGAAGGAAAGAAAGAAAGAAAGAAGGAAAGAAAGAAAAAAGGGAGGGAGGGAGGGAGGAAGGAAGGAAGGAAGGAAGAGGAAAAGAAAGAAAAAATTAAAGCATACAACTACAGAACTAAGCAATGGGAAAGAGATTAAGTTCATACACTTAGGAAAGAGTGCAAGTGTGTTGGATAGACCATACTACCTGAATTCATAGTACACAATGTTCAATTTCCCTGTCACTCTCCCTGTGATGATATGGTTACTAGAAGGAAAATTGAAGTTCAAGCAAGGGGGGGTCACAAGCTGAATTTACTCTGGGCAAAGAACACACCACTCTCTATCAAGTATGCCTCACTAATAGCTGTTGATTGACAATTAACTTGCTCAACAGCCATACATATTATGTAAGGGTTTCTGAGCAAAGAATTTACAAGGCCAAAATGTTTGTCACCAATGGGTGGTTGAATCAAGACCTGATGAATAATGAGTGCTTCATTATGTCTCAGGTATGTCTAATGCATCCTGAATGTTTAATGCCTCTGGTACCTCATGTACATTTAATGACTCATAAATAATCTGTGCTCTAGGATTCTTTATACTTGTCCATGTTCTACTTACTAACTACTTATACAAACATAACTTTTTGTAAGTTTCATCCATTTTTCTTCCCTTCTTTAACATAATTGAATATTCTCAAACAGCACAACAAATTCACATTATTATACACTTCCTTACCTACAAGAAAAGGAGAATATATGTGCATACACACACACACACACACACATATGTATATATATATATCTATAGGAGCTCTGGTGGCACAGTCGGTTAAGTGCTTGGCTGTGAACCAAAATATCAGCAGTTGGAGCTCACCAGTATCTCTGTGGGAGAAAGATGTGGCAGTCTGCTCCCATAAATATTTACAGCCTTGAAAACTATGGGACAGTTCTACTTCATTCTTTTGAGTTTCTATGAGTTGAAATCAACTTGAGGGCAATGAATTTGGTTAGGAATTTATATACTCATATGTGTACACAAACATATGTGTGTGTGTGTATATATATATATATATATGTATGTATTTGTGTATGTATGTATTTATATATGTATATATTTAAGAAAGAGTGGATAGTGTTCACATATATTGATGATAAATTGATTAAATAAGAGTCATTTTAAACTGTTAATTTGGAAACATGGGAGTCACAAGACTCATAGTTATGAAAGGGACATTTTAAATTTCTTTTTGAAAATCAACTTAATTACTTGATAAGAAATTCCATAATAATGTAATTTCAAAGTAGTTATTTAAGAAAAAAACTGAGTTATTACAGAAGCACCAAATTGTTATAAAATTGAATGTATGAATACAGGATTGAAGCTTTTTTTTTTGTCCTAGAATGAAAAGGCATTGTTACATATCATCAGTTTAGTTCTAAAATTTCTATCGATGAAAATAATAATCCCAACTAATTTTACAAAGTGCTGTGTTTCCCTCAAACTGACTTATGGAAATATTCATAGCGACCTGTCCTTGGATTTCCAAGGCAGTATCATTACAGAAGTAGATTGCCCAATCATCCCGAGGAGTGGCTGGTGCGTTTGAACCACTGGCCTTCTGGTTAACAGTCAAATGCCTTAGACACTATACACCACCAGAGCTCCTAATCTGGAAGTTGTATAATTTAATATGAGTCTAATTTGTACTCTTCTAAGTTTTAACTAAATTACTGGTTGAGATCACACCATCCAGTAATATATGTCAATCTCATGATATATTCTGTTGCATTTTATGTTTCCATGTTGTTGTTATTTGCCATTGAGTCAGACCTGACTCATAGTGATCCCTCCTTGGGTTTCTGAGGCAGTATCACTACAGAAGTAGATTGCCCAACCTTCCTTCTGAGAAGTGGCTGGTGGGTTTGAACTGCCAGCCTTCAGGTTAGCAGTCAAGTGCCTTAGCTGCTATACTACCAGAGCTCCCTACGTTTCCATAGGATTATTGATATATGAAAATAAAATTGCTTTTTTTATATACAGATTAATTTTGGTAAATTTACTTATTATTTGTAGGATTTGGAGGATTCTTTTGGATCTCTTATGTGAACAAATCAAGTTGACTGTAACTAAACACAATTTTGCTTTTTTCTACATATTATGTCTGTCATTGGGATAGCTAATAAATTGAGCTTTTTAAGGAACTTGTCTATTTTAAATATTCTGTCAAAGTTATTTGCATAATTTTTTTCAAATATTATTTTATGCCTTTAATATATGGGAGATATTTGTATTATCTATTTTCTTTTCTTCTATTGTCAATTTGCAATTGGTCTTTTTTATGAGTCTTATTTAGGCTTTTTCAATTGTTTTAATATTAACTTGAAAATGAACCACATTGCTTTCATGATTTTCTATATTCTTTGTATGCTTTCTATTTCAGTGAATTCTGATTTTTATCTTTATTCTATTTTTTCTCTTACATACTTGGGGTTGCTTTTGCCCTTATTTTTCTGCCTTCTAGTGGTGGAAGCTTACATCATTGAGTTTAAAATTTTCTGCTTTTAAAAATATAGGCCTTCAAAACCAAGGATTTTTTTTTTAAGCAGAGCTTTAGTTGTATCCCACATTTTTAATTTGTGTTTCCACTAATGTTGGTTTCTAACTATTTTTAATTTCCCTTGCAATTTATTATCTTTCTAATGTTGTTGTTGTTGTGTGCCATGGAGTCAGCCCCAACTCATAGCAACCCCTCCTTGGGTTTCCAAGGCAGTATCACTACGGAAGTAGGATTGCCCGACCTTCCTTCCAAGATTTTTCTAATAGATTTAAAAATATATTGCTTAATTTTCTGGGGAAGATATTTTCTGTTTAAAAAGTAGTTGCTAGCAAAACTGGATATCCATTTGCAGAAAATATGAAACAAGATCTGTACCTCACACCATACACAAAAATTAACTCCAGATGGATCAAAGGCTTAAATGTGAAACGTAAAACTATACAGTTCCTCCAGGAAAATCTAGGGGCAAATTTAGGGGCCCTAATATAAGACAGGGAGCTCTGGTAGCATAGAGCCTAAGACATTTGACTGCTAACCAGAAGGCTGGTGGTTCAAACCCACCAGCCACTCCTTGGAGATGGGGCAATCTACTTCCATAATGATACTGCCTCGGAAACCCAAGGAGAGGTTGCTATGACTTGGGTCTGACCCAATGGCACATAGTAACAACATCAACAATATACGGCATAAATAGACTATCAAGGATAACCCAAAATAAACAAACAGCAGAAGAGAAACTAGATGAACAGGACCTTCTAAAAATTAAATTTTTATGTGTTTCCAAATACTTCTCCACAAGTGTCAAAAGAGAACTTACAGATGGGAAAATATATTTGCCAATGACATATCTGACAAGAGACTTATTTCTAAAAATTATAGAAAACTCCAACACCTCAACAACAAAAAGACAAATAACCCAATTAAAAAATGGGCAGAAAACATGAATAGACAGTTCACCAAAGAGGATATTAGGCAGGCAACAAATACATGAAGAAATATTCACAATCATTAGTCATTGTTGTTGTTGTTGTTGTTATTTTCCATCGAGTCTGCCCCGACTCATAGCGACCCCTCCTTGGGTTTCCGAGGCAGTATCACTACAGAAGTAGGAATACCCAACCTTCCTTCTGAGGAGTGGCTGGTGGGTTTGAACCACCAGCCTTCTGGTTAGCAGTCAAGTGCCTTAGGCACTATGCTACCAGAGCTCCTTAGAGAGATGGAAATCAAAACAACAGTGAGATACCATCTTGTCCAGCACTAGTAGCAAAGTTCAACAAGACAGAAAATAACCAATGCTAGCAAGGATAAGGAGACACTGGGACTCTCATACACTGCTAGTGGGACTGTAAAATGATACAACCATTGTGGAATGCAGTATGGCAATTCCTTAAAAAGTTGGAATTGGAAATGCCATTTGATCCAACCATTCTGTTGTTGTTGTTGTTGTTGCTGTTATGTGCCATCAAGTCAGACCCAACTCATAGTGACCCTTCCTTGGGTTTCTGAAGCAGTATCACTATGGAAGTAGATTGCCCAAACTTCCTTCTGAGGAGTGGCTAGTGGGTTTGAACCACCAGCCTTCTGGTTAGCAGTTAAGTGCCTTAGGCACCACACTACCAGAACTATTCCATTACTAGGTATATATCATAAAGCAGTGAGAGCCAGGACATGAACAGATATGTGCACACCCATGTTCCTGTCAGCAAAAAAAGAACCATGTTTGCTGGTCTGATTGAGTCTCATGGAACCACTGAGACTGTGGCCCCTAGCTGCCCTTCCAGGTCTGGAATTGAACCCATTCCTGTGGCCCAGACAAATAAAAGGTAGGCATATGAGCTGAGCATTCACATTAGGTAGATACACTACCTAAAGTAGGGTATGATTGGAGAGATGAATCATGGGACAATAGAAGGGCTACGTATGCACAGGGAGACAGCTGGGGGGGCAGGAATGCACGAGAAGGAAGTACACAGGGAAGAGGTATCTATGGGGAGAATGTAGGAGGGGAGATGTTGCATTGTTGGAGACTACAGTAAATGTCATGGGACAAAGTGTATGTAAACTGATATATAGAAGATGATTTGCTTTGTAAACTTACACCCAAATCACAATACAACTCGTCGAAGGCCTTCTCCTCTTTTGTTGACCCTCCAACTTATCAGGCATGACATCATTCACCAGGGAATGATCCCTTCTGACAACATGACCAAAGTAGGTGAGACGAAGTCTGGCCATTCTCACTTCCAAGGAGCATTTCAGCTGCACTTCCTCCAGGACAGATTTGTTAGTTCTTTTAGAAGACCATGGTATTTTCAGCAGTCTCCACCAACACCACATCTCAAAAGCATCAATTCATCTTTGATCTTCCTTATTCATTGTCCAGTTCTTACATGCACATGAGGTGATTGAAAATACAATGGCTTATGTCATGTCAAGTGAACCTTAGTCCTCAAGGAGACATCTTTGCTCTTCAGCACTTGAAAGAGGTCTTTTGAAGCTGATGTGCCCAGTGCTATACATTGTCTGATGTCCTGATGGCTGCTTCCATTGACATCAATTGTAGAAGCAAGCAATGTGAAGTCTTTGACAACTTCAATCTTATCTCCATTCATCATGATGCTGCTTACAGGTCCAGTTGTGTGAATTTTTGTTCTATTTGTATTGAGATGTAATCCATACTGCAGACTATATTTTTCAATGTTCTTCAGTAAGTGCTTCAAGTCATCCTCACTTTCAGCAAGCAAAATTGTGTCGTCAGTGTATCACATGTTGTTAATGATTCTTCTTCCAATCCTGAGTCATGTTCTTCTTCATATAGTCCAGCTTCTCAGATTATTTGCTCAGCATATAGATTGAATGAGTATGGTGAAACGATATAACCCTGATGCACTCCCTTCTTGATTTTAAACCATGCAATCTTCCATTGTTCTATTCAAATGACAGCCTTCTGGTCTATGTACAGATTCCTCATGAGTACAAATAAGTGTTCTGGAATTCTCATTCTACTCATTGCTATCCACAATTTGTTATGATCCACACAATAAAATGCTTTTGCATAGTCAATCAACTAAAAGTAAACATCTTTCTGGTATTCTTTACTTTGAGCCAAGATCCATTTGACATCAGCAATGATATCCCTTGTTCCACATCCTCTTCTGAATCCAGCCTGCACCTCTGGAAATATACTGCTATAATTGTTTTTGGATTATCTTCAGTAAGATTTTACTTGCATTTGATATTAATGATATTGTTCAATATTTTCCACATTCTGTGGTATCACATTTCTTTGGAATGGGTACAAACATGGATCTCTTTCAGTGAGCTCTCAGGTAGCTTTCTTCCAAATCTCTTGGCATAACTGAGTGAGTGCCTCCAGTGGGACATTTGTTTGTTGAAACATCTCAATGGGTATTCCTTCAACTCCTGGAGCCTGTTTTTTCACCAATTCTTTCATCACCACTTTGACTTCCTCCTTCAGTGCCATTGGTTCTTGATCATATGCCACCTCCTGAAAAGGATGAACATCAACCAGTTCTTTTTGGTACAGTGACTCTGCATATTCCTTCCATCTTCTTTTGATGTTTCTTGCATCATTCAATATTTTGCCCACAGAATCTTTCAATATTACAATTTGAGGCTTAAATTTTTTCCTCAGTTCTTTCAGCATGAGAAATGCAAAGCATGTTCTTCCCTTTTGGTTGTCTAACTCCAGGTCTTTGCACATTTCATTACAGTAATTGACTTTGTCTCTCAAGCTGCTCTTCAAAATCTTCTGTTCAGCTCTTTTATCTTGTCATTTCTTCCATTTCCTTTAGCTACTCTCCATTCAAGGACAAGTTTCAGAGTCTTCTGACATCTATTTTTGTCTTTTCTTCTTTTCTCATCTTTTTAATGACCTCTTGCTTTCTTCATGGATGATGTTCTTGATCTCATTCCACAATTCTGGTTTTCAGTCATTGGTGTTCAATGCTTCAAATCTATTCTTTAGCTGGTCTCTAAATTCAGGACGGATAAATCCAAGATCATATTTTGGCTCTCATGGATTTGTTTAATTGTTTTCAAGTTCAAGTTGAACTTGCATATGAGCAGTTGATGGTCTGTTCCACAATCAGCTTCTGGTCTCGTTTTGGCTGAAGATATTTAGCTTTTACATCTCCTCTTGCCACAGATGTAGTCAATCTGATTCTTGTGTATTCCCTTTGGTGAAGTCCATGTGTATAGACATCATTTGTGTTGTTAAAGAAATGTGTTTGCAATGAATATGTTATTGGCCTTGCAAAATTCTATCATGCCATCTCCAGTGTTATTTCTTTCACCAAGACCAAATTTTCCAACTACTGGTGATTCTTCTTTGTTTCCAACTTTTGCACTCCAGTCACTGGTGATAATTAAGATATCTTGCTTACATGTTTGATCAATTTCAGACTATAGAAGTTGATGAAAATCTTCAATTTCCTCATCTTTGGCTTTGATGGTTGGTGAATAAATTTGAATAATAGTCATTATGTTGTAGTAAATTATTTAGTGTGGCTTTTCTAGCCATAAGTCTTTGTAAACTCCATGGTGGAATTTGCTGTGAGCAACTGAGGAGCTCCTGATAGCTGAATTTATCACCTGGGGTTTTTCTATTGGGAGTGGCACAAAGCAATGTTCTGGGAGGTTCACTCTCTCTCAGGTGTTTAGAATTCTGATGTTATGATTGGCTAGTTTGGCCACTCTACCAAGCTCAAAAGGAGGCCTCCTAGAGGCAGAACACTCTCTGGCCTCTGGCTGAGGAAGATGTGTTGTTGAGAAAGAGACACTGAGAGACATGGGCTGCTGAGAAAGAGACACTGAGAGACACACATTACTGGGAGAGAGACTGGGAGAGACTGAGAGAGTTTTTAGGTGAGAGATGGCGGGCTGAGACAGAGACTGAATGTTGTTCCTGAACTTGAATTGTAGCCTGGTGCTTCTCTAATACACCCCATAATCTGTGAGTTCTGTGGGGCCACTGCAGTGAATTATGGAACCCAGTGGAGAGGTGGTGGGTGCTGTGGGAGGAACGGTTGGTGTCAGGGTTGGTGAAAGGGTTAGAGGGAGGCAGCATGTCTGGCCTCGCAGGAATAGGCCTTGACTACTGATGATGATTCTGTCTTCATCTTGTGCTGTTAGAGGAGGTCAGAAGATGTGGCCTCCTTGCCTTTTTAGCAGTCATATTAACTGGTCTTCCTTGTAGGTGTATAGATATTATCCTATCACTGACAACACTGTACTTCAGGACAGATCTTGAAACATCCTTTGTTATGATGAATGCCATGCCATTCTTCTTCAGATTGTCCTTCCCGGCATGGTAGATCATATGGTTGTCTGATTCAAAATGGCCACAACCAGTCCATCTCAGCTCACTAATATCTAGGATATCAATCTTTATGCATTCCATTTCAAGTTTGAAAACTTCCAATTTTCCTAGATTCATACTTTGTACATTCCATATTCCAATTATTAATGCATGTTTGCAGCTGTTTCTCCTCCATTTGAGTTGTGCCACATCAGCAAATGGAGGTCTTGAAAGCTTTATTATATCCATATCAGTACAGTTGTTCCTACTCTGATGATGTAGCTCTTTCTTAGTTGTATTTTGAAAACCTTCTGATCTAAGGGCTAGTACCTGGACTGTATCAGATAATATTTCTAGGCTATTACACAGTAATGTATCAGTGTTTCTCTGCTATTCATAAAGTTTTCCCTGGCCAATTCTTTGAGAAGTGGATGGCCTCTTCCTTCTTCCTAGTCTGTCTCAGTCTGTAAGCTGCATTGGAACCTGTGTACCATGTGCAACTCTGCTGGCATCTGAAACACCAGTGGCACAGCTTCAAGCCTCACAGCAATATGAAGCCACAACAGTACTACAAACTGACAGACAAGTTTCTATCCCTTAGCTGTTCAAAACCTCTCCACCCTCCACTTACTGGATCACTGGCACTGCTTTGCTCTGTCATCCCCCTGGCTTCTCTTTCCTCAGCTTTCCTGCCTGTTGGGAGTGGGGCCTGCGTCCCTCTGCTTACCTGGATCCTGCTGCTCTAGCCTATCATCCCCTAGTTAAATGTGGGTTTGTATATTTCTCCCGTTATTTTTTTTATCAATTTTTTATTTATGTAATTAATTATTTATTTTATTTTTTAATTTTAAGAGCCTGATTTATATTCAACATTATGTGTACATTTAGTTTCACTCCCCATTTACCATGTCCAACCCTACCCCAGTCTTCTCCCCTCGCTAACCAGTAATGCTTCCCCTGTGTTCTTCATATTTTTGCAATCTTGTTTGTCCTGCATTATGTCAATCTGAATGTTGGTCCTCTGGTGCCCCGTGGTCTATTGCTCTAAAGGATATATTACCATGGACTATGTGGGTGTTTCATCCTGTGTTAAGTGATCTGTGTGTACATCTTGCTAACTCTTGGGCTGAAAGCCAGCCCCTGGGAGTGAGTTTTATTCCAGGTGCAGAATGTATTCCAGAGCCATTGTATTGGACATATCATCAGACCCAATCTGACCAGTAATTCTGGTCATTATTGAGTTTTTGGATTTTGTTCCACATTTTTCTTTCCACTCCATCCAGGATCTTCAGATTTGCTCCTTTCCTGAATGGTTGGCATTGGTAGTTGGGCACCATCTAGTTCTTCTGTTCTCTAGGGCCATTTTGTCCTAGGTCCGATCACTTTCAAAAGTCCTTGGTTTTTTTTTTTTTTTTGCATTCTTTTTTACTTCTGATTCTAGAAGACCATTAGCTGCATCTTAAATGATCCCCTGAAAGCTTTTAAGATCCCAGTTGCTACTCACCAATGTAGAATGTGGAACAAAGCTTTTATATATTTTGTTGTGCCAATTTGAGTCTGGTGCCCCCCAGTACTATGGTTCTGAGATGGTAGATCTATTGGATCTCTCTCCCATAATATTTGGCTGTCTGTGAGGGATTGCTCTGTGCCTGCCTTCTATTGTTTCTGTAAGGATTAGAGGTATTTTGTATCACTAGTGTCTGTATAGGAGCTCTGGTAGCACAGTGCCTAAGGCACTTGACTGCTAACTAGAAGGCTGGAGGTTCAAACCCACCAGCCACTCCTCAGAAGGAAGATGGGGCAATCTACTTCCATAGTGATACTGCCTCAGAAACCCAAGGAGGGGTCACTATGAGTTAGGCCCAACTCAATGGTACATAACAACAGTGTCTGTGCAAGATTAGCCTCACCTGAATCTATCCTTGGTCTGGAGTATACTCCTGTTCACTGATCCCCATCTGATCCTTTCAGGTGTTTATGTGTTTATCTGTAGCCTGGTGTTTGGTGTTAATGTTAGTCCAGTATTATGGACAAATTGGATGGTATTAGCCTCTGTCTATCTCTTATGTGCACAATTCAGTGTTCTCACATTTCCTAATGTTATCATGGTGGTCACAAACTCTTTCTGTATATCCCTCCCTTTACCCACATCAGTGTGTGGGCCCAAACTAGCCCAAAATTAATCCCATCCCTTCCCTCCCCATCCTGGTATTCTAAAAAGTGAATTCCCTTTCCTAATCATACCCTTCTTTGTCTTTTTACAGTAATGGCCTAATAAAGTACTTGTGTTTCTGCCATTGACTTATTTCACTCAGCATAATGTCCTCCAGGTTCATCCACATTGTGAGATGATTTGTGTATCCCTCATTGTTCTTTAATGTAGCATAGTATTCCATTGTGTGCATGTACCATATTTTGGTTATCCATTCATCCATTGAAAGGCATGTAGGTTGTTTCCATCTCCTTGCTACAGTGAATTGTACTGCGATGAACATAGGTGTACCATATGTCTGTTTGTGTGCTATCTCTCACCTCATTAGGATATATTCCTAGTAATGGAATTACTGAGTCAAATGGTACTTCCATGTTCAGTTTTTTAAGGAAATGCCATACCATTTGCTGCAATGGTTGTACCATTTTACAATCCCACTAGCAGTGCACAAGAGTTCCAAACTTTCTGCAACCTCACCAGAATTTGTTATTTCCTGACCTGTTGAACTTTGCTATTATTGCTGGAGTGAGATAATATCTCATCGTTGTTTTGATTTGCATTTCTCTATTGATTAAAGGTCATGAGCAATTTTTCATGTGTTTGTTGGCTTCCTGTATATCTTCTTTGGTGAAGTGTCTGTTCAAATCTTTTGCCCATTTGTGAATTGGGTTATTTGTCTTTTTGGGGTTGAGGCTTTGAAGTCTTCTATAGATTTTGGAGATAAGTCCTTTATCAGATAAATCATAGGCAAATATTTTCTCCCAATCTGTAGGTTCTCTTTTTACTCTTTCAACAAAGTCTTTCAATGCATATAAGAATTTAATTTTTGAAAGGTCCCAGTCATCTAGCTTCTCTTCTATCTCCTGCACATTCTGGGTTATGCTTGATAGTCCATTTATGCCATAAATTCAGGCTCCCAGATTTTCCCCCAGTTTATCTTTCATGAATTTTATAATTTAGGGTTTTACATTGAAGTCTTTGATCCAGCTTGAGTTTGTTTTCGTGTATGAGGTGAGGTATGGGTCTTGTTTCATTTTTCTGCAGATGGATATCCAATTTTGCCAACACAATTTGTTAAAGAGGCTGTCTCTTCCCCATTTAATGAGTTTGGGAACTTTGTCAAAGATCAGTTGTCCGTAATAGATGGGTCTACATCTGGACTTTTGAATCTGTTCCATTGGGTTATCTGTCTGTCATTGTACCAATACCATGCTGTTTTGACTACCAAGGCAGTATAGTAGTTCTTAAGTTCCAGGAATGTGAGACCTCCCACTTTGTTTTTCTTCTTCAGAAGTGCTCTGCTTATCCAATGTCTCTTTCCTTTCCATATGAAAGTAGTAATTGGTTTCTCCACATCCTTAAAAAAAAAATTGTTGGAATCGAGATTGAGATTGCATTAAATGTGTAAATTGCTTTAGGTAGTATTGACATTTTCACAATATTCAGTCTACCTATCCATGAACAAGGTATGTTCTTTCATTTATGTAGTGCCCTTGTGGTCTCTTGTAGCAGTGTTTTATTGTTTTCTTTGTATAGGTCTTTTGTGTCTCTGGTGAGGTTTATTCCTAGATATTTTATCTTCTTATTAGCTATTGTAAATGGTATTGTTTTCCTTAATTCTTTATCAAATAAGTCTTTGTTGGTGTGGAGGAATCCAACTTATCTTTGTATGTTGACCTTGTATCCTGCTACTTTGCTGAACTTCTCTATTAGTAATAGAGTCCCTTGGGTTTTCTATGTACAGGATCATACATTCACAAATAGAGATAGCATTAGTTCTTCTTTGTCAATTAATATGCTTTTTATTTCTCTTTCTTGCCTTATTGTCCTGGCCAGGACTTCCAATACAATGTTAAACAGAAATGGTGATAGAGGGCATCCCTGTCTGGTTCCTGTTTATAAGGGAAAAGCCTTGAGTCATTCTCCATTAATAATGATGTTGGCCATTGGCTTTGCATATATACATTTTATTATTTTGAGAAATTTCCTTTCTAGACCTATTTTGCTGAGAGTTCTGAACAGGAATGAATGTTGGATTTTATCAAATGCCTTTTCTTCATTGATTGATATAATCATACAGTTCTTTTGTTTTGCTTATGTGGTGGAAACTCTAACAATAATTTTTCTCTATACCTTAAAATAATTAGCCCCTTTATCATTTTGAATTAACCCACCTTTTCTCTCTAGTAGTAATCCTTGATTTATATCAGCATGGTCTGGTATTCATAGAGCCACTCCAGCTTCCTTAAGCTTACCATTTGCATATGCATATACCATGTCTTTCCTTAAAATTTCATTTATTTTGTTGTTGTTGTTGAGAATACACACACACACACAAAAAAAACACAAATTAAAAAGTTTCTACATATAAATTTCAGTGACATTGATTATATTCTTTGAGTTGTGGAATCATCCTCACCCTCTTTTTCTGATTTGTGCTTCTCCCATTAATATAAACTGACTGACTCTATAGGTAGAACTGGCTTATAGGGCTTCCAGTGTTATAAGTCTTTACAAAAGGCAACTGCCTCATCTTTCTCCTACAGAGTGGCTAGTGGATTCGAATCACCCACCTGTTTGTTAGCAGCCAAATACCTTAGCCACTGCCTCATGAGAGTTTTAGCATATGATTAGGCCCTGTATTTTCATTAATTGTGATCATCTTTGCCTTTTAATTGTAGTGTTTAATCTATTATATTTAATGCAATTATTCATAAAGTCATAGGAGCTCTGGTGGTGTAGTGCCTAAGGCACTTACTGCTACCAGAAAGCTGGAGGTTGAAATCCACCAGCTACTCCTTAAAAGGAAGGTTGGACAATCTACTTCCATAGTGATACTACCTCGGAAACCCAAGGAGGGGTTGCTATGAGTCAGATCAGACTCAATGACAGTGAATCATTCATAAAGTCTTGTTTAAGACTACTATCATGATATTTTTGTACTTACCCTTCTGTTCCTTGCCTTTTTATTTTTTTATTTTTTCTGTTGTTTGCTTGTTTTATTTATTCTGATTTCCTACTGTGATGGTTAATTTTAATCGTCAATTTGGTTGATTAGGCTATGATTTTCAGTGGTTTGACAGACACTGAACTGGTTTATATTTCATAATATAGTGTAATTATCTTCTGTGATGAGATTTAATGTAATCAACCAATTAGTTGAAACAGGAATTTCCTTGGAGAAGTGATCTACCTCCATGATATAAATGGATGTTTTGGCAAAGCTCATATTCTCTCTCAGCCCTGAACTCTTCTTGTCTCCTGGCCTGTGAATCTTGTGACATAAGCCTGCCACCTGACCAGAAGATTTTGTATTTTTCAGCTCTCCACCATCCCATGGGCCAGCGAGATCTCCAGCCTGTTGCTCTGCCTAAGGATGTAGAGTTTGCCAATTTTCACAATTGCATGATCCTTTTCTTTGAAGTAAATCTCTCTCCCTATGTATGTATGTATGTATATATGTACAAGTATGTAGGTACATATATAATTGTTTATACACACACATACACACACATATATAACTGATTTTGCTCCTGCAGAGAACCCAAAGACATCTGCCTTCTTTGATAATCACATAGTATTATATACTGTTAGATTGCAGTTCTTGGCTCTCTCTGTATTTCCCTCTCTTCCCCTTTATGCATTTCTTTTTCCTTTAATAGTACTCTAAGGACTCGATGGCAACTAACAACAACAAGAAGGAGTACATAAAGTCCCTGGGTGGTGCAAATGGTTTGAGCTCAACCATTATCCTAAAGGTTGGCAGCTCTTATCTACTATTGTCTTAGGCTTGGATTCCTAGAGAAGAAAATCAGTAAGCTTCTAGACTAAGACAGACTGGGAAAAAAGTATGAGGCCATCCACTCATAAACAAATTGGCCACTGAAAACCTTATGAGTAACAGTGAAACATTATCTGTTATAGTGCTGGAAGATGACCCCTTCAGGTTGGAAAGCACTCAAAATATGACTGGGGAAAAGCTGCCTCTTCAGAGTAGTTAGTTGTAAAGACATGGATGGAGTAAAGCTTTCATGGCCTTCATTTGCTGATGGGACATGACTAGAAATGGGAAGAAAGAGCTGCAAACATCCATTAATATTTGGAACATGGAATGTATGAAGTATGAATCTAGGAATATTGGAAGATGTCAAAATTGAAATGGAACACATTAAAATCAATATCCTAGCCATTAGTGAGCAGAAATGGACTGGTATTGGCCATTTTGCATCAGAAAATCATACAGTATATTATGCCAAAACAAACAAACAAACAAAAAATACTTATTGCCATCGAGTTGATTTCAACTCATAGTGACCCCTCCTTGAGTTTCTGAGGCAGTATCTCTATAAAAGTAGAGAGCACTGGTGGCATACCACCTAAGGCATTTGACTGCTAATCAGAAGGCTGGTGCTTCAAACCCACCAGCCACTCCTCAGAAGGAAGGTTGGCTAATCTACTTTCGTAGCAATACCACCTCATAAACCCAAGGAGAGGTCACTATGAGTCAGATATGGCTTGACAGCAGTGCATGTACTATGCCAGGAATGGAAAATTGAAGAAGAATGGCATCACATTCATCATCAAAGTACATATTTCCAGATCTATCCAGAGAAGCAATGCTGTCAGTGATAATATCCATATGTCTATAAGGAAGACCATTAATTCTACTACTATTCATATTTATGCACAAACCACTAATGCCAAAGATGAGAAAATTGAAGATTTTTACCAACTTCTGCAGTCTGAAATTGATCAAACATGTAACCAAAATGTATTGGTTATTACCAGTGATTGGAATACAAAAGTTGGAAACAAAGAATCATGAGTAGTTGGAAAATATACCACTGGTGATAAAAATGATGCCAGAGATCATATCACAGAATTTTGCAAAACCAACTCATTGCAAATACATTTTCAGCAACATAAATGGTGGCTATTTATGTAGAGTTTGCCAGATAGAATACATAGGAATCAGATCGACTATATCTGTGGAAAGAGGCAATGGAGAAACTCAATATTATCAGTTGAAAAAAGGTCAGGAGCTGACTATGGAACAGACCATCAACTTACATATGCAAGTTCACATTGAAGCTGAAAAAAAGTAAAATGAGTCCATGAGAGCCAAAATATGACCTGATTCTATCCCATTTGAATGTAGAGACCATCTGATGAATAGATTTGATGCACTGAACACAATAACCAAAGACCAGAAGAGTTGTGTAATGATGTCAAAAACATCATATACCAAGAAAGCAAAAGCATTTTAAAAGACAGGTAAGAAAGAATAGACCAAAATGGATGTCAAAAGAGACTCTGAAACTTGTTCTTGAATGGAGAGTAGCTAAAAGAATGGAAGAAATGATGAAATAAAAAAGCTGAACAGAAGATTTCAAAAGATAGCTCAAGAATACAAAGTAAAGCATTAAAATGAAATATGCAAAGATCTTCAGTTGGAAAATGAAAAGAAAATAACATATTCTGCATTTCTGAAACTGAAAGAACTGAAGAAAATATTCAAGTCTTAATTGCCACTTTGAAGAATTCTATAGACAAATAATTGAATGATGCAAGAAGTATCAAAAGCAGTTGGAAGGAATATACAGAGTCTATGTACCAAAAGAATTGGTCAACATACAGCTATTTCAGGAGGTAGAATATGACCAAGAACCAATGGTACTAAAGGAAGAAGTCCAAGTTTCACTGAGGAAATTGGCAAAAATAAATGCTCCAGGAATTGATGGCATACCCATTGAGATGCTTCAACAAACAGATGCAATGCTGGAGGTCCTTACTCATTTATGCCAAGAACTTTAGAAGAGAGCTACCTGGCCAATTGATTGGAAGAGACTGACATTTGTGTCCAATCCAAAGAAAGGTGATCCAACAGAATGTGGATATTATGGAACAATATAATTAATAAAAGATTAAAGTAAAATTTTGCTGAAGATAATTAAAAAATGTTTGCAATAGGACTTCCAGTAACATGGAGGAATAGGCAGACAAGCAGCACAGATGCTCTTAAACAAAGAAAGGAAAAACTAATTTACAGAGATACAGAAGATAATCCTGGAGCCCTGAGATTTGAAAGGAACTATGCAGAAGTGGATTAGGAACCAACTAGTGGAAAAACCTGAATGGAAATAGTGAGTACAGAGATGGTTGGAGCTACGGAATGTCAGCTATTCTGATAGGACCAACAATTTGAATATTTCCAAGTGGTGTTGGGACCTGAGAATTGACCTAAAAATCAATGTTGGTCAGCAAGGGCTGCAGGGACGACTGCACTCGTGGCCTATGACTGGGAAGGGAAACAGCAAGGAGGGAGACAACCTGAGCTGTTGACTTTCTGCTGTCCGGAGGGCACAGCCATTTTGATTGTTTACATATGGCAGCCATTTTGGATATTTAAAGTGACTGAGAGCACAGCCATTTTGAATGTTCACAAGTGGTGGTCAATTTGAATATTTAAAGTGACTGAGGGCACAGCCTTTTTGAATCTTTACAAGTGGCAACCATTTTGGATTTTAGAGTGATAGCTTTCTCATTTGGCTTCCAGGGACCTAAGAATGGGCTCTGTTTGCCAAGGTCAGCAGGGATATTTGAGAGGCTGACAACAGGAAAGGAGACAGATGGTGAGTGTATAAGTGCTGTCAACTAGTGAATAGAGGAGAACAATACCCTATTTGCATAAATAACATACAAACAAAACAAAGAAAATGAAAATCATGTGCAAGTCATTCCAATATACAATCACCAATTAAATATTAACACAAAAACGTCACAATGCCTTGGAGACAACAGAGCATCACAGTCCACACAAAGAAGCAAGATAAAGCAGGAGAAACAAGGGACCAAGATACAGACCCAAAACACATCCCTGTGGAAGACGCAGCATTGGAACTCCCTGATAAGGAATTCAAAATAATTATAATTAGGTATCTTCAAAGAATTGAGAGACAGTTCAAAGAAAACAGAGAGAAAACCCTAGAACAATTTTGAAAGACAATATAGGAACAAAATGACAAAATAAATGAAAAATTAGAAATGATACAAAATCTAAACAAAGAAATCCAGAAGATTAATACTAAATTTTCAGAAATAAATAAGACATTGAATGGGCAAAGGAGCAGAATTGAATCAATGAAGTCAGAATTAGTGAGATTGAAGGCAAATACCTGAACACTTCTTTGGAAAGGGACCAATCAGAGAAAGTAACAAAACAAAATGAAAAAAGCCTAAGGTTCATGTGGGATACCATCAAAAGGAATAACCTGTATGTAATAAGAATTCTAGAACAGGAAGAGACAAATAAAACCACAGATAAAATTGTCCCAGATTTGTTGGAAAAGAATTTTCCTGGTATGATGAAAGATAAGAATATATCTATTCAGGAAGCCCAATGAACCCCAAACAGGAAAGATCCCAACAGAAAATCACCCAGAAATATCACCATCAAACTTACCACAACCAAAGACAAAGAAAGAATCATGAGAGCAGCGTAGGAAGAATGAAAATTTACCTACAAGGGGCAACAAATGACTAAGCTCAGATTTCTCGACAGAAACCATGCAGGTGAGAAGACAATGGGATGGTATTTATAAAATACTGAAAGAGAAAAATTTCCAACCAAGAATTATGTACCCAGCAAAACTGTCCTCCAAATATGATGGTGAAATTAGGACATTTCAAGATAAGCAGAAATTAAGGGAATTTGTTAAAACCAGAACAACCTTACAAGAGATGCTAAAGGGAGCCCTTTGGACAGAGTAGCAACAACAGCGAACAACAACTGACCATTAACACACATGATGACATAACCCAGAAACCAACCCAACTATGGCAGTATCCAAAGTAAATAAGCATACAAGATTGTAAACAGGGAACCAGAGACATCAATTGACAAATGAAGATGACTACAAACCAAAAGGAGGGGAAAAAACTGTGTCGTTACAGAACTTCTAGATGGTAAGGAAGTCAAGACAACTACAAGATAGAACGGACTGTTCTAAACTTGGGAAGAAAACTATAAATCACAGGGAACCTCAAAGAAAAATCATAAACCTTCACATGAAAATCAAAGAGACCAGCACAAATATTTAGCAAATACTAAAACAATAGAAATGAAGAAAGTGATAACATGATTCATAAACAAAATGAGCTCAGCATAAATAATTATAAGGAACAAAGAAATTGACACCATGAAAAACAGCATAACAAAAATGACAGCAACAAATTCATATTTGCTGATCATTAAATATCTGGCAAGGGACTTATCTCTAAGATTTACAGAAAACTCTAATGCCTCAACACCAAAGGAATTAACAATCCAATTGAAAAATGAGCAGAAGATATGAATAGACACTTCACCAAGGAGGATATTCAGGTGGCTAGATAATACATGAAAAGATGCTCACAATCATTGGTCATCAGAGACATGCGAATCAAAACAACAAGACTCCGTCTCACCCTAGCACTGATGGCAAGGTTCAATGAGACAGAAAATAACAAATGCTTGGGGAGATCTGGAGAGATTGGGACTCTCATACACTGCTGGTGGTACTATGAAGTGATACAAGGCTGCAATATGGCGATTCCTTAGAAAGCTGGAATTGGAGATACCATTTGACCCAGCATCCCATTACTGGTTATATGTCCTAGAGAGGTGAGAGCCAGGATAGGAACAGATGTATGCACATTCATATTCATTGCAGCACTATGTACAATAGCAAAAAGATGGAAATAACCAATGTGCCCATCAGCGGAAGAGTGGATGATCAAACTGTGGTACATACATATAATGGAATGCCACACAGCACTAAAGAATAATGTAGAGTATGCAAAACACCGCATAACATGGATGAACCTGGAGGACCTTATGCTGAGTGAAATAAGTCAATCACAGAAGACCAAATATAGTATTAGTTCGCTGTTGTGGAAGATCAAGGAAAGGTTTATATATGGAGGAAAAATGTCTTTGTTGGTTGCCAGGGGTGGGAAGGAAGGAGTGGGAACACTGCACCAAAAAAAAAAAAAAAAATTGACCCATATCACTTTAGTTTTGTGTATTTCACTGTACATAAATTATAAAGTGCATTGAAAAGAAAATATTTGCAGCAGTATATTGACAGGGAATTTCCAGAAATGCAAGGTGGATTCAGAAGAGGACATGGAATGAGGGCTATCACTGCTTATGTCAGATGGATCTTGGCTGAAAGCAATGGATATAAGAAAGATGTTTATCTGTGTTTTATTGACTATGGAAAGACATTCAATTGAGTGGATTATAATCACTGTTAACATTGCAAAGAATGAGAATTCTGGAACACTTAATTGTGCTCATGAATAACCCGTGCATAGACCAAGGAGGTTGCTCGCCCAGAACAAGGGGATACTGAATGATTTAAAATCAGAAAAGATGTGCGTTGGGGGTAGATCATTTCACCATACTTATTCTATCTTTATGCTGAGCACATAATCTGAGAAACTGGATTATATGAAGAAGTACATGGCATCAGGTTTGGAAGAAGATTCATTAGCAAAATGTGTGACATGAATCTGACAGAGCATTGCTTGCTGAAAGTGAAGAAGACTTGAAGTACTTACTGCTAAAGATTAAGGACTACTGTACTCATTATGAATTATACCTCAAAATAAAGAAAAAAATCCTCACAAAGGGACCAATAAGCAACATCATGATAACTGGAGAAAAGATTGAAGTTGTCAGGGATTTCATTTTATGTGGATACACAAGCAACACTCATAGAAGCAGCAGTCAAGAAACCAGACTCCATATTGCACTAGTAAAATTTGCTGCAAAAGACCTTTTAAAATGGTAAGGAGTGAATATGTCACATCTACCCACATACCTACCTACCTATTGAGAGAAATTGATTTGTCTCATTGACTCACACGATTGTCAAAACTGACTAGGTCCAAGTCTGTCAAGCTGGATGGTTCTGACTCAGTCAGCTGCAGTGGCTGATGAAGTCAAGATCAGCAGACTGCTGGCTTCATAGGCTGATGAAACCAAGATCAGCAGGTAAAATGGAAGGCTGTCGGTTCACAGGCTGCAAAGACAACATTCTCAATATCTGCAAGCATTACAGCAGGTCACTAGTTCAAGATGACATGATAAGAAGCCACATGCAGGATCCAAAGTAAAAAACTGGAGACTTTTCCCAGAGTATTAGAAGCTGATCATAAAGGAAACTCTTCTGATGGATTGACTGCTCATAGCTAATCTCATCAAGGAAAGGATTTGCATTATATAAATTTCAGCATGAGGTTAACTACAACATAACTGCTAAACCACTTATAATCAGGTCCCAGTCAAGTTGGCACACGATGATAACTAGATAGTTTACCCAGGGGAACTTCTGCAAAGATTACATCCAAGTAAATTCTATGAAGGAATTTTACTCTGTAACACTTAAGGATGCAATAAGTTAGAATTGACTTGACAGAAACTAGTTTGTTTGTTTTTTTTTAATAGTTTAATGAATATCTTATAATCTTTAACCTATATTATTTACAAGTTCTTTACCATTTCAATTTTTATGTTAATTTATATAGTCAACTGGCTTCATTTAGCAGTTGTTGCCATGTTGCTCTATTGGCATAATAGTTATTGCTGTGAAATATATTTTACCTTGTACTGAAAATTCTCTAAATATTTTTATATTTGCAAAATCTGGGTTATCTGAGAAAGCAGTTTTTGCTATTTTCTTTCCTTTTATTGTATCTCCTTCCCTTGCTTTTGTCAAATTTCTTTTCATTTTTAATTGCTTATTGGATATTGTGTATAAAATATGATCATCTAACTATGCATTGTTTTGCTTTACCCAGTAAAATAGTTTTTTTCCTATAAATTATGACTAATTAAGTAGGTGGTTTTTCAGATTTTTACCAATTATGAAGTTGTTTTGGGCCTCAGCAACAATGTTAAAAACATTTATTTCAGCTTGCAGGCAGTTTAACACATTTCTAATATTTGTTACTGTATTTGTCAATAAGTTTTTAAGTCATGCTAGAATTCCACTATTAAATATAAACTTAAGAAATGCAGAATATTTGCAGAGTTAAACTAACGTCAAAATATCAGAGGATTGATAGTTCTTTAATATAAGTGTATGTATATAACATTTTTTTTCTTATATCATCAAATATGTCGTCTTAATTATGTGTTGTTTTTGTTACTTGACATCAAGTTAGCTCTGACTTAATAGTGATCCTATGTACAACAGAATGAAACACTGCCTGGTATCCTCACAATCCTTGTTGTGCTTGAGCCCATCATTGTAGCCACTGTGTCAACCCATCTCACTAAGGGGCTTTCTCTTCTTCACTGACTTTCTATTTCTCCAAGCATGACATCCTTCTCTAAAGAATGATCCCTTCTGACAACATGACTGAAGTAGGTGAGATGAAGTTTGGCCATTCTCAGTTCCAAGGAGCATTCTGGCTGCACATCTTCCAGGAAAGATTTATTTGTTCTTCTAGCAGTCCATGGTACATTTAGTATTCTTTGCCATACCATAATTCAAAGGAATCAGCTGTTCTGTGGTCTTCCTTATTCACTGTCCAGCTTTTGCATGCATACGAGGCTATCGAAAATACCATGGCTAGGTTAGGCACATCTTAGTCTTCAAGGAGACATCTTTGCTCTTCAGAAAAAAAAAAAAAAAAAGTGGCCTGTAATTCCCATTTTTTGTAATGTTATCCATAATACTTTATGATCCACAGAGTCAGATGTTTTTGCATAGTCACTAAAACACAAGTAAACATCAGTTTGGTATTCTTTGCTTCCAGCCAAGATCCATCTGACATCAACAATGATATTCCATGTTCTATATCCTCTTCTGAATTCAGCTTACATTTCTGGAAGTTCCCTGTCAATATATTGGTACAATGATTTTTGAGTTATCTTTAGCAAAATTTTACTTACATATGATATTAATGATATTGTTAGATGATTTCCACATTCTGTTGAATCGCCTTTCTTTGGATTGGGCACAAATATCAATCTGTTCCAGTCAGTTGGCAAGGTAGCTATCTTCTAACTTCCTTGGCATGAACAACTAAGTGCCTTCAGTGCTATGTCTCTTTGTTGAAACATCTCAATGGGCATTCCATCAATTCCCGGAGCCTTGTTGTTTGCCAGTTCCTTCAGTGCAGCTTCAACTTCTTCCTTTAATACTATTGGTTCTTGATCATATGCTACCTCCTGAAATAGTTGGACATAGATGATTTTTTTTCCATACAATGACTCTTTGTATTCTTTCTATCTTCTTTTGATGCTTCCTGCATTATTCAATATTTTGCCCATGGAATCCTTCAATATTGCAACTCAAGACTTGATTTTTTCTTTGTTTTTTTTCAGCTTAAGAAATGCCAAATGTGCTCTTACCTTTTGTTTTTCTAACTCTAGGTCTTCACACATTTCATTATAATATTTAATTATAATACACCAAAAAACCCTAATGACCAGAAGTATAACAAATCCTTAAACAGACATATATAACAGAACATAGGGATAATTAATATCAAAATTTCTTTAGCAAATAATAATTTTGTTTCTTTTGAAATAACTTTTGAATGTGAAAGAGAAGGAGTTTGTGTATGTGTATGCATGCAGCACAGTGCCTAAGGCACTTGACTGCTAACCAGAAGGATGGCGGTTCAAACCCACAAGCCACTCCTCAGAAGGAAGGTTGGGCAATCTACTTCCATAGTGATACCGGCTGGGAAACACAAGGAGGGTTGCTATGAGTTGGGGTCAACTTGACGGCACATAAGAATACAACAACAAATGCATGTGTTTGTGTAAATGTCAAAATCTGGGGATAATGCATTGGCCAGCAAATAAAGCACCTTTGAAATGGTGTTGAAAAAAGAATTGTTAATGAACCAGAAAATTAAGAATGTACAGGGTATAAATCTTGCATTTTTTCTATGACCTAAATACTTATGTATCTGGGCAAAATTACAAAGACAAAAGAGGTTAAAAAAAATAATTTCAGATGTCATTGGAGACTGTATGATGGAGCAATAATGCATTGTTAGAAGTTGCTTTATGAATGCTCGTAAGCAGCCAACTATATTTGTTTGAAAATACAAAAACTTTAAAAAATTATTGTGAACTGATATTTTGAGCTATGTATAAATATAGTCATATTGTTGTCGTTAAGTTTGTTTTTCTTTTTTTTAATTGTATGACTTCAGCTTAATAGAATGCTATGAATCTTTAAAACCTGATATGGAAAATTACCTTTTCTGTTTCAAACTCAGATGTTGTTGTTATGTGCCACCAAGTCAGTTCTGACTCATAGGGATCCTAAGTATAAAAGAATGAAAAAATGCTTGGTTTTGTGCCACTTTCACAATTGTTGCTATGTTTGAGCTAATTATTGACACAACTGTGTCAATACAGATATTTGAAGGTCTTCCTCTTTATTGCCTACCCTAACTTCTAAGGAAGTTTCTGACTGTACTTCTTCCAACACAAATTTATTCATTCTTCTGACAGTCTATAGTATATTCATTATTCTTTACCAACACCATAATCCAAAAGCCTCAATTCTTCTTTGATCTTCTTTATTCATTGTCCAGCTTATATATGTATATGAGGCGATTTAAAATATCTATGGCTCAGGTCAAGTACATCTTAGTTCTCAAGGTGACATCTTAGCTCTTTAACACTTTAAAATCATCTTTTACAACAGATTTGTCCTAAGAAATATGTCAATTGATCTCTTGAATGTTACTTCCATGGGTGATGGTTGTAGAATCAAGTAAAATGAAATCTTTATTGTTAATTCTAATAACTTCAATATTTCTCCATTTATCATTATTTTGCTTATTGGTCCAGTTGTGAGGATTTTTGTTTTCTTTATGTTGAGGTGTAATGTATACTGAAGAATATAGTCTGTGGTCTTGTAAGTCCATGAAAGAGCCAAAATATGGCCTTGAGTATGTTTCACCTGAATTTAGAGATCATCTGAAGAACAGATTTGATACACGGAACACTAATTGCCAAAGATAAGAAGAATCGTGGGATGACAGAAAGAACATCATGAAGAAAAAAAAAAAAAAAAACTTATTAAAAAGATAATAGAGAAAGAGAAGACCAACATGGCTACCCAAAGAGACTCTAAAACTTGGTCTTGAACATAGACTAGCTATTGTGAAAGAAAAGAAATGACAAAGTGAAACAGATGAGCAGATAGTTTCAAAGGACAGCTCAAGAAGATAGTAAAGCAATATAATGAAATATGCAGAGAGCTTTGGTTAGAAAACCAAAAAGGAAGGACAGGTTCAGCATTTATCATGCTGAAAGAACTGAAGAAAAAATTTAAGTCTTTGAATTACAATATTGAGGATTCTATGGAAAATATCTACAATTTATCTGTCAGTTTGTCAGACTTTGGTGGCTTACATGTTATGATGCTGAGAGGTATGTTATCAGTATCTCAAATACCAGTGGGTCACCCATGGTGGACAGTTCTCAGTGGAGCTTCCGCATTAAAACAGATTAGGAAGGAGACCTGGCAATCTACTTCTGGAAAAAAAAAAAAAAAAAAAGCTAATGAAAACCTCATGAATAGTAGTGAGTAGTAGCAGAACATTGTCAGACATGAGCCCGTCAGGTTGGAGAGCATTCAAAGTATGATGGGAAAGAATTTCCTCCTCAAATTAGAGTCAGTCTTAATGATGTGGCTAGAATAAAGCTTTCAGGACCTTCATTTGCTGATGTCTCATTACTGAAAATGAGAAGAAACATACACAATAATCAGAATATGGAATGGATAAAATATGACTCTAGGAAAATTGGAAGTTGTGAAAAATGGAATGGAACACATGACAATTAATATTCTAGGCATTATTGAACTGAAATGCACTGGTATTGGCCATTTTGAATCAGACAAACATATAGTCTACTGTATCAGAAATGACAAATTAAAGAGTAATGTCATCATATTCATCCTCAAAAAAGAACATTTCAAGATCTACATTGAAGTACAACACTATCAGTGATAAGATATTATCCATATGCCTACAAGGAAGACTAGTTTATATGACTACTATTCAAATATATGCACTAACTATGAATGCCAAAAAAGAAGAAATTGAAGATTTTTATCAACTTCTGCAGTCTGAAATTAATCAAACATGCAATCAGAATGCATTGAAAATTACTGGTAATTGGAATGAGAATGGTGGAAACAAAGAAGAAGCATCAGTAGCTGGAAAATATAGCCTCTGTGACAGAAAGGACACAGAGATTAGAAGATAAAATTCTGCAAGACCAAGAAATTATTCCGTACAAATATCTTTTTCAACACCATAAATGGTGGCTATATATGTGGACCTCATCAGATAAAATACACAGGAATCAAATTAACTACATGTGTGGAAACAGATGATGGAGAAGTCAATATCATTAGTCGATACAAGGTCCAAACCATCTGTGGAACAGACCATCAGTTGCTCATAAGCAAGTTCAAATTGAAACTAAAAATGAAAACAAGTTCAAGATAGTCAAAGTACAACTTTGTGTATATCCTACCTGAATTTAGATACGATCTCAAGAATAAGTTTGATGCATTGAACACAATGACTGAAGACTAGATGAAATGTGGGATGATATCAAGAAATACATGAAGAAAGTAAGTCATTAAAAGACAGCAAAGAATAATCAAGATTCGAGCAAAAATCAATGAAACAGAAAATAGAAGGGCTATAGAAAAAATCAACAAGACGAGAAGTTGGTTTTTTGAAAAGATCAATAAAATTGACAAACCACTGGCAAATTTAACAA
>NW_006922031.1:306353-309268 GCF_000298275.1 Orycteropus afer afer | reverse complement strand
TGCATTGTAAATTTTGGTCAATGACATGAGACAAAGTATATGTGAACTGCTGTATGAAAAGTGAATTTACTCTGTAAATCTTCACCCAAATCCTAATAATAATAATAAAAAAAAAAGACAGCAAAGAAACAAAATATCCAAATGGATGTGAGAGGAGGCTCTGAAACTTGCTCTCAGACAGAAAATCGCTACAGCAAAAGGAAAATAGGATGAAGTAAAAGAGCTGAACAGATTTCAAAGGGCAGCTCGAGAAGACAAAGTAAAACATTAAATGAAATGTGGAAACACTGGGAGTTAGAAAGCCAAAAGAGAAGAACACGTTCAGCATTTCTCAAGCTGAAAGAACTGAACAAAAAAAAAAAAAAAAAAAAAAAATTCAAGCCTCGAGTTGCAATACTGAAGGATTCTATGGGCAAAATATTGAAAAACATCAACAGGAAACTGCCAGAAATTCATGCCACATTGAGAAGAAAACACGAAACGAGGATATCATTACGAATGTCAGATAGATCTTGGCTGAAATCAGAGAATAACAGAAAAAAGTTTACTTGATTATGCAAAGGCTGTATAGATCATAACACATTATGGATAACATTCTGAAGAATAGGAATTCCAGAGCACTTAATTTTGCTTATGTAGAACCTGCAAAAAGACAGTCAGTCGTTCAAATAGAAAAAGAGAATAATGCATAGTTTAAAATCAGTAAGGTTGTGTTTCAGGACTGCATCCTTTCACTATACTTATTTAATCTGTATGCTGAGCAACTAACCTTAGAAAATGGACTATATGAAGAAGAAATCTACATCAGGATTGGAGGAAGATTCATTAACAAACTGTGGTATGTAGATGTGACTACCTTGCTGACTGAAAGCGAAGAGGACTTGAAACACTTACAAACTCAGATACACTGGTAAAACTATCAATAAAAAGTAGACAAAGAAAAAATGATAAGGTAAGAAGAAAGGAAGAGATTACTAAATGAAATATAATGAATTGGCATTATTTCTTCCATGTATTGCAGAGTTCCTCAAAGATGTCACCTGGAATTTTCCTTTTGGTAAGTATTTTAAATATATCTGTAATGTTTCCCGCTGTATCATTCCTGATACCGATACACTTGGTAATCTTTTTTGGGGGGAGGGCCTGTTCAGGTTTGTCAGTTTTATTGACTTCATTGATTGTCTTAGAGGAACTGCTTGAAATTCATGGATTTTCTTTCTTCTCTGTTTTGTCATTCATTGCTTTCTTTTCAGAAACTCATTATTTTCTTTCTTCTGTTTACTTTTAGTCTCCTTCTACTTATTGATTGTGGAAGTTGATGTCATTGATTCAAGTACTTCTTCCTTTCTGATAAAGGCATTTAGTTCTATATATTCTATGTTCTTCTTTGTGTATATACTCCACATTTCAATATGCTATATTTTTATTGTCATATTATTTAAAAAATCCACTTTTGCTTTTATTATTTTTTTGAATCCTTGAGATAGTTATAAATGTATTATTTAATCTTCTTATATTTAGAAATTTTTTTATCAGCTACCTATTACTGATTATTAACTTAATTCCATTGATTGTGATCAAAAAGAATACTTTGAATAGCTTAAATTAAAAAAAGAAAAATGCATACATCAGGATTTATATTATGGTCCAGAAGATGAATTGTCTTTGAAAATGTTCCATGTGAACTTGAAAAGAATTAACTAATTTTGGATGGAATGTTATGTAAATATCAGTTCGATCCATTGATTCATATAGACATCTTCTAATTTCTGTTTAATCTTCTATCAATGATTTAGAGAGGAGTCAAGAATCTGTGAGTAAATTTTTGGATTTTATTTCTTCTTGAAGAGCTGATCCAAACCAAACCAAACTCACTGCCATCAAGTCAGATCTGACTCATAGCGACCCCTCCTTGGATTTCCAAGGCAATATCACTACAGAAGTACATTGCCCAACCCTCCTTCCAAGAGTGGCTGGTGGGTTAGCAGTCAAATTCCTTAGTCAGTATGCTACCAGAGCTCAATTTGACAAATATTTGGGTTTTTTTTTTTTTTTTTTTTTTTTTTTAATTTTTATTGTGATTTGGGTGAAAGTTTACAGAGAAAATTAATCTTCCACAGAGCACTTCACAAACACTTTGTGTCATGAAATTGACTGCAATTTCCCACAATGCAACAGCCCCCCTCCACTTCCACCCCATAGTTACCTCTTCCCTGTGTCTTTCCTTCTCATGCACTCCTGCTCCCCAGCTGTCTTCCTGTGCATACACAGCCCTTCTATTCTCCCATGATTGATCTCTCCAAGGAGTGAATCTACATAATGTAACTGTTCAGCTCATATGCCTGTCTTTTGTTTGTCTGGAAGCCACAGGAGTGAATTCTATTCCAGACCTGAAAGGCAGTGAGGGGCCATAGTCTCAGGGGTTCCACCATTGTCTTTTTGATTCACTGATCCATTTATTATTATAAACTGAACTTCTTTATCCCTGGTAATGTTGTTTGCTCTAAAATCTATGCTTTCATATCTTTCTCCATTGTTAACTTTTAACATATTTGGCACTTTGCATATTAAATGGATTTCTCTTACTATTTCTTTCTAGGTTGGTATTACTTTTTTTTTCCCCCCAATCTGACAAACTTTACTTCTTAAGTAGATGTTTAGACCACTTACATTTAATATGGTTAATTATATGGTTGAGTTTCAATTATCTATCTTCATATATTTTTTAATTGTATTTCATTTCACTTGTTGGCTTCTTAATTTTATCCCTTTGTTGTGTTATTTCAATGATTCCTTTAGGGTTCAGAGGAGCTCTGGTAACATAGTACCTAAGGCACTTGACTGCTAACCAGAAGGCCCGTGGTTCAAACCCACCAGCCACTCCTTGGAAGGAAGATTGGGCAATCTACTTCTGT
>NW_006922031.1:293540-306253 GCF_000298275.1 Orycteropus afer afer | reverse complement strand
TAGGGTTCAGAGTATGTATTTTTAAAATATTACACCCTGCCTTCAACATGTATTGTGTAAGAAAATTTCAGCAGTAGACTTCTAGTGCTAACCACCAGCTGTTTGTATACTGTTGTCATCCATTTTACATTACATTTTGTTATTTCTGCTTGTGGTAGTTCAGTTTGTGTGTCAACTTGGCTGGGCCTGATTCATTGGCTGGGCAGCTGGATGTAGTATTCTCATGATGAGACTGGTAATCAACTTCATGGTGGAATTTAGCAGCTGAGTAGCTGCCTTAGGGAATATGGTCTGCTTTCTGTATATAATAAGCAGAAGCCTTGGGGAATGGTCTTCAGCCTCTGGCACTTTTGGACCCTGCATGTAGCTGTGTGGTTGTTCAGCAGCCAGTCATGCTCTGCTGTCCTTGGGACTTAACAATGGACTTAAATTAATGGCCTGCCATGTGGTTTGGTAACATTGGGACTGTGCCTTTTTACTTGTCTACCTTGGGCTTCTCAGTCTCAGCAGCCAGCAGCTGTCTACGTGAAGAAATGCCTCTAGCTCCAGTGGGCTGGAAGCAGGAGGCAGAGCTGAACCCCAAGGCTGAGGGCCTTTCACCCAGCCCCTAGACCCTGGCACTTGGACCTTGGACTTAAAGACTCCAAACTGTGATAGAATAAACTCCTGTTTAAGGCCATCCCATTTATGGAATATGCTTGTCAGAGTGGCACTAGATAACCAGAACACTGCTATAAATGATAAACTATCTTTTTAAAAGATTTAAGTATTAAATATAAAAAACTTTGTGTATAATTATTCTTTCTAGTGTTCTTCATTCCTTTGTAAGGATCCACATTTTCATCTGGTATCATTTTCCTTCTGCACTAATAACCTGTTTCAGTGTTCCTTGTAGGGTCAATCTATAGCTTTTTTTTTTTTTTTTTTTTTGGCCTATGTCTAAAAGACTTTTATTTTGCCTTCAATTTTCTAAGATTTTTTTCTGGGTGTAGAATTATAGTTTGACTTTTTTCTTTTAGTATTATTAAGATGCTGCCCCATTAGCTACTAGCTTGCATTGTTTTTGGTGTGTACTCTGGTGTCATTGCATAAAGTATGTCCACTCTCTGTATTTTTAAGATTTTTTCTATCACAGATTTCAAGCTTTTTTTTTTTTAAACACAATATGCCTTGGTGTAGTTTTCTTAATGCTTATTGTACCTTGAGCTTTTGAGTTTCTTCAATTTGTAGGTCCAATTTGAATCCTTAATCTTATTAGTCAAGTAGGTTAAGCTATGGTTTCTAGTGGCTTGGTCAAACTCTGGTCTAGTTGCTCTCACTGAGTAGTAGTAGCGTGTGATTAAATAAATTGGCCTTGGGTAAGGCAGATTACTTTCAATAATGTAACTAAACGTAATCATCTTTCATAATGTAATCTGATGTAATGTAATCAATCAATAAGTTGAGGTCAGAACAGTGTAGGATGGATCCTAAACTTAATCACTTCTGAGTTATAAGGAGACAAGGATACATAGAGACATGCATACAGGAAAATATAGGTGCCGCATTTAGATCATCTACAAGCAAAGGAATGCCAAGGAACCAAAGAATGCCCAGTGTGACTGACATAGAAGGAACTCTCAGAGCTAAGCCATAATTTGGACTTTCAGTCTCCAAAACTGTCAGCAAATAAATTTCTATATTTGTAAAACACTAGGTAATGAAAACACAATAGTTTTCTTTATGTTTGGAATGTATTTAGGTACTATTTCTTCTTTTTATTTTTTGGTTTCTATCCCCCCACCTCTAATCACATATAATGTTGCTGTTGTTGCTGTTAGTTTCCAAATACATGTTTATATGTGCATCTTACTAGCTGTGTTTTTCTGGGAAACTCTAAATCCTGTCTTATAGCAAAAAAAATGATTTTAATAACACTTTTGACTGCTATATAATTTCATCTGTTATATAACATTTTTATCACCAAACATTTTTAGATAAAAATATATGTCTCTCTCTTTCTTGTTTCTCTCTATCTCTCTAGTTGTGCACTTTATTCTGTAATTCACTGTCTTAATGTCAATAGTTTGTAATGAAACTATCCCGATGCTATTATTCAAAAATGTCTTGTCTATTGTGACTTATGATTAGTCACAGGAATTTAAAGATCAGAATTTATTGAAAAATAAACTCTATATTAATTATATTATTTAGAGAGTGGACTTTAAAAATTGTCACTCTTATTTGTAAATTATATGCAATATCAGTATCACTAGATAAATTTTCTTTGTCTAATATTTCACATCTATATATATTTTCATTTCTTTATTTGACGAGTTAAAAATAATTGTACTTTATATTAATCTTATGAATAAGATGTGGCTATCCTTTGAAAATCCAATTGGAGAAGGTCATTTTACCTACTTCTATTAATTCTAATAATGAATTTATTTGGTTTCATTTTAACCACTATTGTATTTTATCCACTTATTTGTTCCTTCTCTCTATTCCTATATTTTATTTAAATGATTTTTTCCCTTCATTACCGATGGTTTTTGAAATTGATCATTCTATTCTTATTTTAATTATCATTCACCTTAAATTTTATGACATGCACAATATCTTTAAAATGTTAATTTATACATCTCTTTTCCCTAAATTAAGAATTTGAAATGCTTTAATTTTCACTTCTCCTATCTTGTGTAACATGTCATGTCAGTGATATTACTTCTCCTAGTTTTTTGATCCATCTGAAATTATTTCCAGAGGAATTATTTTACTTAGCTTTAATAGTATATTAGGCAACCTATTTGTCTCCATTTCCTTGTATCATATTCATTAAAGCAAACCAAAACCAAACTCATTGCACTGGATCTGACTCATAGCGACCCCCCTTGGATTTCCTAGGCAGTATCTCTACGGAAATAGATTGCCCAGTCTTCCTTCCGAGGAGTGGCTGGTGGGTTTGAACCACCATCCTTCTGGTCAGCAGTTAAATATTTTAGGCACTATTCCAAAAGAGATCCCTCATATTCATTACTTCTTGAAATTTCTTCACTGTAATGTATACATCATAGTAATTTTCCTTCCAATTAATGAAGTTATTTTCTCAGATTTTAATTAATTCTTGCTATATTCTCTTTAAGGAATCTTGAATGTCCAGTTGTTAGCTGGAAAGTCAATAGTTCAAACTCATCATCCTCTCTGGGGAGAAAAATGTGGTAGTCTACTTGTACAAAGATTACAGCCTTGAAAACCCTGTGGGGCAGTTCTGTTCTATCCTATAGAGTCACCATGAGTTGGAATCGACTCAATGGCACTAGTTCTACTTTAATATTTTGAAAATTTAGAATATATTTTAATTTGCTGGGTCATGCACCAATTAATTAAATTAGCATGTATTGGAACACTCAATGTGTCATTTGTTGTAGTAGAAACTAATAATACACAGATGAATAAACTCTATTCCTTATTCAAGTTGTTCTTATTCTAGAGGGAAAAATCAAATAAGTAAAATAATATTATGAACCACAACTAAGATTGATTTGAAATGTTACAAGAGCAAAAAGAAAGGAACAAAACATAGTTGGACTTTGGGATTACAGAGAAGTCTTAAAATCAGTAGTCCATAATTTTATTTGCATAATATGGATACATTATTTATATAATATGGAACATTATACAAATAGACAAATTTAATTTACATTATACAAACATATATAATGCATATACATATTATATACACTATATAATATAAAACATATGAAATAATTTTAAAGAAATAATTTTCTATAACTCCTACAGTTTTACAAAAACTCAATAGAAATATATAGTATTAATATTTTTGTTTCCAAGTTTAAAATAAAGCAAAGAAGGTGAATGGTATTATAAAAAACAAAACAAAAAAAAGCTAGTACATTGGCTAAAGTAAATAAAATTGCCTAGAATTTGGAAATCATGGCAAGAAGGTAGCGTAGTGCCTCAGGCATTTGTATGATAACCTGAAGGCTGGAGGTTCAAACCCACCAGCCACTCCTTGGAAGGAAGATGGGGAAATCTACTTCTGTAGTGATACTGCCTCAGAAACCCAAGGAGGGGTCACTATGAGTCGGGTCCGACTCCATGGCAAATAACAACAGCAAGGCATTTGACTGCTAACCAGAGGGCTGGCAGTTCAAATCCATGAGCCATTCCTCGGAAGGAAGGTTGGGCAATCTCCTTCCATAGTGATACTGCCTCAGAAACCCAAGGAGGGGTCGCTATGTGTCAGATCCAACTCCACAGCAGTGAGCTTGTTTTATTTTTCTTTTTTTGGTAGTAATTAACAAATAAGATTTGTGAATATACTGGTTGTAGTGAACAGCAGAGGGTAAATTGCTAGCAAGAGTTAGGACACATTTAGAAGTGTTTGCATTCTAAAAAAAATGGGAATGATAAAAGACATAAAAAGCAGTCACTGTATTATACTTACAAGCAGACCAGAGCTGGATAAAGAGAAACACTAGTTGGTAAAGTATGTTTCTGTCATACTAGTCACAAAATTTATAGGAATACTTGTAATTAGTACCTTAAATAATATATATAACTACAGTTTGGGTTAAAACCTAAAGCAATTTGCTCTGTAAACTTTCACCCAAATCACAATAAAAAGTTTAAAACAACAACAACAAAAAGAATGTAAAGCTATAATCACATAGAAGATGTTTTAAATTTGCATACACAGACTTAGGCTCATTTTGCCAGTTCTCTTTTGATGTTCTTGTTTTTAAGTTGATTAAAAAAAAAAAAAAACTAACTAACTGTAGTCAAATCGATGCCCACTCATAGCAACCCCTCCTTGGGTTTTCGAAGCAGTATCTCTATGGAAGTAGATTGACCAATCTTCCTTTCGAGGAGTGTCTGGTGGGTTTGAACCATCAGCCTTCTGGTTGATGAAATGGCAGAATAAGTAAGACATCAAGCAAATGATCATAAGATGACTCCCGTAAAAATTCTAACTATAGTAATTGACAAGACTCAAAAATCTCAGGGATCTTTCAAAAAACAGTGATTTTTGAGGCTCACTAATCCTTTTGAAAAATGTTATTATATTTTATACCTCATATATTTTTAATGATGCATACTAATTCCATCTGTTTGATTAGAAGCATCATATCTCTTCATGGTCTTATTATTTTACATATATTACTGTACTTGAAAATCTAGTTAACATACTTCAAATAGAAGTCATGAGTTAAAAATTATATGTATGTTGGGAAGAAATAAAGTATGCTTTATTTTTACATATTATAAAATCTGAATTTTCTAGGGTTAATTATGAATTTAAATATTGGGAAAACAAAATTGTCTCAGATTTTTTTATGGGTCACTTTAAATATTTATCATTTAGAAAGCAAACTATTTTTATTTTCAAAAAGTATAGCAATCTATTTTCAAATTAAGGCAAAAATAAGATACATTCTTTGTTTGTCCTTAAAATATTAAGATGGACTAGGCAATTTTCTTTTATTATACATGTGTTACCTTGGGATATTTTGGGATAGCTAGATACAAAGTTTTTGCCCTTCCTGAGAAAAAAGCAAAAAGAAGTTGTTCTGGTTACCTCTGTGCCACTCTGACAAGAATATACCACAAATGGGATGGTCTTAACAAACAGGAGTTTATTCTCTCATAGACTAGAGGCTTTAAATCCAAGTTCAAAGTGCCAGGCTCTAGGGACAGTGCTAAAGCCCCATGACCTTGGGCTTCAGCTCTGCCTCTTGCTCCTAGCCCACTGAAGCTAGTGGAATCTTTTCACTCAGGCAGGTACTGTCTGCTGAGGCTAACAGCCCAAGGTTGACAAATAAAATGGCGCAGTCCCCATGTTACCATACCACATGGCAGGCCATTAATTCAAGTCCATTTTATGTCCCAAGGTCGGCAGAGCATGACAGGCTGTTGAACAATGACACGGGTACATGCAGGGTCCAAGCGTGCCACAAGCTAGAGACTATCCCCAAGCCTTCTCCTTGTATATAGGAAGCAGACCACATCTCAAAGCAGCTACTCAGTTGCTTGTGGTAGATCATCATGAGGAATAACTACCCTCAGCTGCCCAGCCACTCCACTAGGCCCAGCCAGGTTGAAATACAAATTTAACTGTGATTGAAGTTATGGATTAAAGATATGTGAATATATTCTATATTTTCCTCAATCACACTCACTGTTGGAGACCAAGAAAAAGACCCCCAAAAGAACATGATGGCAAGGCACATGTTCTAATTACAGTTAAGAGATGTATGGTTGAATGATTGCTTTAAGAGATGGCAAGGCCTCTCTTCTGGTTGAATGCTTGGCTTCAGCTTTCTGTTCCTGGGGCGGAATGTTGCCCCAGCAGAATGTTTGCCAACCTGTTTCCCTGGAATAACGTTTTGCCCAAAGAATAGTATACCTTAGAAACCATTCTTTAGAATCATGTACCTTAACAATCATGTTATGTTTTAGAATGAGGTATCTTAGTGATTATTTGCTAATCCTGCAAGAGATGTTAATGTAATTAATTATCCAATACATTTGGACATGGGAAAATGCCTTTGGGTATGGGAAAGAGTAATACTTTAACTTTTAATAACTGATCATTATAAGGAAATATTTGATTTTACTGTAAAACAGTATTTGAGTGAATACTTGTTTTAAAGAAATATCAAGAATAATGATGTAATTGTATGCTTATGTATAAATAAAGCAAAAGTGGATGCATCAGGGGTTGCTCTTGAAGAATATATAAAGTGTCCACCTGGCCCCTGTTCCTTTATAAAAAAACCATTAATCCTTTCGTGTCACTTCATTTCGTGACCTGTGCAGTTGTGCTGGATGAGACAATTCACCATTGTCATATGCCTAGAGCAATAACAATGAATATTATCAAAATAAAATTATGGTAAGAACCAAGATGCCATTGAAAGATTAAGTACTACCGAAATTGCTCTCCCACCATAAATAACTAGAAAAACAAACAAAATATATGCAAAAATAATTTTCAGACATAGAACAAGAGGCAGCACAAAATTTTGATCACTGAAAGAAGAATAATAACACAGGGAGTCCTATGATAGCCGCAGTTTGCTGCCTGGAGGCAAATATGTAGTTGCAATATGTAGTTGTTCAGGAATGGTAACTAGAAGACAGACCAGCAGTCCTGTTGAGTTAAGGAGGCAGATATTTATGTTCAGATAAGATGATGTGACTAGAATTTGCTGTACAAAATATTGAAGAACTATAGTCCCACTGGAGGAACAGCATAGAAATACAGCCTCAGATACCTGCAGAGGGGCACCTAGAATGTTTGGCTAGACAGTCATTTGTACATTCACAGAAAGATCTATGGAAGAGCAATGTGATGAATAATCTCAGAGCTCACACAGGGCTGGGAGTAGTCTGTATCAACCACTCAGCTGGTTGATAAAAGCTAGTGATACACTGGGCAACAAACCAAAACCAAACCCACTGCCATCAAGTCAATTATGACTCATAGTAGCCCTACAGGACATAGTAGTACTGCCTCATAGGGTTTCCAAGGCTGTAAATCTTTACAGAAACAGATTGCCTCATCTGTCTCCCATGAAGCAGCTGGTAGCTACCAACCATCAAGTTTCTGGTCAGTAGCCAACTGCCTTAACCACTGCACCACATCACAAGAGCTCCTTAATCCCATGTTTAAAAACAAAAACAAACAAACAAAAAACCCTCACTGCCATAGAGTTGATTCCAGCTCATAGTGACCCCCATTGGATTTCCAAGGCTGTAAATCTTTACGGAAACAGACTGCCTCAGCTTCTGCAGAGTGGCTGGTGAGTTCTAATCATCAAACTTTTGGTTAGCAGCCAAATGCCTAACAACTACACCATGAGAACTTCCAAACTCATGTTTAGTCATGTAAAATTAATATTTGGATTTATTAAGAATATAATAAATATTATCAGGAATACATGTAGCTGAAGACAAAGGCATGTATATGGCTAAATTTTCTTTCCATAATATAAGAAAATACAACAAAGAAAACAAAAATTCTTTAGAAAACCATGTGTCAGTGTAACTTGAAGAGAGAGAATTCTGAAATTACCAAATAACTATGAGTAAAAAGATAAATATCCAAATTCTAGCATGAAATCCCTTCCCTTTACTCAGCCACAAGGCTAAGTAGAAAGCTAAATAAGAACAGAAAAAAAAAAAAAAATGTATGTAAGAGAGAAGATGGAGGGTAGCAAAGGTTTCTAGAGGTGATTTGGCATTATAAGCAGAAATATTAAATCCATCTCTTATTGAATATTGCTGAAAACATTTTCAGACATTTAAGTGCGTATGCTGTGGGAAAGAGATTTCAAAGTATGTATGGTTTAAAGTAGGAGGCACTATTTTTAAAAAAGACAAAATTTAAACAGACGGCCATAATTTAAATAGGTCGTTACTTTGTAAAGGAATAGTCTTGGAAATGCACATCTTCTGGTGGAGAAAGAAGACACTTCAATGAAGTGATAAGCATAGCACAATTTTATAGTGAGGTTTAAAACAAAGGAAGAAATGTAGAGTCTTGCAAGGGAAAAGAGAATTACACCATGGAAAAATGTATAATCCTGGCCACCACCAAATAAACAAGCAAACAAACCCATTAAAATATCTGGAGTTTGTTTATTGAGAAATAAGGCAGGGATGTTATAATTAAGGATAATCTCAAACACCTTAATATCATGAAAATAAATAGAGAAAATTGAAATCTATACATAAGTATTTCACAAGTCAGGACACAAAATGTCACATCTGAAAAAACAACAAAAAAAAAAATGGAGAGAAATGTAAGTCAGTATTCAAAAGAGAATTAAATATATCAACATAAGTATTTTTGGAATCAAACATAAAACCCTCGAATCAGAAATTCAAGTACTAAAAACATTAGTGTATAAGAAACAGGAAGAAATGGAAGGAGAGTTGATTCAATTCAGAATGCAAATGCTAGGAAAAGACAAATTTATTTCAAGAATGAAAAATAAATTACAATGCATCCAAAGGAAACTAGACTGAAACAAAAATTTAATATGAGTCATAGAAGGAAGATGAGAACACAAGTAGGGAAATAAACATAAATCGAAGTGGTCAGCAGGAATTGTAAAAATAGAAAAGAGGTAATGATGAAAGAATATTAATATTATGAGTCATTGAAAAATAAAAACAAAACAATAAATAAAGCTAATATTTAAATCACAATCTAAGATGATTTTGCAGAAATGTAATACTAGATCAATACACTGAAAGAGCTCACTGGTTATTTAACTAGAAATTTAACTCAGAATGATAATCTCTGAGATATATCCAGTAAAAGTAATTGATTTAATTGAGATAAAATCCTCAAGCCTCCCGACAAAAAGATCAAAAATTCTGAAAAGCAAAAATCAGACTGTGTATATTATCTTTTCATAAACCAGGTAACAATTAGACAACATTTACATTAAAAATGAAAACAAACAATTAAAACCTCAAAAGTAAAAAGTAGAAACCAAGTATGTTTATGTATAGTCAAGCTTTCTTTCAAATACAAAGTAAATTTTGAAAAATAAATTTCAACATATTATTATTTCAGCATATTCAACATATTTCAACAAATAACTTTTTAGCTCACAGAATTATGCACCCATCAAGCTTTCTTGAGAAATATACTAGAGGATGAGTTCCATTCAACCAAGTGATGCCTTTAACAAAAAAATTGAAAGTGAGTATTTTAAAATGCATATGTGTACATCCAAGACTAAAACAAAAATGAGGTTGTGAATAGAGGACTAAGGTGCACATGTTACATATCATGCTAAAGCTGAAATAATACAACTGTAAATTGTAGCAAAATACTACTTCAAGAAACTATAAGTTATCTACATAAATGGAAAAACCATAACATGCTCATGGATAGGAAGACTGAACATTGTGAAAATGTCAATATTTCCCCAAAGTAATCTATATATTCAATTCATTCCCAATCCAGATTCCAACAACTTTCTTTATGGATGTGGAAAAGACAATCACTAATTTTATATGGAAAAGAAAGAGACCTTGGATAAGCAAAGCACTACTGAAGAAAAACAAAATAGGAGGTCTCACCCTCCCTGATCTCAAAACCTACCACAGTCACAGTAGTTAAAAAAATCTGGTATTGGTACAGTGACAGACACATAGGCAAATGAATAGAATTGAGAACCCAGAAATAGATCCATACACTTATGATCAGTTGATCTTTGAGAAAGGGCTGACATCCATTAAATAAGTAAGAGATAGACTCTTTAACAAATGATGCTAGGAAAACTGGATATCTGTGGTAGTTATGTTTGTGTGTCAACTTGACTGGGCCTGATTGAGTGGCTGGGAAACTGGTGGTAGTTATTCTCCATGATGAGACTGGCAGTCAACTCCATGGTGAGAACTACCACAGGCAGCTGAGTAGCTGCCTTTGGGATGTGGTCTGCTTCCTGTATATAAGGAGAAGCCTTGGGAATGGTCTCTAACTTATGGCACACTTGGACCCTGCATGTAGCCATATCATTGTTCAGCAGCCTGCCATGCTCTGCCGACCTTGGGACTTACAATGGACTTAAATGGCCTTCTGTGTGGTTTGGTAACACTGGGACTATGCCTGATGGGTTTGTCAGCCTCAGCAGCTAGCAGTTGTCTGAGTGAAGAAAAAACTCCAGCTCCAGTGGGACAGGAGCAGAAGGCAGAGCTGGACCCCAAGTTTGAGGGGCTTTCCCCCAGCCCCTAGAGGCTGGTGCTTTGAACTTAAAGCCTTCAAATTGTAAGATAAACTCCTGTTTGTTAAGGCCATCCCATTTGTGGTATATTTCTGTCAGATTGGCACTAGGTAACCAGAACAATATCCATCTGCAGAAAATTGAACCAAGATCCATAACTCGCACCATACACAAAAAATAACTCCAGATGGATCAAAGACTTAAGTGTGTAAAATCTAAAACTATAAAGTTCATCAAACTAAAGATACAGGCAAATTTATCATCCCTAATATATGCCATTAGGAGCTCTGGCTATTCAAACCCACCAGCCACTCCTCAGAAGGAAGACTAGGCAATCTACTTCTGTCGTGATGCCACCTTGGAAACCCAAGGAGGTGTCACTATGAGTCACATTTGAATCCACAGCAGTGAGTTTTTTTTCAACCTAAGTGCCCATCAACAAAAGAATGGAGAACCAAACTGTGATATGTATATAAAATGGATTGTTATCCATTGCTCTAGTAGCATAGTGCCTAAGGCACTTGACTGTTAACTAGAAGGCTGGCAGTTCAAATCCACCAGTCGCTCCTCAGAAGAAAGGTTGGGCAATCCTACTTCTGTAGTGATACCGCCTCGGAATCCCAAGGAGGGGTCGTTATGAGTCGGGGCAGATTCAACGGCACATAACAACAACAATAAAGAGTAATGTAGAATCCACAAAACACAACATAACATAGATTAAATTGGAGGACATTATGATGAGTGAAATAAGTCAATCACAGAAGGAAAGTATTGTATTAATCCACTATTGTAAAAAGTCAAGGAAAGGTTTACATATGGAAGGAAACTTTTTTTGTTGTTGTTAGTTACCAGGGATAGGAGGGGAGAGGAAGGAAAATTGCTAGATAGGTAAGACACAAGTATTGATTTGGGTGAAGAGAAAGACAATATACTAAATTGATTGATCAACATAGTAATAGTAAGGAAAAGGACGACACAGAGAGAACAAGAGGTACAGACAACAAAAATAAACACTTTTACACACACAGTACTGCATTATCCATAATAACAAATATTAATTTATAGGTGGATACATAGGTAGACAGGCTAAATGATCGTGTATGTCTGAGAAAAAGAGAATATACATATCACCATATATAAGTTTGGCAGGTGATATTTCTACATATGTATTTGTATATGCTATAATGATGTCCACATATATATACATACATATATGTGTATTAGATGTAATGGGGTAAAGTGATGATAACTTAGCCAAACACTATGAGGGAATTACTCATTGGGCCCACAGGCTAGGGACCATAGTTGCAGGAGACATCAACCTAAATTGGCATAGCATACTACACAAAAACATTGTTCTATATCCTACTTTAGTGAGTAAAGGCTGTGGCCTTGAAAGCTAGCAAGTGTTCATCTAAAATGCAACAACTAGTCCTCTTTTTCCAGAGCAAAGAAGAATGAAGAAAACTAAAGACCCATGGAAACAATTAGTACAAGAGACTAATGGACCATGAAAACTTCAGCCTACATGATCATGAGACAGAAGATCTAGATGGTGACCAGCTACCATTGTCAACTATTCAGAAAGGGATCAGAATAGGAGATCCTTTATAGAGAGGGAGAAAAATGTGGTACAAAACTCAAAATCATAAAAAAAAAGTCAAGGTTATTCATCTGATAGATACTTGTGAAACCCTTGAGACTACAGCTTATAGTCACCCTTCAGGCCTGAAATTGAGCTTACTCTTATATCCCACACTTGGTGAACAGAGATACGGCCATCCCCCACTCCCAATCACCTTTGGGCCCACTGGAACTCCATCCCAGTCTGTGTGTTCAGACGGAGCTTGGATGCCCTGCCCTGTCCTCCACCAATCTTTCTTTTTCTCTTTTTTTTTATTTTTATTTTTTTTTCTTTTTTGCTTTCTTTTTTCTGGTGTTTAATTTGCTTATATTTATCTGTTT
>NW_006922031.1:276721-286095 GCF_000298275.1 Orycteropus afer afer | reverse complement strand
CACAGGGTAGAGACACAATGAAGTTAAAAAAACAAATTAATGACGTACAGAATTAAAAAAAAATAGTACTTCTAATTGGTAAATTAAAATCATGATATTTTGAGAAAATGAACCACGAAGCTAAAACATTAACTAACTTGATCAAGAAGAAGAAGGAAAAATCAAAAGTATACAAAATTAAAATACCATAAGGGAACTAACCTAAGTAACTTTGGAAGATACATAGAATTTGGAATAATTATTATTTAAAAAAAAAAAAAAAACACCTCACTGCCATTGAGTCAATTCCAACTCATAACAACTGCCTTTGGGTTTCTGAGGTGGTAAATCTTTACAGAAGTATACTGCCCAGTCTTCCTTCAGTGGAGTGGCTGGTGGGTTTGAACCATCAACCTTCTGGTTAACAATCAAATGCCCTAGGGACTACACCAAAAGAGCTCCTTATAAGGATCTAGATAAAAATAATTATCCATTGGTTAATAACAGTTTCTCCAGAAGTGTGAGTGAGCAATAGCTATATTGATTGAAATCTATCAAATGAGTAAAGATATTGTAGCTCATGAGAGGTCCATGTTTCTTATCATCAAAGAAAGAAGTTACTAAAAAGAAGGGTGGGAGGCTAAAATGAACTTTGTAGTATTAAACTTAAATTAGAATTGGAAAATTCAGTGTGAATTCATAGTAATGAAGATAGATAGGAAGGAGTGAAAGAAAGAAAAATAGGAAGAAAGAAAAGCTATGCTTTATTCCTGAGTTAGGAAATACATAAATATATACATGTATATATATATATGGGAACTATAAGCAGCAACATGGTTTCTAAAGTCCATTCTCCAATTAAACAAACAACAAAAAAAGAACTCACCAGAGAAAATTATAATTTCACGGTTTGGACAGAGAAAATGCAAGATTCATCTGAAATATATTGTGGTGCTGGAAAAAAACAAAATTTTTGGGAAGAGATGAGTCATGTCAAGATACAAGAGCCAAATTGAAGGAATGTCCAGTGGCTAAATCTGGGACAATTTGGGAAACAAAATAAATAATTGTAGTATTGAATTATGACACAAAGTATAAAATTGATATCCAACAGTCCATACTGATATATCATTGAATAAATAAATTAACCAAGAAGAGTTAGATTCCCTCACAGAAGAATTCATATTAATAAATTCAGGAGGAATAAAGAAAATGTAAAGTCACTGTTAATCAAACAGTAATAAATTGTACAGGTTACTAAAAGTCAGTGAATGAAAAAGTTTGAGGAGATAATGAATATGGGCATAGTGTCATAGTATCTACCATGAGATATTTTTTGATTGTTAGGTGCCATTGAGTCACTTATGACCCTATGTACAAAAGAAGGAAAATAATGCCTGGTCCTGCACCTTCCTTAAAATTGCTGCTATGTTTGAGCCCGTTATTGCATCCATTGTGTCAATCCATCTCCATTGAAGTTTCTTCTCTTTTTGCTGACTCTTTACTTTGTCAAACATGATGTCCTTCTCCAGGGACTGGTCCCTCCTGACAATATATGTCCAAATCATGTGAGACAAAGTCTTGCAATGCTCCTTTCTAAGGAGCATTCTTAGTGTACTTCTTCCAAGACAGATTTATTCATTCTCTGGCACCCATGGTATATTGAATATTCTTTGCCAAATATACTTCAAAAGCATCAATTCTTCTTCCATTCCCCTTATGCATTATGAGTAGTAAATAAATATTAAGTATTCAAAGCAAATTGTTTCACAATTAAAATACTTATAGTTTTAAATTGGGAATAGTTATAGCATTTTACTTAACAAATAGAAGTCAATATGAATTAAAATATGAACATCAACTCCTGATTCAAGATTAGTCAACCATTAGTGCATGTCAGTCATTAGTCCAAAACTATAGCTTCTTGGAATAGTATGTAGAGAATGTATATAGCACTTACTATATACTAAGCAATCATAAGCACATAAGATTTTGCATGTTGTTGTTGTTATGTGCCGTTGAGTCAGACCCAACTCATAGCAACCCCTTCTTGGGTTTCTAAGGCAGTATCACTATGGAAGTAGATTGCCCAACCTTCCTTCCGAGGAGTAGCTGTGGGTTTGAACCGCCAGCACTCTTTATGGCAGTACTAGAGGAGCTCTACTGGCATAGTGCCTAAGGCATTTGACAACTAACCAGAAAGCTGGCGGTTCACATCCACCAGCCACTCCTGGGAAGGAAGACTGGGCAATCTACTTGTGTAGATATACCACCTGGGAAACCCAAGGAGGGGTCACTATGAGTCAGAGTTGACTCCATGGCAGTGAATTTTTCTTTTTTTTTAGAGAACCAAAATACTCCCCTTAGCAGATTTTTTCATACCTATAAATGTCAGATTTCTGAGAAAAAATGTTTTACTCAGGAACTGATTATAAAGAATATCTCTTACCCAATTCATTTGATGGATGACTAATTGTTATTTTCTTTGGAAAAAATCCTTAAATTATAAACTATGTAGAATCACAGGTGTGTTGTTTCAGAAGGCCTCACATCTGGCTTTGACAGATGAAGGGCCTAGATCTATTGAAAAAAGTAGGAGGTGACCTAAGATAATTTCAATATATGTATTGTGGGGAAATTCATTCCTGTAAAGTACTCTTACCTATATCATTGTCACTCTGCTTATCAAATGGCATTTTATTTCAAATAATTTTAATGCATGCTCTGAGTCACATCACTAAGGTGACTGTGAAAACATCATTTCAAGGAGTCTTCACATTTCATTTCTTTGTAATTTTAAAGACTCAACCCATATTATTAACTTTTAGAATTCTATCTGTGTTCCTGAACCCTGAATAATTCCCCTTGAGAAGTCATCATGGCAATTTTGATTTTCCCATATATGAAATCAACTTTTATGAAGTTTATGGGAAAAAAAATTAGCTTTCATATGTAGTGATATTTCTTTAATGATCCTCCATTAAAAAAGAAAAAAAAGTCTTGTCCTGTGTTACATTTCCTTTTTTGAAGTTAAGACAATTAAGACAGCTATTTTTTCCAGAAATCTAACACTATTTACATATGTATTTTGGGTAAATAAACCAAAAATCCAAACCCACTGTCATCGAGTCAATTCTGACTCATAGTGACCCCATTGAGTTTCCAAGGCTGTACGTCTTTATGGAAGTAAATTGCTTTGTCTTCCTCCCACAGAGCAGCTGATCGATTAGAACCACTGACCTTCTTATTAGCAACAAAATGCCTTACCCACTATACCACCAGGGCTTCTCAAGATAGTGGTAGTTTTTTTGTTTGTTTGTTTTGTTTTTTTTAATTTAGGGAAGCACATGCCTTATTTGTCTGCAATGGTATTAAATTTTGAAGTCAGGAAAAAAGGCCCTACATGATTCATGTTCTATTCAGATGTTACATTTTAAAATTATTATAATTTTTTTAACAATTTATAAAGTAGAATGTTCTAAGAACATAGAAAGAAATCATGAAAATAACCCAAAATAGAAAGTTGCTCTCCTGCCTGTAAGATTAGTCAAAGAAGCCTTTCTAACATGTTATTCTCTGAGGATAAAATGTTCCTACTTTCAGAGAGGGAATATATAAGAGTCCTTATCTATGGAAATAATTAATCTATGAAATAACTTATTATCTTAGTCATCCAGTGTTAATGTACAGAAAATACCACAAGTAGGTGTCCTTTAAAAATGGAAATTTATTTTCCCACAGTTCAGGAGTCTAGAAGTCTGAATTCAGTTCATGGCTCTAGGGGAAGTTCTTTTGTGTGTGTGTAGTTCAGTTTCTAGGAGCTCTGGTGGCGGAGTGCCTAAGACATTTTACTGCTAACCAGAAGACTAGCAGTTCAAACCCACCAGCCACTCCTTGGAAGGAAGGTTGGGCAATCTATTTCCCTAGTCAGATCCTACTCGAAGGCAATGAGTTTGGTTTGGTTTTTGTTAGTTTACTTTATAGCAGCTTCCATCAATACAGTTGGCTCTCCACACCCATGGGTTCTACATTCACAGATTTAACCAACTCAGATAGAAGAAGAAGGAGAAGGAGAAGAAGAACCCTCAAAAACTAAGAGGAAGCTTAAATCTTATTTACCCAGCATTTACATTGTTTTAAATGCATTTGAATTGTGGTAGGTGAAGAATATTGAATATGCCATGGACTGTTAAAAAATGAAACAAGTCTGTCTTGGAAGAAATACAGCCAGAATACTCCTTGGAAGTGAGAATGGCCAGAATTCATCTCACCTACTTGGGTCATGTTGTCAGAAGGGACTATTCCCTGGAGAAGGATATCTTGCTTGGTAAAGTAGAGGGTCAGCAAAAAAAGGGGAAGAACTTCAACAAGATGGAATGACACAGTGGTTGTGACGATGGGCTCAAAAATTGCAAAAGATTAAATTAGACAATTTCCTTACACCACATAAAATAATTAATTCAAAATAGATCAAAAACCTAAATGTAATAGTTAAACTGTAATATTATAAAAAAATTTTAAAACAAAAAAAATGTGGGGGTAAATTTTCATAACCTTGTATTTGGCAAATAATTCTTAGATGTGGCACTGAAAATAAGCAAAAAAAAAATCAATAAATAGAATTTTCACTAAATTTTTTTTTAAAAAATATGTGTCAAAGTGAAAAGGCAACCAACAACCAACAGAATGGGAAAAAAAATATTTACATATTACATATCTTATTACAGGAAAGGAGTGGACAAAAAATAATTAGGGATATAAAATGCCTAATAGCCATAATCAATAATCATAATCAATTAGATCTGGTAAATATATATAGAATACTAAACGCTGATAATATACAATATACTTTCTTCTCAAACACTCATGCAACATTAACAAAAATGAATAATACACTAGGTCAAAAAGAAATAATAAGTTTCATAAAATGGAGATATAAATAACACTTAGTGATAACAGTTCAGTAAAACTATATATTAGATATATTTTTCAACAACATAAATGGTGACTATACACATAGACTTAACCAGGTGGAATATGTAAGAATCAAATTGACTGCATCTAATAAATAGTCTTGGACCTCTGGTGGTATAGTACCTAAGGCATTTGACTGCTAACTTGAAGGCTGGAGGTTCAAACTTACTCTTTGGAAGTAAGACTGGGCAATCTACTTCCATAGTGATGCTGCTGCACAAACCCAAGGAGGGGTTGCTATGAATTGAATCCAACTCCACACCAATATTTTTTTTTTTCTTTTTTTTGTTGCTGTTGCTGCTGTTGTTGTTTTGGTGATAAAAGTCAATGAGAAGCTCAATATCATCAGTCAGAATGATGGCAGGAGCTGACTGTGGAATAGAAAATCAATTGCTCATATGCAAGTTCATATTGAAGCTTAAGAAAATTAAAACAAGTCCGCAAGAAACAAAATATAACCTTGATTTGATCCGACCTAAATTCAGAGACCATCTGAAGTTTAGATTTGGGCACCAGTTACTGAAGGCCAAATAAGTTATGGATGACATCAAGAACATCATACATCAAGAAACCGAAAGGTCATTAAAAAGAGAGGAAAGGAAGAAAGACCGAAATGGATGTTAGAGGACACTCTGAAGCTTGTTCTTTAATGCGAAGTAGCTAAAGCAAATGGAGGAAATAATGAAATAAAAGAGCTGAACAGAAGATTCCAAAAGGCAGCTTGAAAAGACAAAGTAAAGTTTATTATAATGAAATGTGCAAAGACCTGGAATTATGGGAAAATAATCCAAGATTAAAGAACTGAAGAAAATATTTCAAGTTTCTAGTTGCAATACTGAAGGATTTTATGAGCAAAATATCGAATGATACAGCAAACATCAAAAGAAGATGGAAGGATTATAGAGAGTCACTGTATCAAACAGAACTGCTTAATTTTCAGCCATTTCAGGAGGTAGCATATAATCAACGACTATAGTGCAGAAGATTGGGCAATCTACTTCCGTAGAGATACTGCCTCAGAAACCCAAGGAGGGGTTGTTATGAGTCAGATTCCACTCGACAGCAATGAGGTTTTTGTTGTTGTTGTTTATGGCACTGAAAGAAGAAATCCAAGCTGCACTGAAGGAACTGACAAAAAAAAAAAAAAAAACAAGGCTACAGGAATTGAGCATTGAGATGGTTCAACAAATGAATGCAGCACTTGAGATGTTCATTTATTTCTGCCAAGAAATTTGGAAGATAGCTGTCTGCCCAACCAACTGGAAGAGAACCATATTTGTGCCTATTACAAGGAAAGGCAATACAACGTAATGTGGAAATTATCAAACAATATTATTAATATCAATACAAGTAAAATTTTGCTGAAGATAATGCAAAAAGGATTGCAGCAGTACACAGAAAGGGAACTGCCAGAAATTCAAGGATTTAGAAGAGTGTGGAATGAGGGCTATTATTGCTGATGTCCAATGGATATTGGCTGAAAGCAAAGAATACTAGAAAGATGTTTACCTGTGTTTTATTGACTATGCAAAGCTATTCGACTGTGTGCATCATAACAAATTATGAATTACATTGTGAAGGATGGAAATTCCACAACACTTATTTATGCTCATAAAGACATAGACCAAGAGGCAATCATTCAAACAGAAAAAGTAGATACTGTGTGGTTTAAAATCAGGAAAGTGTGTTATACACACTTGAAAGCAAGACCATGAATATGGAATACTGAAGAAGAACTGATGCATTTTTATTGTGGTGTTGGTGAACAATACTGAAAATACTATAAAATGCTAGAAGAATGAACAAATCTATCCTGAGGAAGTGCAGCCAGAATGATTCTCAGAAACAAGAATGGCCAATCTTCATCTCATGTCCTTTGGTTGTCAGAAGGGACCAGTACCTGGAGAAGGACATCATAATTGGTAAAGTAGAGGGACAGTGAAGAAGGGGAAGACCCTCAATAAGATAAATTGGCATACTGGCTGAAACAATGAGCTGGAGAATAGCAAAGACTGTGCAGATGGTGCAAGACTGGGTAGTATTTTGTTCTGTTGTACATAGTGTCACTATGAGTTGGAGCTGGCTCCAAGGCACCTAACAACAACAACACTATATATATTAAAAATTGAACCATTATGTTATATAACATACTGTCAATATTCAAAATTTTCCAATTATCCCAATAATGTTTCTTCAATCCAAGATCTGATTTGGGATACTACTTTGCATTCATCATCTCTCTTTAGTCTCCTTTGATCTAGGCCTACCCCATAGACTTTTATATTTTTAAAATTATAATGAAAAGATACACAACAAAACATTATAACATTCACCAATTAAACATTTTCTACATGTATAATCAGTATAATAGTTCCCTATACAGTCTAGTGACATCCACCACTCAACTGTCAATCAGTTGTACTGTGGTGGCTTGCATGTTGCTATGAGGCTAGAGGCTATATCACCAGCATTTCAAACACCAGCAGGGTCACCCGTGGTCGACAGGTTTCAGCAGAGCTTCTAGACTAAGACAGCCTCAGAAGAAGGAAAGGGTCATCTATGTCTCAAAGAATTGGTCAGTGAAAACCTTACCAATAGCATTGAAACAACAATCAGTGACGTTGATTACTTGCATAGTGATACCACCTCAGAAAGCCAAGGAGGGGGTCTCTATGAGTTGAATCTGACTCAACAGTCAGGTTTTTTTGTTTGTTTTCTTTTTTTGTTTGTTTGCTTTGTTTTCCAAATTATTACACCACTGTTAATATGACCCTCACATTTTTCTTTTTACAATGCATGAAATTATTTTTTTTAAGAGTTCCAAAGACTTGTTTTGAGGAATATCCCTCAATTCATTTTATTTATTTTATTGAAATAAAATTCATTTTCCATAAAATTCACCCTTTGAGAGTCAGCAGTTCAGTGGTTTTTGGTATATTCACAAGGCTGTGCAATCATTATCACTAGATGATTTCAGAACATGTTCATGTCCCATCTGTATTCCCCAACCCAAAGCCCCTGGCACCTTTCTGTTTTCAAGAATTTGCCCAATCTTTCTATCTCCATGAATTTGTCTATTCTGGTCATTTCGTTTAAATGAAATCATAGAGTAGGTGGAATTTTGTGATTATTTTATTTTTCTTCATACAATGTATTATTATAATCCATGTAGTAGGATGTATTAGTACATTATTTTTTTATAACTGAAAAAATTCCATTTATGACTATATCACATTTTGTTTATCCATTCATTAGCTAATGGACATCTGGGGTGTTTCCACTTTTTGGCTACTATGAATAGTGCTAATATGAACATTCATTTACATGTTTTCATTGAACATATATTTTCATTTCTCTTAGATATAGACACAGGAGTGGGATTGTCAAGTCAAACACTAACTCTGTGCTTAGTCATTTGAGAAACTGTTAGCCTATTTTCTAAAGTTCTGTACTATTTTCCATTTCCACCAGTAGCGTAGGATTCCAATTTCTTTACATTCTCATCAACACTTGTTCTTATCTGTCTTTTTAAAGTGGAATCTCTTATTTTTGTTTTGCATTTCTCTCATCAGCAGTTTTTATTGTTAATCTTTTATTTTTATTACAACCATTCTAGTAAATGTGAATTGATGCTTCATGTTAGTTTTGGGTTGTATTTACTTAATGACTAAATAAATATGTTAATTTTGTACTCATGTGCTTACTGACCATTTATAGATCTTTGGCAAAATAGAAATCAAAACTTTTGTGTAGTTTTTAACTAGTTTTTTTTTTTTTTTAATTTTTTGTTGAGTTGAAATAGTTTCCTATACAGTCTAGTTTGTTGTTGCTGTTATTGTTGTAGGGTCGGTTCCAGCTCATAGGAACCCTATAAACAACAGAACAAAACAGTGTCAGATCTTGCACTATCCTCACTATCATTTCTATGCTTGAAGCAATCTGAAGCTACTGTCTCAACCATTTCCTTGAGGTTCTTCTTTTTCAATGACCCTCTAATTTACAAAACATGATGTTTTTCTTTAGGGACTGGTACTTCCTGAAAATATGTCCAAAATGTGAAAGGAGATCTCATCATCCTCATTCTAAAGAGTATTCTGACTTTTCTTATTCCAAGATAATTTTATTTCATTATTTTGGCAGTTCATGGAATATTTATTGTTCATCACCAAGACCATTATTCAAAGGAAAATTCTTCTCCCATTTTCCTTAGCTTTCATATGCATATGAGGCAACTAAAAATCCCATGGCTTGGTTGTTGTTATTTGCCATCAAGTCAGATCCGACTCATAGTGACCCCTCCTTGGGTTTCCGAGGCAGTATCGCTACGGAAGTAGATTGCCCCATCTTCCTTCTGAGGAGTGGCTGGTGGGTTTGAACCACCAGCCTTCTGGTTAGCAGTCAAGTGCCTTAGGCACTAAGCT
>NW_006922031.1:272494-276621 GCF_000298275.1 Orycteropus afer afer | reverse complement strand
GCTACCAGAGCTCCTATGGCTTGGGTAGGTAAATGCTAGTCCTCAAGAAAAAAAAAAAAAAAAAAAAGAGGTCTTTTGTAGAGGATTTGCCCAAATCAATACATGATTTAATTTTAATTTCTTGACTGCTGCTTCCATGGCTGTTGATTGTGGATCCAAGTAAAACGGAATCCTTGATAGCTTCATTTTTTTTTTCTATTTATCGTGGCTTTGCTTATCAGTCCAGTTGTATTTTTGTTGAGGTGTAATCCATACTGAAAGCTATAGCCTATGATCTTCATCAGAAAGTGTTTCAAATCATCTTAGCTTTCAGCAAGCATAATTATGTCATCTGCATATAGCAGATCCTAGGCATTAGTAAGCTGAAGTGGACTGGTTTTGGCCATTTTGAATCAGACAACCATATGATCTACTATGCTGGGAATGACAACTTGAAGAGGAATGGTGTGGCATTCATCATCACAAAGGATGTTTCAAGATTTGTCCTAAAGTACAATGCTGTCAGTGATAAGACAATATCCATATCCCTATAAGGAAAACCAGTTAATACCACTATTATTCATATTTATGCACCAATCACCAAAGCAAAAGATGAGGAAATTGAAGATTTTTATCAACTTCTACAGTCTGAAATTGACTGATTGTGCAATCAGGATGTGTTAATTATCACTGGTGACTGGAATAAAAAAGTTGGAAACAAAGAAGAATCATCAGTAGTTGAAAAATTTGACCTTTGTGACAGAAATAATGCTGGAAATTACATGCTAGAATTTTGCAAGACCAATGACTTATTCATTGCAAATACTGTTTTGCAACAACACAAACGGCTGCTATACATGTGGACTTCACCAGATAGAATACACAGGAATCAGACTGACTACCATCTGTGGCAAGAGGCGGTGGAAAAGCTCAATATCTTCAGCCAAAATAAGGACAGGAGCTACTTGTGGAATAGACCATCAACTGCTCATATTCAAGTTCAACATGAAGTTAAAGACAATTAAAACAAGTCCACAAGAGCCAAAATATGAACTTGAATATATTCCTCCTGAATTTAGAGACTATCTAAAGAATAGATTTGATGCATTAAACACCCATGGCTGAAAACCAGAAGAATCATGGGATGATATCAAGAACATCATCTGTGAAGAAAGCAAGGGGTCATTAAAAAGACAAGAGAAAAAGAAAAGACCAAAATGGATGTCAGAAGAGACTCTGAAAATTGTCCCTGAGGGAAGAGTAGCTAAAGCAAATGGAAGAAATGACAAGATAAAAGAGCCGAACAGAAGATTTCAAAGAGTGGCTTCAGAGACAAAGCCAATTACTATAATGACATGTGCAAAGACCTGGAGTTAGAAAACCAAAAGGGAAGAACATGCTCAGCATTTCTCAAGCTGAAAGAACTGAAGAAAAAAATTAAGAGGCAAGTTGCAATATTGAAAAGTTCTATGGGTAAAATATTGAATGATGTGGGAAGTATCAAATGCAGAGGGAGGGAACACACAGTGGCACTGTACCAAAAAGAATTGGTTGATGTTCACCCATTTCAGGAGGTGGCTTATGACCAACAACCAATGGTATTTGAAGGAAGAAGTCGCAGCTGCACTGAAGGGATTGGTAAAGAATAAGGAATTGACGGAATATCCACTGAGATGTTTCAACAAATGGTTGCCCTGCTGAAGGCACTCACTTGGTTATGCCAAGAGATTGAATATACAAAGAGTTTGGGAAGATAGCTCCCTGGCCAACTGACTGGAAGAGACCCATATTTGTATCTATTCTAAAGAAAGGTGATCCCACTGAATGTGGATATATCATCAATATCTCACACAAGTAAAATCTTACTGAAGATAATTCAATAACGGTTGCAGCAGTGTATTGACAGAGAACTTCCAGAAGTGCAAGCTGGGTTCAGAAGAGGACATGGAACAAGGGATATCATTGCTGATGTCAGATGGATCTTGCCTCAAAGCAAAGAATACCAGAAAGATGTTCACTTGTGTTTTATTAACTATGCAAAAACATTTGATTGTGTGGATCATAACAAATTGTGGATAACTTTGAGAAGAATGGAATTCCAGAACACTTAATTGATCTCATGAGGAACCTCTACATAGACCAGAAGGCTGTTGTTCAAACAGAACAAGGGGACACTGCATGGTTTAAAATCAAGAAGAGAGTGCATCACGATTTTATCCTCTCACCATCCTTATTCAACCTGTATGCTGAACAAATAATCCAAGAAGGTGGACTATATGAAGATTGTGGCACCAAGATTGGAGGAAGAATCATTAAGAACCTGCAATGCACTGACAACACAACTTTGCTTGCTGAAAGTAAGGATGACTTGAAGCACTTACTGATGAATATTGAAGAATATAGTCTGTAGCATGGATTACATCTCAATATAAAGGAAACAAAAATCCTCACAACTGGACCTATAAGCAGCATCACAATGAATGGAGAAAAGAATGAAATTTTGAAAAAGACTTCTCATTGCTTGGTTCTACAATCGATGCCAATGGAAGCAGCAGTTAGGAAATCAGACAACATATAGCACTGGGAAAGTCAGCTGCAAAAGACCTCTTTCAAGTGCTGAGGAGCAAAGATGTCTTCTTGAGGACTATGGTGTGCCTGACACAAGCCATGATATTTTCAATCTTCTCATATGTATGTGAGAACTGAACACAATGAATAATGAAGACTGAAGAAGAAATGATCATTTTGATTGTGATGCTGGCTAAGAATGCTGAAAGTACCATGGATTGTTAAAAGAAATAACAAATCTTTCCTGTAGGAAGTGCAGCCAGAATGCTCCTTGGAAATGAGAATAGCCAAACTTTGCTTCACCTATTTTGGTCACGTTATCAGAAAGGACCATTCCCTGGAGAAGTATATCATGCTTGGTAAGGTGGAGGGTTGATGAAAGAGGAGAAGGCCCTCAACGAGATGTATTGACACAGTGGCTGTGGTCATGGGCTTAAGTAGAGCAAAGATTGTGGAGCTGGTGCAGGACTGAGTGGTGTTTTGTTCTGCTGTGCATAGTATCACTTTGAGTCAGAGACAACTCAATGGCAACTAACAACAACAACAGCATACAGCAAGTTGTTAATGAGACTTCCTCTTTTCCTGACCCCATGTTTTTTCATAGTTCAGCTTCTTGGATTATTTGCTCAGCATAAAGATTGAATAAGTATGGTGAAAGAATATGACTCTGATGCACACCTTTCCTGATTTTAAACCATGAAGCATTCCTTTGTATTCTAACTACTGCTTCTTGGTCTATGTAGAGGTTTCTCATGAGCACAACTAAGTGTTCTGAAATTTGCATTCTTTGCAATGTTATCCATAATTTGTTATGATCCACACAGTCAAATGCTTATCCATAGTCAACAAAACACAGATTAACATCTTTCTCCTATTCTCTGCTTTTTTTAGCCAAGATCCATCAGACATCATCCGTGATAACTCTTGCTCCATATTCTCTTCTGAAACTGGTTTGAATTTCTGGCAGTTCTCTACTGATGTCCTACTGTGACCATTTTGGTTTGAAAAATGTTACTTGCATGTGATATTAATGATATTTTTGATAATTTCTCTATTCTATTGGATCACCTTTTTTTTTTTTTTTTTTTGATGAGCACAAATATGGATCTCTTCCAGTCAGTTGGCCAAGTAGCTATCTTGCAAATTTCTTGCCATAGACAAGTGAGTGCTCCCAATATTACATTCAATTGATAAAATATTTTAATGGGCATTCCATTAATTCCTGGGACTTTGTTTTTTCACCAGTGTCTTCAGTGCAGATCAGACTTCTTCCTTTCTTGGTCCATTCTTGATCACAGGCTACCTTCTGAAATGGTTGAATGTTAACCAATTCTTTTTGATGTAGTAAGTGATTTGCAAATATTTTCTCCCATTCTGTGTTTTTTGTTTTCATTTTAGTAACAGTGTCCTTTGAATAACCAAAGTGCAATTTTGGTGAAGTATAATTTATTCATTTATTTATTTTTTGATTGCTTTTTTTTTCCCCTCAGCTCTAAAATGAACATGGCCTAATCTAAGGTTGCAGAGATTTATAATGTTATTTTCTTACAAGATTTTTATATTTTAAGTATTTGATCCAT
>NW_006922031.1:241857-272394 GCF_000298275.1 Orycteropus afer afer | reverse complement strand
ATTGTAAAGTAAGAAAGTAAAATTCATTTTTTCACATGTGGAAATCCCACTGTGCATGAGTCCGCTAGTTTCATCATAATTTGATTTAGGTGAAACATTTGTGTCAAGAATACTACATAACTGATATCATATCTTCCTCAGGACACTACATTGGGGGACATATTATGACAGTTTATATCATCGTTAAGTTTGATTTCTTGGATAATTTGTCATGTTTTCCCATTGTTGAGACAAATTTTTTACTTTGCACTGATTATGTAATCTAAGTTACCTGTATACTCTATGAACATATATTTTCTCAAAAATCTATCATTCAGTCATTTTAGTACAATTATTAATATTGTTGTTGTAAAATAATGTTTTTCTAATAATATTATTTCTTCTATTTATTTCTTGATATACTTTTCATTTTTATTTTATTTATTATTGTTATTTTGGAGTACATATTACTCATAGTTTCTTTGATAAATTACTGTTTTATAAGCCATCTCTGCTAGTGTTTCTTTAAAAATCTTTATTAAATTTTTTTAACAAATATTCTCTGTTAGTTTTATCTGCCTATGTATGAGACACCAGAACAAGATTAGCCATTAAATAGTCAAAAATGTAGTGGCAGTGATATGATAGATATCATCAACTGAAGTAATGGCTTGGGTTGAAATATTTAATTATGTGATTTTATGAAGATAAGAAAGACTTGCAAAATATTTGCACAGATTACACCAGCATAATGCACTATGAAATAAAAGCTTTGTGCTAAAAATAAATCACCAGAATAAACCAGTTACTGTCATGTCAATTCTGCCTCATGGTGACTCCATGCATGTTAGAGTAGAACTGAGCTCACAGGGTTCTCATGGTGGTAATATTTTGGAGGCAAATTGCCAGGATTCTTTTCCCAAGACACCACTGGGTGGGTTTAAATTGCCAAGCTTTCAAGTAGTAGCTGAGTGTTTACCTGTCTGCACCTGTGGACTAAAAATAGCCTAGGTTTAAAATATTAGTTACCTTGATTATAAACTATGTGATTGTTAACAAAGAGGTTCATTCTCTAAAGTTATATAAGTAAAATTTCCATTGTAGTTCTTAGTATATTATGCGATATAAATGTTGTTGAATATTGCTGTGATAGTTTTTCTACATCTAATGGATTTGCATAGCCAAAGGAAGAGTATGAGTAGAGAGATTCAATAAGAAATAGGGAATTTTTTAAAGACAATAGTCTGTGGCAGGCATGGAATCATTACATTATTTGAAAATATCAAGTATGTATCGTTGCACCAAAGAAGTCTGGAAATGTGAGTGGCATTCACACTGTGGAGAAAAAATGATCAAAATATAGACAACATAATAAAAAGTTTTGGGGCAGTTCCAAATAACCATGCTCAACTACATAGCCAAATATTTCATTACTTGTTTAAATCTGGCCTTGAGGAAATAACGTCTGATATTCTGAGGAGAAATTATTTGAACAGTCTCAGGTTGATACATATAAATCATATTACAAAGATGGTACAATCATTTAAATGTCATTAAAATTTTGAATTACATAATTGATTCTTCTGAGTTCCTGCACACCAATCAGTCATCTTCTAATTTGATTTCACAAATACTTATACAATAACAACACATCTTCCTGAGAAGTGAAACCATTGGTGTAAATTACATTATTAATATAAATCAATAATTTGGTATTTAGGTATACACATTTCAGTCTTTCACTTTCTAGCATTTTTAGTTGGATTAACCTTCAAGACTTAACAAAGACTTTGAAGTATTTTCAGGTCATTAGAAAAAAGCTACTCTCTGAGATAGTTTTATTACAAGACTATTGGTCATCTTTGGTGGACTTCCAGTAAGATGGTGGAATAGGCAGACAAGCTACACAGACCCTCTTCAACAAAGAAAAGGGAAACCAATTGACATAGATACAGAAGATAAGGTAAGAGCTGTGAACTTTGGTGCTTTTTCTCTTTTTCTGTTTCTATTTCTTTCTTCTTTTTGAAGTATTTCCTAAAATATTTTATATCATTTATGCCTTTCTTCTTTTTCCCTGAAAGGGAGGATACAGAAGTGGATTAACATCAATAAGTAGAAAAACCTGGATGAAAACACTGAATAAGGAGACAAACTGAGTTGCAAACTGTCAGCTATTCTGACAGCACAGACAGTTTGAATATTCCCAAGTCGTGTTAGGACCTGAGAATTAACCTCAACATCAGTGCTGCTCACTAAGGGCTGCATGAATAACTGCACTGGTGGCTGATGACTGAAAAGGGAAAAAGCAAAGAAGGAGACAAATTGAGCTGTGGATTTTTGGCTGTCCAAAGGGTGCAGTCATTTTTAAAGTTTACAAACAGTGGCCATTTTGGATATTTAAAGAGACAGTGTTTTCGTTCAGATTCCAGGGACCTAAGAATAGGCTCCACTTGCCAAGAACAGTATGGACATACCAGAGGCTGACAACTGTTACCATTATACCCTACACCATCTTGGTAAATAGAGGTGTGGCCATCCCTCACCTCCACTCAGCTTCTGGGATGGCAGGAATTCCATCCCAGTCTGTGTGCTTTGATTGAGCCTGGGTGTCCTTCCCAGCCCCTGCTGATTTTTTTTTTTTTTTTTTTTTTTTGTTTTTTTTTTTTAATTTTTTTTTTTTTTTTTTTTTTTGCTGTTTGTTTTTAAATTATTATTATTTTTTAATTTTACTCTTCCTTTTTCTTTTCCCAAGTACCAGTTTGGGGCTTTTTCTCTCTTCCCTTTCCTGGTTCCCATTTTTCTTTTTCTTTCTTGTGATTCTTCCTATTCCTTGTTTTTCTTCTTGCATTGTTCCCACTTTGTTCTCATTATTGTCTTACGCTAGCTCTTTTCTCTTATTTCCCTTTCTCAGATTTCTCTTTTTCTGTTTCTATTTCTTTTGTGTTTTTGAAGTATTTCTTAAAATATTTTATATCATTTATGCCTTTTCTCTTTTTTTTTTTTCCTTTTTTCTTCTTTCTCTTTTTGGTGATTGTTGTTTCTGTCTGAGTTGTAGATGGCAACTGTGCCCATAAACCCCAAACATACTCACACCTACTGCAGCCCCACCTACTGAGTTATGGCCTTCATTTGTTTATGGACCAACTGGCTAATAATGTACAGTAGTCAATTCAAGTCTGACATACCCTTAACTGTTCTCACAAACAGCTAACTGAGATCTGTGCACCCACTCTCATTCTCTATAGCACCCTCCAGGAGACAAGTGGATAGTGCATAAGTGCTGCCAACTAGCAAATACAAGAGCACAGTATCCTATGTACTCAGACACATGCAAAAAAAACAAATAAAATTAAAATCTTGGGTGAATCACTCTAACATACAATCACCAATTAAATACAAATACAACAAAGTCACAATGTCTCAAAGAAAACAGGTAATTACATTCCACACAAAGAAGCAAGATAAAGCAGTAGGAACAAAGGACCAGAATAGAGACCCAGAAAACATTCATGAGGAAGAAGCACCATTGGAACTCCTTGAAAAAGAATTCAAAAGAATTGTAGGTACCTTCACGGGACTGAGAGACAGATCAAAGAAAACACTGACAAAATTAAGGAAACACATACAAAACCAGAGAACAATATCAGAAGACAATAAAAGGACAAAGTGACAAAGTAAATGAAAAATTAGAAATAATCCAAAATCTGCAAATAGAAATCCAGAAGATCAATACTAAATTTTTGGAAATAGATAACACAGTGAAAGGGCAAAGGTGTAGAATTACATCAATGGAAGACTGAATTAGTGAGACTGAAGACAAATACCTGAATACTTCTTTGGAAAGGGATCAATCAGAAAAAATTTTGAAACAAAATGAAGAAATCCTAAGATTCATGATATCATCAAAAGGAATAACCTAGGTATAATCAGAATTCCAGAACAGGATGAGAAAGATAAAACAACAGAGAAAATTTGTCCAAGATTTGTTGGAAGAGAACTTCCCTGATAAGATGCAAAAAGAGAATGTATCCATTTAAGGAGATCAATGAGCCCCAAACAGGATACACCTCAAAAGAAAATCACCAAGACATATCTTCATCAAAGTCACCAAAATCAAAGACAAAGAAAGAATCCTGAAAGCAGCATGGGAAAAACAAAAAGTTACCTACAAAGGCCAACCAATAAGACTAAGCTCTGATTTCTTGGCAGAAATCATGCAAGCAAGAAGGCAATAGGATGGAATACATAAAACCCTGAAAGGATAAAAAAATTCCAACCAAGAATTATATACCCAGCAAAAGTGTCCCTCAAATATGATGATGAAATTAGATTTCTAGATAAGTAGAAATTAAAGGAATTTATTAAAATTAGGACAACCCTAGAAGAGATGCTAAAGGGACTCCTTTGGACAGAGAACCAAAAACAGCAAACAACTGACCATTAACACACATGATAATATAACTGAGAAACCAACCTAGTTATGGAAGTATCCAAAGTAAAATAAGCTTAAAAGATTGTAAACAAGGTACCAGAGATATCAATTGGCAAATAAGGACAGCTACAAAACAAAAAGAGGAGGAAAATAGTGTAGTTACAAAACTTCTAAATGGTGAGGAAGTCAAGATAACTGCAAGATAAAACAAACTGTTCTAAACTTGGGAAGGAAATTATAAATCTCAGGATAACTGCAAAGCAAAATGATAAACCTTCATATCAAAATAAAAAAGAGGACCAGCACAAATATTTAGCAAAGACTAAAACAATAGCAATGAAGAAAATGATAACACAATTCATAAACAAAATGAGCTCTGCCAGAAAATTATATGGAACAAAGAAATCAGCAACACCATGAAAAAGCAGGTAACAAAATGATAGCAACATATCCATACTTGTTGATGATTACACTGAATGTCAATGGATTAAATGTACTACTCAAAGGATGGAGAGTTGCAGACTGGATAAGAAAACATAGCCATCAATATGCTGTCTACAAGAAACACACCTTAGAGAAAAAGACAATAGACTAAAATTCAAAGGCTGGAAAAAGATGTATCAAGCAAATGGCAATGAAAAAAGAGCAGGAGTGACAATATTAATCTCTGATCAAATTGACTTTAAGACAAAAACTACCATAAGAGACAAAGAAAGACATTATATAATGATTAAAGGATCAATTGAACAAGAAAACATAATGATAATAAATATCTATGCACCCAATAAAAGAACCCAAAATATATAAACCAGACTTTATCAGACTTGAAAAGACAAATAGATGACTGCACAGTCATAGTAAGAGACTTTAATACACCACTTTCAATCACAGATAGAACAACTGGAAAAAAAAAAAAAAGTCAACAAAGATGCAGAAGAACTAAACAATATAATCCACCAACTTAACTTTATAGACATCTATAGAGAACTTCACCCAACAACTGCAAAATATACATTCTTCTCTAGTACACAGGGAACATTCTCCAGGATACACCACATGTTAAGCCACAAGGTAAGCCTTAATAAATTAAGAAACATAGAAATACTGCAAAGCATCGTCTCAGATCACAATGCTATGAAATTAGAAATCAACAATGGGAAGATCAATAAAAAAAAGTGCAAACACTTGGAAACTGAATAACAACCTCCTTAAAAATGACTGGGTAATGGGAGAGATGAAAAAGAAAATTAAAAAATTCCTTGAATCAAATGAGAATGTAAACACAAAATGCCAAAATTTTTGGTAGCCTGCAAAAACAGTGTTTGGAGGCCAATTTAAAGAAATAAATGCACACACCAAAAAAGAAGAAAAATCCAAAATCAACACCTTAACTCAACATCTCAAAAATTAGAAAAAGAGCAGCAAAAGAAGCCTATGGTCATCAGAAGAAAAGAAATAATAAAGATTTAAGCACAAATAAATGAAACAGGAAAGAAAAAAAACAATAGAAAAAGGCAGCAAAACTAGAAGTTGGTTTTTGGAAAAGATTAATAAAATTGGCAAACCAATGGCAGCTTTAACAAAAGATAAGAGGGAGAGAATAAAAATAACATGAATAAAAAATGAATTGGGTGATGTCCACAGTTTTATCTCTGAAATTTATAGAAAACTCCATCTCAACACCAAAAAGACAAAAAATCCAATTAAATAATGGGCATAAGATATGAATAGACACTTCACCAAAGAGGTTATTCAGGCAGCCAACAAACACATGAAGAAATGTTCACTGTCATTCGCCATTAGAGAGATGCAAATAAAAAAAAAAAAGAGATACTATGTTGCCCAGCACTAATAGCAAAGTTCAACAAGAGAAAATAACTAATGCTGGTGGAGATGTGGAGAGATTGGGACTCTCGTACACTGCTGGTGGGACTGTCAAATGATACAACCATTGTAGAAAGCACTATGGCAATTGCTTAAAAAGTAGGAATTAGAAATACTATTTGACCCAGACATTCCATTACAAGGTATATATCCTAAAGAAATGAAAACCAGGACAAGAACAGATATATGCACACCCATGTTCACTGGAGACACTATTTACTATAGCAAAAAGTTGGAAACAACCTAGGTGTTCATCAACAGAAGAATGTTGTTGTTGTTGTTAGGTGCTGCCAAGTTGTTTCCAACTCATAGCAACCCTATGCACAGCAGAACAAACCACTGCCCAGTCCCACGCCAGCTCCATGTTCACTGCTATACTTCAGTCCATTGCTGCAGGCACTATGTCAATCCATCTCGTTGAGGGCCTTCCTCTGTTTTGTCAACCCTCTACCTTACTAAGCATGACATCCTTCTCCAGAGAATGGTCCCTTCTGACAACATGACCAAAGTAGGTGAGACGAAGTCTGGCCATTCTTGCTTCCAAGGAGCACTCCAGCTGCACTTCTTCTAGGACAGATTTGTTCATTCTTTCAGCAATCCATGGTCCTTTCATCATTCTTTGCTACCACCATAAATCAAAAGCATCCACTCTTCTTTGCTCTTCTTTATTCATTGTCCAGCTCTCACACGCATATGAGACAACTGAAAATGCCATGGCTTGTGTGGGGTGCTCACCATACCCTTCAAGGAGACATCTTTGCTCTTCAGCACAAAGAGGTCTTTTGCAGCAGATCTGCCAAGTGCTAAACGTTTGATGTCCTGACTGATGTTTCCATTGGTATCAATTGTAGAACCAAGAAATATGAAGTCTTTGACAACTTTAATCTTTTCCCCATTTACCATGATGCTGTTTATAGGTCCAGTTGTCAAGATTTTTGTTTTCTTTATATTGAGGTGTAATCCATGTTGCGGGAGCTCTGGTAGTGTAGTGGCTAAGGCTCTTGACTGCTAACCAGAAGGCTGGTGGTTCAAACCCACCAGTCACTCTTCGGAAGGAAGATGGGGCAATCTACTTCCGTAGTGATACTGCCTCGGAAACCCAAGGAGGGGTCGCTATGAGTCGGGTCTTACTCGACGGCACATAACAACAACAACAATAATCCATGTTGCAGACTGTAGCCTTCAATATTCATCACTAAGTGCTTCAAATCATCTTCACTTTCAGCAAGCAAAGTTGTGTCATCTGTGTGCCACAGGTTGTTGATAAGTCTTCCTCCAATCCTAATGCCATGTTCTCCTTCATATAGTCCAGCTTCTTGGATTCTTTGTTCAACATACAGATTGAATAAAAATCATGAAAGGATACAACCCTGATGCACTCCCTTCTTGACTTTAAACCATGCAGTGCCCTTTTGTTCTGTTCAAACGATAGCCTCTTTTTCTATGTACAGGTTCCTCATGAGTGTAATCAAGTGTTCTGGAATTTCCATTCTTCTTAATGTTACTAATAATTTGTTATGATCATCACGATTAAATGCTTTTGCATAGTCAATAAAACACAAGTAAACATCTTTCTGGTATTCTTTGCTTTGAGCCAAGATCCATCTAACATCAGCAATGATAGCCCTCATTCCATGTCCTCTTCTGAATCCAGTTTGTATTTCTGGAAGTTCTCTGTCAATATACTGCTGCAACCATTTTTTAATTTTTTTCAGTTAAGATTTTACTTGTGTGGTATATTAATGATATTGTTCAACAATTTCCACATTCTGTGGGATCACTTTGTTTGGAATGGGGACAAATATACTTCTCTTCCAGTCAGTTGGCCAGGTAGCTGTCTTCCAAATCTCTTGGCATAGCTGAGTGAGTGCTTCCATTGTGGCATCTGCTTGTTGAACCATCTCAATGGGTATTCTGTCAATTCCTGAAGTCTTGTTTTTTGCCACTTATTTGAATTCAGCTTCAACTTTTTCTTCCAATACTGTTGGTTTTTGATCATATGCCACCTCTTGAAATGAATGAACATCGACCAACTCTTTTTGATACAGTGACTCCATCTTCATTTGATATTTCCTGCATTATTCAATATTTTGCCCATAGAATTTTTCAATAATGCAACTTGAGGATTAATTTTTTTTCTTCAGTTCTTTTAGCTTGAGAAATGCTGATAATATTTTTCCCTTTTAGTTTTGTAACTCAGGTCTTTGCACATTTTAGTATAATAAATGACTTTGTCTTTTTGAGTTGCTCTTTGAAATCTTCTGTTCAGCTCTTTTATCTTGTCATTTTTTCCATCTGCTTTAGCTACTTTCTGTTCAAGGGAAAGTTTCAGAGTCTCTTCTGACATTCATTTTGGTCTTGTCTTCCTTTCCTCTCTTTTTAATGACCTTTTGCTTTTTCATGGATGATGTTCTTGATCATTATTTTCCCATAATTCCTCTGCTTTTCAGTCATTGGTGTTCAATGCATCAAATCTACTTTTTAGATGGTCTCTAAATTCAGGTGGGATATATCCAAGGTCATATTTTGGCTCTTGTGGACTTGTCTTAATTGTCTTCAACTTCAAATTGAACTTGCATATGAGCAGTTGACTCTGTTCAGAATCAGTTCCTGGCCTTGTTTTTGTTGAAGCTATTGATATTGAGCTTTTCCATTGCCTCTTGCCACAGATGTAGTCTCTCTGTATCCTGTGTACTCCATTTGGTGACGTCCATGTGTATAGCTGCCATTTTTGTTGTTGAAAAAATGTATTAGCAATGAATAAGTCGGTGGTCTTGCAAAATTCTATCATGCAATCTCCTGCATTATTTCTGTCACCAGGGCCAAATTTTCCAACTAATAGTGATTTTTCTTTGTTTCCAACTTTTGCTTTCCAGTCACCAGTGATGATTAATACATCTTGATTGCATGTTTGGTCAATCTCAGACACCAGAGTTGAAGAAAATCTTTAATTTCCTTATCTTTGGATTTAGTTTTTGGTGTGCACGTTTGAATAATTTTCATATTAATTGGTCTTCCTTGTAGGCATATGGACATTATCCTATCACTGGCAGCCTTGTATTTCAGGAAAGATCTCGAAATATCCTTTGGGATGATGAATGCCACATCATTCCTCTTCAAATTGTCTTTACTGGCACAGTTGATCATATGATTGTCTGATTCAAAATGGCCAAAACCAGTCCATTTCAGATCATTAATGTCTAGGATATCAATCTTTATGCATTCCATTTCATTTTTGACAACTTCCAATATCCATAGATGCATACTTTGTACATTACATGTCTGATTATTAATCAATGTTTGCAGCTGTTTTGTTGATTCTACATTATGTTTATTTAGTGTTGCATAGTATTCCATTCTGTTTCTGCAAACAGAAGAATGGGAAACCAAAACATGGTACAGACACACAATGGAATACTCTGCAACACTATAAAGTAATAGATGTTCTACAAAACACTGCATAATGTGGATAAACTTGGAGGACATTATGCTGAGTGAAATAAGTCAATCACAGAAGGACAAATACTGCATTAGTTCATTATTGTAAAAAATCAAGGAAAGGTTTACATATGGAAGGAAAATTTCTTTGTTGGTTACCAGGGGTAGGGAGGGAGGGGAGGGAACACTGCTAGATAGGTAGAGACAAGTATTGATTTGAGTGAAGGAAAGGACAATATACCAAATGTGAGTGATCAACATGATGACATTGCAGAAGAGGAAGACATGGAGAGGTGCATGTGAGGTATAGACAACAAAGATAAACCCTTCTGCATGTATAGCACTACTTTGTCAGTGATGACAAGGATTGATCTATGAGTGGGTAGATGGGAGGACAGGCTGAATGATCAAATATATCTAGGCAGGGGGTAGTGTGCTCATGCCAATGTGTATGGTTAACAGACAATGTTTCTACATGCATATTTGTATGTGCTGTAACAACATCCAGGAGTATAGTACAGCTGGCACAGTTATGGTGGCTTCTTGGCCACAGCCAGCTACCCTGAGGGAGGAAGTAGTTGGACCTGTGGGCTTCAGACCATAGTTATAGGGAACATCAAGCTCAATTGGCATAGCAGAGTATACAAAAACATTGTTCTACATCCTAGTTTGGTGAGTAGCAACTGAGATCTTAAAAGCTTGCAAGAGGCCATATAGATGCAACAATGGGTCTCACCTCATCCGGCACAAAGAAGAATGAGGAAAACCAAAGACAAATGGAAACAATTAGTCCAAAGGACTCCTAGCCCATGTTATCCTCAGCCTATATGCCCATGAAACATTATGAGGAATTGCAGTCAGTATCATGAGACAAAATGTGTATGAACTGCTGTATGGAAAATTAATTTGCTCTGTAAACTTTCACTGAAATCACAATAAAATGAAAAAAAAAAAAAAAAGGATTATTGGTCACCCTTGGTGATAAGTGTCATTACTGTGATCTTTCCTTCAACTTTTAAAAATCCTACCACTCCAACAAATTACACTTCATTCTGCAAAATTCTGCTTTTCATCAACTCCTGGTCTTGGTGCATTCACTAATTTGGCATTGCTTTATTTTTTTAATTGTAAAAAAATATAGATAAAATAATATTTGCCATTTTCATATTTTGTTACATGTACAATTTAAGTTTTAATTGTATGAAAAGTGCATTTAGAGAAAATGACCCTGTGCTGGGCAGACTGTTTTTGAATCAGTGATCTGTGAATGTCTGATGGATTAATGAAGAAATCCTGGTAGGCTGATATCCTTTTCTGCCCCATAGTTTTCTCTCTGGTGCTGAAATTGGCTTTCACCTTTACCTTAATCATCACAATCTTATTCAGTAACTTGTCCAGTAAATACTTAAATGTAAGGTGAACTACTAGAGACAGATGTGGCAAATGCAAATTTCAATTTTATATACCCTATATGGAAAAAGAAAGGTTTTCCATTTACTCATTATGAATGAAAACAAAGAGTGTATCAAAAAATCATCTTGACATGAATCCTTTGAGCTCCTCATGAGTGTAGTATTAAACAGCCTTAGTTATTGCCCACTTAGAAACATCATCTCCCTCCCATCATCCACTTCACATATAAATGATGCTATTTATATGTCCCTGACCATTAGTCAACCAAAATGTTTTGTCCAAAAAATCATAAATGTGGCGAAAGACATATTAGACAAGCTCAAGAGACTATGTGCTCATGTATACACTCCACAGACTTTCATACACAGATACTCTCATTCATACACTGAACCCTGATGTAGTTGAAATAAAAGCAATTTCATCTAAAACAATTCAGCTTTCCAATGTGATATGCAAATGAACCAAGTGAGCAGTTCTAAGTCATTGATGTTACATCATTCAGCACACAATTTCCCAAAACAAGTTAATGAACCAGTTTTTAAAAAATCATTTAGAAAAATCACAGTTTGAAACATATCAGTGGAGTCAGTCTATGTGCTTACTGAAAGAGGTTCTATCTTGGGTCCTCTCTACACTAAAGCAAGCTTGACTTTGACTGCCATTAGAAATGGTTGTTGTTGTTGTTGTTGCTGTTGTTATTTGCCGTCGAGTCGGCCCCGACTCATAGCTACCCCTCCTTGGGTTTCCAAGGCAAAAATGAAGTAGGAATGCCCAACCTTCCTTCCGAGGAGTGGCTTGTGGGTTTGAACTGCCAGCCTTCTGGTTAGCAGTCAAGTGCCTTAGGCACTATGCTACCAGAGCTCCTATTAGAAATGGTACAAAACTAAAAATGAATAAGAATATGACTAAATTATTGAGATAAAGGGTTGTTTTGGTTTGATTTAATTTTTCTATTAGAATATGTAGATCATACTCAAAGACTACTAATTATTCTATAAGAACTCAATGCCTGAAGGAAAAGTTGAACCTAAACTTATATTTTCTATTTCTTGAAAATATGTGTGAAGAAATTTTTCAAAGAACCTTGATATGAAGAAAATAACCTTTCTCATTCTGGGATACTTTTGTATCATTTGGCTCTGTGTGTGCTTGGACTTACACTTGTCTGTGTCTCTGGGGGCTTGTGTCGGGGCTGGGCAGAATAGGCTTTGAACCTTTCAGGCTATTGTTTCATATACAGATTCTCTAAGATAAATATTCATATGTATTTTACTGCTCTTGGAGGTGCTTCAGGTTAGAATTGCTACTTGAACTATTTTTAGATAGTTTCAGCAAGAAGTATTTCCTGGAGACATGAATTGTCTTAAGAAACATTCTTTCATGGTCCACCAATATACTTCCTTTTCTTAACACTTTCGTACTACTTCGCTGCTACTGTCAGTAACTTTTTTTTTTTTTTTTCCTAAACCAAGTAATCTCCAGTTTATTGGCAGTCCTTCACTCATCTGCATCAACAGCTGAATTTTCAGGATTTTATATGAAACAACAACAACAACAACAAAGCTAAGGCTCTGTCTGATAACTCAGTCTCTGTTGACAAAACCCTTTCCCCAGAAATTCTCTTACCTAAAGACTTCTTACTCCCTGTGATCACCTAACATGATCTGATTCTTTAGTGTGTACTGTTATTTTCATACTGTAACTTTTCTATTTCGTATCAAAATTTCTATATCTTTAATGATCTCTTCATTAGTGCCAAATCTCCATCTAGCAATATGAATAGTGTAATGAAATTAAAAATTTCCTCTTCACTCCAATTCCTGCCATTAATATGAAAGATATATATGCCAATATGTAGTCTTATTCAGCAAAACAATTTTCAAACCATTTAGCCTCAAAATTTCAACAATATTTAACTATAGTCAAATCAATAAACCACAGCCAGGATCATAGCCCAGAATTCATCACAAAAGCATTATCCCATCTCTGAAATCATCATAAACTCAGACCACAAGTTGTTTTGTTTCACCTTTCACAATGACTATTTATATTATACCTGTTTTAAAATCTTATTTAGACAAAATTATTTAGACAATATCAACTCCTTTGTGATCACATAGCTTTTAGGCTAGTGGAGGATACAGGACAGTAAACAAATAGAATCTGATATGATTAAGGGCTGTGATAAGTCAATATTAGCTCAGATTCCATGAATTCTATTTTTTTAATAGTCCCCAATCCATCTACTTTGCTATCTTTACTGTTATGTTTTTAGTGAAAAGCACAGTCATCTTGGTGTTGTCTAGTTGACTCTAATAATTCCTTTGTGAGATCTCCTGGATTATACGTATTTAATCCTTTTTTTTTATCCTGAATGACCTTTTTTAAATGAGCAGCTTATCGTGTTTCTTCCTTGCTTGAAACATTTCAGTATCTATTCTATTGGTATTGAGATAAAGGACAAATTCCTTAATAAAATTTACAGGATACTTCAGGATATATGCTCTGCTATCTACTCTCTTTACCCTTCCCTCATTTCCTGCCCTCTCCCTTTACATGTAATCTATTGTCTATCTATGCTGTATTGCTTTGGATGAATTACGTTTGTTTCTTCTTCTCCCTCAACATTGCACATGCCACTTCTCTGATTGAAATATACTCCAAAGGTCTTGGTCTTTCAATATCTAATTGACTTGTCTCTGGCTTTAGGCTTTTTAGTCATAACCAAAAATATACAAACTTACTGTTGTTGAGTTGGTCTTAACTCATAGCAACCCCTCCTTGGGTTTCCTAGGCTGTATCTCTATGGAAGTAGATTGTGTAATCTTCCTTCCAAGCAGTGGCTGGTGAGTTTGAACTGCCAGCCTTCTGGTTAGCAGTCAAATGCCATAGGTACTATGCCAAAAACACTGCCATCGAGTCAATTCCAACTCATGGTGACCCCCACTGGGTTTCTAAGGTGATAAATTTCACAGAAGCAGATTGCTCCATCTTCCTTCTGTGGAGTGGTTGGGGTGTTTGTACAACCAAACTTCTGGTTACCAGTCAAATACCTTTGTCACTGCACCACCAGAGCACCTGATGGGTTTGAACCACCAATGTTCTGTTTAACACTCAAATGCCTTACCCACTACACTACCAGAGCTCCTTTAGTCCTAGGTAAGAAGAATAAGTTTTTTAGTTTCTTTACTGTATTTTTAAGCAAGCTGGAAAGCTAAACCTGTAAACCAACTAAATTCTACATTGATTCACACATTTAAAGAATTCTACAAATTAATGATGCCATGCCTTTAAGTAGTAAGTGTTGTGATTATTAAGAAGTCCATGGTCTCAATTTATACTATCATTTCTCTTGTTTTAACTCCATTATCAGCCAAATGAGTGAATTATCATTGGACTAAACTATGGGAATCAGGTAGCTGATCTATGGCTAATCACTTGTCCTCCACCACGTGAGTGTCAGTTGGCTTTGAATGTATTGATCCTTTTAGCTCCTGCCTTGGATTTAAATTTCAGAGAACTTGACTGTAACTACCACCCATAGAAGCAGTTTAACAAGGAAAACATGGGAAAAGAACAGAGGTCCAAATATGAGAGAACAGGCCATCTAGGATTCAGTAAAGAAAAAAAAAAAGCTTATTGAAGCTATTGCAGACCAAAAGCTAAGAAGAGAATTTGAAACATGTGTGCCTGGTAAACTCTTTCTAAAAATCAAGTCATCTTAAGAATTCAAGGATTAATTAAATTTGCTTTGAAAAATAAGCTTTAGTTCTATTTTCAAAATAGAAGCAGTGTAAAACAGAGTGGGGTGATATCATTATAGATTAAAATAGGGTTATTATGCTTAGGAAGAGAGAGAATGCCTTAGAAGAATGTGTGAGATCTTAGAAACATCTACAGATTTGAAAGAGAAAAATAAATGAACCTAGGTCTAGGTGCTTTTGAAGAGAAGAGTTTAAAAGAAAGAGATGCTTTAGAAACTACTAGAGTCACAAGGGTTATTATTGTCCAAAGAACAATGAAGAGAGTGAGGCTGGAGTGATTTGTCCAGAGGGGACACAGATCCAATAGAGTTTAGAGTCATATCATTAAATGCATAAATTCTGTAATATGAGTAATCAGTGAATTAGTCCTTAAAGACTGAGACAGTTTCACAAAGGAGTTATATAAAAGATGGAACAATTTAATAGACAAAATAATAAAAATATCAGAGAAGTACTAAAATATTATTAAGAGAGTCACAATACACAAGTACTGTGGTTGGGAATTAAAGTAGTGTCTGTGCCCTAATCAAACATAAAATACAAATTTTGGAAACAGGAATTTTAGGGGAGTGATACAGACTGAATATGGAATATAATGTATACTGAAATGAATTTGGGCTGGATTATGAGACATCCAATGTTTTGTGGATCAGTGTTTAGTGTAATTGGAAAATATCTCTTATGTACTTTTATCTCACTCAGAAAGGTAAAGGTAGACATAGTTGCCTTTGAACTGTACATACATTTGCTCACTTTTACATGACTGAAAATATATTCTTACCCATAGTGAGTTCAGACATACACACACACGCACACACTCACAAACATCTAAAGGATATATCAGAAAATAAATGTCTCAATCTGAACACAAAAATGAAGTAAAGGAAGGAGGGAATATTGCCACCAGCACTAGATAAGCAAAAGGACCAACTTATCAAGTTAAATGTAAAAACTACAAAGATGTCTTCTTGAAAGAAGTACACCAGAGGTCAGCACCTGTAACACTCTAGTCTCTGTATCTGACAACTGCAGAAGATGCAGAGGATGAATGATTAGCATACTTTTTGTCTAGATGACATGGTGACTTCTTGTTTTAACAACTTTCTCCTCCCGAAACACGTATGTATTTTATGTAAATTGTAAATGATAAAAAATATACAAGGTGTTCAGCTCACAAATAATATGACCACCTGTATTATTATTATTACTATTATTTTTTATTGCTGTTGTAACAAATTACCACAAACCACCCCTTCTCAGAAGGAAGGTTGGGCAATCTACTTCTGTAGAGATACCGCCTCTGAAACCCAAGGAGGGATCGTTATGAGTCCAGTCAACTTGATGGCAGTGAGTTTGGTTTGGTTTTTGTTAGTCACTTAAAGCAACACAAATATGTTATCTTGCTGTTCTGTAGGTTAAAAGTCAGACAGGGGTCTCTCTAGGATAAAATTCAGATGTCAAGAGGGTTGTGTTCCTTTCTAGAGGCTCTAGATGAAAAGAGGCTTGCTTACTTTCTCACCTTCTAGAGGATGACAACATGCCGGCTCATGATCCCTTCTCATATATTCAAAGCTAACAATGGCAGGCAAGCCCAACTCATAAAGCGTCAGTCTGATCTTCTCTTCTGCCTCTTTCTCCAGCTTTAAAAACCCTGTGTTTACACTGAGGCTACCCCAATAATCCAAGATAACTTCCCTACTTTATGGCTAGTTGACTAGAAATCTTAACTGCAACCTTAATTCTCCTTTGCATGCATAAACAAACATATTCACAGGTTCCAGAAATTAGGACATGGACATTGTTTGGGAACTGTTATTTTGCCTACCACACCATTTTACAGACTAGCAATGGAACAAAAATGATCAGGGCTAAATTTATGTGCCTCAAGGCAGTGTCAGTCAGAAATTTAGGCTCTTGAAGGGTATGGGATGCAAAATGCTCCATCAGATAATAAGCCCTATCAGATATCAAGACATTATAAAGTACCTATGAAAACAACAAAAGGAGCAGTGCTAGGACATCTGGGTATTTCTATAATAAACAGGTTAAAATTGGATTCATTCTCTCCCTTATACCTGGATGAATTTCTGAAGTTTATATGTAGAATATAAAAAATCATGCAAGTGTTAGAGAAAATCATAGATGAATTTCTCTATATCCTGGTGTGGAGAAATCTTTCCAATTATAACTTAAATTGCATACAAATTAAGGAAAGTTTAGCAAACTTGACTTGAAAAAAAGGTTTTTTTTTCATAGTAAAAACCAATTTAAGAAAAGCAAAGAGATAAAAAGGCAAAGTTAAACTAGGCAAAATTATTTGCAACATATAAAACACAAAGAGGACTAATCTTCCTATTATATAAAGCTCTTCTTAAAATACGGAAGGAAAAAAAAGCAACAACTGGTGAAAAGTGGGCAAAAGATACCAGAAACTGCAATAATATTATTGTAATTAATATAATGAATTATTTAAAATATTTAACACCCAAACATAAACAATTTTCCCTGATACAAATATTTCCCTGATTCAAAAATTTTTATTTTAGAGTGAAGTTGTATTGAAAAGCAACTCAATGACACCTAACAATGATATGTCTCTCAAGTCTCTTTTAATTTATAAGCATTCATAGTTCCTTTTCAGGTCATATGTTTGTTGAAGGAACTAGGTTATTTGCACTAAAAGATTTATCACATTCTTGGTCTGCTGTTTAAGAGATTAGCAAATTCCTATCATTCATGTTCCTATCACTATTTCTTTGTTTAAATTTATATATAGTTGATTACATTGTTGTTCCTTTTTTTTTTTTTTTTTCCAAGAATACTACATAGGCAGTGTGTGTACTTTCTAATACATCATTTCAGAATATAAACTTTCCCTTGTTGATGTTGTTAAAAGGAGGTTTAATGTTGCAGTAGTGAAGTGTTCAGCTGCTTACCAAAAGGCTGGTGGTTCTGTGGGAGAAAGATGTGGCAGTCTGCTTCCGTAAAGATTATACCTCTGAAAATCTATGAAGCAGTTCTACTTGGACCTATAGGGTAGGAAAGAATTGGAAAAGAGTTGACAGCAATGGGGGAATGTTGTTAATACTGCAGAGTAGTTCAGACTTGTTGTTGTTTTGTTATGCGCCGTAGAGTCGGACCCGACTCATAGCCGCCCCTCCTTGGGTTTCCGAGGCAGTATCACTACAGAAGTAGATTGTAGATCGTCCAACCTTCCTTCCAAGGAGTGCATGGTGGGTTTGAACCACCAGCCTTCTGGTTAGCATTCAAGTGCCTTATGCACTATGATACCTGATTATCTGTTATAAAATTTCCTTCAGAGCACATTATCATGGTAAATGACTACAAATCCATTTTGAGAATGGTAGTATAATCACATACAAAACATCCCTATGATATCATTGTAGAGTGTTTCTTCCAATGTCCTTGGCTTCTTTTTTACTCTGAGAACTGATTTAAGACTGAGAATCAAGTTCATTGTTATAATCCCCTCATGCTAGGCTTCTGTTTGCCAGATTTGTATAATATGGGTTGGGAAAGGTATCTAGATTAAGAATAATTTCTTTGAGTGGTCTATGTACTTAAATGTTAGTGACCATATGAGTAATTAACCACTAATAAAGAACTCTATTAGATAAACATTCTGACAATCACTCTTACTGACATGTTGCTCAATGCTTAGTGTAGAATATGTCGTTGGGCCCTTTTAAGGTACCATGAGGGATGGGTCAGCCGTTGACACAAAAACACCCCACAATAGTTCTATTCCACCTAAACTTTTTATTCCTTCCTCTTAATTTTATCAAGAATTTCTGGCATCTCAACTTCACTTAAAAGAGGCCACTGTTAAGTCTAGGTTTTAGTCAATCAACACAGAAATTTATTCTTGCACTTAAATTTCTGTTAATTTAACTTAAAACTGTTGGATTTTTATATCTTTAGGTTTTTAATTAAAGCTGAAACAGGATTTATCTTTTGACTTTGATTTTTTTTCTCTAGGAACTTAATATTGTGAAGAAGTACATATTATTCAAATTTGCTGACACTACTTTTTTTTAGAGCTTTTAGCCTGTCATTTAAATTATATTGGACAATACTGCTGGACGTGATTTGAAGTGATTATCATCGTAATTTATTTACTGCAAGGCCCTGGGGTAACAATACCATTCTGACTTTTGAGTTACAATTTCTAAATAGGATCCCACCTTTTCAGGAGTCAAGCAAAAGAGGAGGAACAAGTGTCCTGTACTAGTAGCATGGAAGTACAATCAGGGCTGACCTAACAAATGACTGATCTCCTTCCCCAAAAGAGGGAATGACTTTCCTGGATAAATAGAGAAGTAAAGGCAAACCATAATTGACTTAAAAAAAATTGGGAAATATTAGAAAATAACTTGTATGTCTTTGATCTCATTTCTATGAGGGATTAGAGTGTCAGCCCTAGTCCCCTTTCACTATTTCCCCTTCTATTCTAGGAAACATAATATTTCTTAGGCATTGACATTTTTTCAATTGGTGAAACCAGCCATTGAAATAATAAAAGCAGGAATTCTAATTTTATTTCAGTTGTATGAGTTACATATATAATTTTTCATCCTATATTATCTTTTTACAATCTTTAAAGTGCCTTTTGGTGAAAGCTCTAATTTTAAGTTTAATTTGTCAATATTTTGCTTTGCATTGACTATTTTTTATATTATTTAACAAGTCCTTTACTACACTTAGATGAAGCTATGCTGCTACATTTTCTTATAAAAATTTAATCACTCTTCTTTTCACACTTATTTCCTTATTCCACTTTCATAAAAAAAGAAGAAGATCCAATAAAAATTGGCAAAATCTCAAGTAAAAAGCAGGTCACAAAATTATCCTAATAGTCAATAAAAATATGAAATGGTACTCAATCTCATGAGTAATCACAGACCAAATGATAATAATATACCTCATAGACACATCATACCACCTGTCTATCAGTTTCTTGAACTCTGTTGTTGTTGTTGTTAAGTGCCGTCGAGTCGTTTCTGACTCATAGCTACCTCATGCACAGCAGAACGAAACACTGCCTGATCCCGCACCAGCCCCACAATCCCTGCTATACTTGAGCCCATCATCGCAGCCACCATGTCCATCCATCTCGTTGAAGGCCTCTCCCTCTTTCGTCGACCCTCCACCCTACCAAGCATGACATCCTTCTCCAGGGAATGGTCCCTTCTTACAACATGACCAAAATAGGTGAGACGAAGTCTAGCCATTCTTGCTTCCAAAGAGCATTCTGGCTGCACTTCCTCCAGGACAGATCTGTTAGTTCTTTTAGCAGTCCATGGTACTTTCAGCATTCTCCACCAGCACCACAACTCAAAAGCATGAACTCTTCTTCGGTCTTCCTTCTTCATTGTCTAGCTCTCACATGCATATCTTGAACTCTAGTGGCCTTTTTTTTTCCAACTCTATTTTAGTCTGACCACTCCAGTGTAATCTGTCTGCCATTCTACTGGTATTTCAAATACTGATAGTATAGCTTCTGACATCCTAGCAATATGCAAGTCTTGAACTTTAGTGGCTTGCATATTGCTAGGATGTCAGAAGCTATGCTATCAGTATTTGAAATACCAGTAGAATGGCAGACAGATTACACTGTAGTGGACAGACTAAAATAGAGTCGTAAAAAAAGGCTTTGTGATCTACTTTTGAAAACAAACCAATAAAAGCCCTATGGATTACAACAGAATATGATCCTACACAGTGCCAAAAAATGAGCTCTGGCAGCATAGTTCCTAAGGCATTTGACTGCTAACCAGAAGCCTGGAGGTTCAAAACTACCAGCCACTCCTCAGAAGGAAGATTGGGCAATCTACTTTCATAGAGATACCACCTCAGAAACCCAAAGCGGGGTCATTATGTATCAGAATCAACTCAGGGGCAGTGAGTTTTGTTGTTGTTGTTGTTGTTGCTGTTGTTGTTAGGTCAGAAGGCACACACTCAAACTACCCAGGGGCATACGAACAATTATGAAGATGATGCAGGACTGGCCATGTTTCATTTTATTGTGCATGGGATATCAATGAGACAGAAATGACTCAACAACAACTAACAACAAAGATACATCAGAGTAGCTGAAAAATGTAAAGTTGTTTATCTCTTACCCTTGGTGAACTGTGAAGCAATGAGAAAATTTAGACACTGATAATGGGAGAGTCCAACTCTGGTATATTCATATCAGAGTATAATTAGTACAAATCTTTAGAAAAACAGGCTTTTTTTGATGAAAGGAGGATATACATACTCCAATTTCACTCCTATGAGGAACATTTGTACATCTGTACAAGGATACATACAAGAGTTCATGGCACCACTCTTCATAATTATAAAAAGTAGAAATAGCTCAAATGTCCAACAACAGTAGAATGGATAAATATCTTGTGATATATTTCTGTAATGTGATACTATTCAGAAAGGACCATTACTTAGAAGGCAAATTGGTACATGGTGATTCAGCAAAGTTATGTAAGATGTAGAGCAACAACACTAAGTACAGGTAATCTCATGGTGGACTAGAGTCAAACTGCTGGAACTTCTCTGAGAAGAGACTAGATAGTGCCCTTACAATGAAAATTATTTTTAAAAAATAATATGATGAAAACAGAAAAAAAATGCCATAGTAATCCAAAAGGGGCAGAGTTTTATGTGAACAGGTTATGGCAGTATATTAATGTTTATCAACCTCATTTTTAGGACAACTGTCCTGTCCATAATTATATAAGCAGTAATTCTTTTTCAGGTCTGAATAATCCATATTGTGAAATGTGAAAACACCTAAAGCCCATGGGCTTTAATGCCTAGGAAAAGACTGATTTAAATAGAGAAATTACAAGTATTGACATAGGGATTGACATAGGGGTTGCAACAATGGGCTCAGGTATAGCAAGGATTGTGAGGCTGGAGCAGGATGGGACAGTGTTTCCTTCCGTTGTACATCAGGTCACTATGAATCAGAGTTGACTCAACAACGCCTGACAACAGCAACAACAACTGCTGCTAATAATGAATTCTGAAAGGACCTAGCCCTCATTCAATCCTGCTTTATGCTACATTTTTCTGGGGAATGGGATTTGATCTCTTTGCAACAAATCTGTTGAAGCCATTTTGTTGTTGTTGTTGTTTTAGTTAGAGGAAGGAGAGAAATAACTTTTAAGATCTTGAATCCTTTTAGCATCACATTTGGTGATTAAAGTGAGCAATTTCAGCCCATTTTTTTTTTTAAGCAATATAATGTAAAAATTATGCACAGATAGAATAATAAAAGATGTGACTGGAGAGATTAAGTTAAACAAGCCTGCAGAAATCACAGCATGGCAGCAAATTCCAGATGGATGCAAAATCCCCAGGGTCCTTGAGGAGATTTGAAAGGGCAGGTTGCATGTCATCCAACAGATTTTCATCTCTGTAAACCTATGAAGGAAGACAGAAACGTTCCTGAAAATACACAACTTCAAAGAATGGTTGTTTTGAACTCCATGTGGGGGCTTGCCCTAGTTCATGACCCAGTCACCCAAGGAGGCCCATGCTTGAGGCATTAGAATGGCTTTAACAAGACTTTTCCTTTTCTGCCCTCAATAAGATTGAATTGTTTTTGCATGTGTATCTGAACACAGTTCTGAAATCAGATCTTGAAAATTATTTTAACCTCATTAGGGACCAAATAGAAGTCAGAAAAAAGCAGAAGTAGATCATGATGGAAGACTTTGGAAGACTGAGTGAAATCTGTGCGTCTGATTTATTTCCTAATAAATTCAAAGGAGGCACTGCTTTTAGATATAGTTAATCTTTTTGTTTATAGAGAAAAAGTAATTTTGCAGGATGAGATCCTTGAAAAATATATTGTCTTTGGAGTAAAGCAGATGTGATTTTGAGTCTTGGAATTGCCATTTTACTGCTTCTATGCCTTCCTCGGAAGGAAGATTGGGCAAACTACTTCCATTGAGATACGGCCAAGGAGGGGTTGCTATGAGTCAAAACCCACTCAATGGCAGTGAGATTTTTTTTTTTTTAATGCTTTTTAACATCATTTTTTAAAAAATAATATTTTATTGAGTTTTGGGTGAAAATTCACACAGTAAATTAGCTTCTCATTTGACAATTTCCATACAAATAGTTAGTTCAATGACATTGGTTACATTTTTTTCACAGCATATCAACATTCTCTTTAATTGTGTTCTGGTTGTTATGCTTCCAGCACTCAGGTTTCACTGCCCCCTTATAGTCTCATTTTTGCTTTAGAGTAATTGCTGAACTTTTGGCCTCATGTAGGTTTTTTTTTAATGGACCACTATATGCATAGGCATATCCTTTGTTTTGTGTGGCATTTTGTTATTTTGCTAAACAGTAACCTCAGGATAGTTTTGGTTCAAGGTTTAAAGAGTACCTCAGGGTAATAGTCTCAGGGAGTCTTCTAGTCTCACCTGGTCCAGTAAGTGAGGACTTTTTAAGATTTTGAGTTCTGTTCCATACTTGATCCCTTTCTATCAGGGTTCATATAGTGTGGCCTTTATCAGAATGATCAGTAGTGGTAGCAAGGTACCATCTAGTTTTCTTGATCAGGGTAGCTAAACTTTTCCCACAATTTTGAAAGAGAGAATAATAATTTTCATCTCATGAGCTTTGTTAGAATTAAATTGAACATGTTGTTGTTGGTGTTAGGTGTGTGGAATATGCTCTGATTCATAGAGACCCTATGTACTACAGAAGAAAATATGGCCCCATCATGTGCCTTCCTCACAATCCTTGCTATACTTGACAGCATCCTGGCAGCCATTGTGTCAATCCATCTCATTGAGGGTCTCCTCCTTATTTACTAACCTACCACTTTACTAAGCATGATATCCTTGTCCAGGAGATGGTCCCTTCTGACAACATGACCAAAGCACGTAAGATGAAGTCTGGCCATTCTCACTTCCATGGAACATTCTGGCTACACTTCTTCCAGGACAGAGTTGTTCATTCTTCTGACATTCTGTGGTACTTTCGGTATTCTTCACCAATATCACAACTCAAAAGCATCGCCTCTTCTTCACTCTTCCTTAATCATTGTCCAACCTTCATATGAATATGAGACAATTAAAAATATCATGGCTTGGTTTAGCCTACACCTAAATCTTCAAAGAGACATCTTTACTCTTCAGCACTTTAAAGAGCTCTTTTGAAGCAGATTTGCCCAGTGCAATACATCGTCTGATTTCTTGACTGCCACTTCCATTGACTCTGATTGTGGATCCAAGTAATATGAAATCTTTAACAACTTCAATTTTTTCTCCATTGATTGTGATGTTGCTTATTGGTCCATTTGTGAGGATTTTCATTTTACATCGAGGTATAATACATACTGCAGACTGAAGTCTTTAATCTTCATAAGTAAGTGCTTCAAGTCATCCTCACTTTCAGCAAGCAAGGTTGTGTTGTCTGCATATCACAGGTTAATGAGTCTTTCTCCAATCCTGATACCACATTCCTCTTCATATAGTCCAAATTCTCAGATTATTTGTTCAGCATACAGATTGAATGAGGATGGTGAAAGGATACAACCCTGATGCACGTGCTTTCTGATTTTAAACCATGCAATGTCCCGTTGTTCCATTTGAACAGTCTCCTGGTCTCTGTATAGATTACTAATAAGCACAATTAAGTGTTCTGGAATTCCCATTCTTCTCAATGGTATCCATAATTTTTTATGATCCACACAGTCAAATGCTTTTGCATAGTCAATAAAACACAATTAAACATCTTTCTGGTAATTCTTTGCTTTCAGCCAAGGTCCATCTTCCTTCTTTCCACACCCTCTTCTGAATCCAGCTTGGATTTCTGGAAGTTCCCTGTAAATATACTGCTGCAACTGTTTATGAATTATCTTCACAAAATTTTACTTGTGTGTGATATTAATAATATTATTCTAGAATATCCACATTCTGTGGGATAACCTTTTTTTGGAATAGGTACAAATATGTATCTCTTTCAGTCACTTGGCCAAGTAGCTGTCTTTTAAATTTCATGGCATAGAAGAGTAAGTGTCTGCAGTGCAGCACCTGTTTTTGAAACATCTCAATGTGTATTTTGTCAATTCCTGGAGCCTTGTTTTTCCCAGTTCCTTCACTGCAGCTTCAACTTCTTCCTTTAATACCATTGGTGCTTGATCATATGCTACCTCCAGAGAAGAATATTGAGCAATTCTTTTTTTTTGCAGTGGTTTTATATTCCTTCCATCTTCTTTTGATGCTTCCTGCATCATTCAAAATTTTGCCCATAGAATCTTCCAGAATTGCAACTCAAGGCTTGAATTTTTGTTCAATTATTTTAGCTTAAGAAATGTCAAGCTTGTATTTCTCTTTTGTTTTTTTCTAACCCCAGGCCTCAGCACATTTCATTATAATTGACTTTGTCTTCTTGAGCTGCTCTTTGAAATCTTCTGTTCAGCTCTCTTATCTTGTAATTTCTTCCATCTGCTTTAGCTACTCTCCAATCAAGAGCAAGTTTCAGAGTATCTTCTGACATTCATTTTGGTCTTTTCTTCCTTTCCTGTCTTTTTATTTCCTCATGAATGATGTGACTGATGCTGTCCCACCATTCATCTGGTTTTTGTCATTGGTGTTCAATGCATCAAATCTATCCCTCAGATGGTCAATAATTTCAGGTGGGATATAATCAAGGTCATATTTTGACTGTCATGGCTTCTTTTAATTGTATTCAGCTTCAACTTTAACTTGCAAATGAGCAACAGATGGTCTGTTCCACAGTCATCTCCTGGTCTTATTTTGGCTGAAGATAAAGAGGCTTCTCCATCGCCTCCTTATGCAGATGTACTCAATCTGATTCCTGTGTATTCCATCTGGTGAAATCCATGTGTATAGAAACTACTTATATTGTTGAAAAAGGCTTCTGCAATGAATAAATCATTGGTCTTGCAAAATTTGATCATGCGATCTCTGGCATCATTTCTATCACCAAGGCCATATTGTCCAGCTCCTGGTGATTCTTCTTTTCATATTTCAATCACCAATAATAATTAATACATTCTCATTACATGTTTAGTCAACTTCAGACTGCTGATGTTGATAAAAATCTTCTGTTTGTCTTTGGCTTTAGTGATTGGTGCATAGATTTGAATAATATTAGTATTAACAGTCTTTCTTGCAGGTGTATGGATATTATCCTATCACTGGCAACATTGTACTTCAAGACAGATCTTGAAACATTTTTGTGATGATGAATGCAATGCCATTCTTCTTCAATTTGTCATTCTCGGATAATAAATTGTATGACTGCCTGACTCAAAATGGTCCTAGCCAGGCCTTTTCAGATCACTTGTTGTTAGGTGCTGTTGAATTAGCTCTGACTCATAGTGACCCAATGTACAATGGAACAAAACACTGCCAGGTCCTGTGCCAGCTTCACAATCCTTGTTATTCCTGAGCCCATCATGGCAGCCACTGTGTCAATTCATCTCCTTGAGGGCCTTCCCCTTTTTTGCTAACCCTCCACTTTACCAAGCACTATATCCTTTTTCAGAGAATGGTCCCTTCTGACAACATGACTAAAGTAGGTGAGACAATGTCTGGCCATTCTCTCTTCTTAGGAGTGTTCCAGCTTCCTTTCTCCTAGGACAGATTTGTTCATTCGTCTGGCATGGTACTTTCAGTATTCTTTGCCAATATCACAACTCAAAAGCATCAAATATTCTTCAGTCTTCCTTATTCATTCATTGCATATGAAGAGATTGAAAACACTATAGCTTAGTTTTCAAAGAGACATCTTTCCTCTTCAGCACTTTAAAGAGCTCTTTTGCAGCAGATTTGCCCAGTGCAATACATCTTCTAATTTCTTAACTGCTGCTTCCATTGATGTTGATCGTGGAACCATGTAATTTGAAATCTTTGACAACTTCAATCTTTTCTCCATTTATTAAGATGCTGCTTTTTGGTCTAGTTATTGGTCAGCTTGCTAATGCCTAGGATATTGATCTTTATGTGTTCAGTTTCATTTTTGACAACTTCCAATTTTCCTACATTCATACTTCATACATTCTACATTCTGATTATTAATAGATGCTTATAGCTGTTTCTTTCCACCTTGAGTCATGTTCCACTGGCAAATAGAGGTCCCAAAAGTTTTACTCCATCAATGTCATTATGGTGAACTCTACTTCTACGAGTCAGCTTTTCCCCATTTGTAATCTGAGTGCTTTCAGACCTGAAGGCACCTTCTGGCACCTTATCAGGCAATGTTTCAGGGCTATTCATGAAATATTCCACTAATATATGAGACAGTGTTTCACTGCTATTCATAAATTTTTCACTGGCCAATTCTTTGAGAAGTGGATGACCCCTTTCTTCTTCCCAGTCTGCCTTAGTCTAGAAGCTTTGCTGAAAAGTGTTAACCATGGATGACCCTACTAATATTTAAAATACCAGTGGCATAGCCTCAAGCTTCACAGCAACAAGCAAGCCACCGCAGTATGATAAACTGACGGATGAGTGGTGTTAATTATACACACCACTCGTAAAATGTTTGATACATTTTAGGCACTCAAAAATGTATTAATGTCATTTAATCTCCCTTTGTATATTTATTGTGGTTAGGTGTTGTTGACTCTGCTCGGATTCATGGCAACCCTACATACAACAGAAGAAAACGCTGCCCAATCCTGTGCCACCCTCACAATTCTTGCTATACCTGAGCCCATTGTTGCAGCCACTGTGTCAATCCATCTTGTTGAGGGCCTTCCCTTCTTTTGTCAACCCTCCCTCCACCTTATCAAGCATGATATTCTTCTCCAGTGAATGGTTCCTTCTGACAACATGACCAATTGCTCAATAGCTACAAGTGGAGATTACCTTAGTGAAGGGCAGTTTTAGAATGTTATGGGTATAAAAGTTTTGATGGCAAGCAAGTTTTTCTTGTTGTTTTCTTTCTGTTAGCTCAGAATATCCAGGCATCATTACAGTATCCTATTCTGTGTCCTTAGCAAATTCACTCTTTCACTTTCTAAACCATGCATTTCACACTTTTCTCATGATTTTAACCTGTAACACCTCCTATACCCTTTAATTCAGCTAATGACCTCATTTAGAAACTCACAGAAAAAAAAAAAAATCAACGTTACCCCCTACATCTTCTAATTGTCAATAAGTATACATATAAATGTATTGAGCTTTCTCTTCAGTTAAAACATATGAACTTCCTGAGCCATTATTGAAGATAAAATTTACCAATTTTTAATAGGTCATATTTCTTCTGGCCTATTAAAGACACAGCTCTTAAAATTATCTTTCTCTTTTTCTTCCTCTTATTTTTTTCTCCTCTGTACTGAAGCATCAGCATTCAACATAGCTTTCATCTTTAATATAAAGAATAAATAAATAAATAAATCTCCTGATTGCATGTCCCCTCACAGCTACTGACATATTTTGCTGTTCTGTTTCACAGCAAAGCTCAGCAAACTTCTTTGTTTCCTCTCTTTACTTATTCATCCCTACCTTCCTTTGAAGCCATAGTGATTCAATGGTAATGCTCTCATCTCCCATGTGGGAGAGCTGGATTTAATTTCTGGCCAGTGGACCTCATATATAGCCACCACTCATCTGTCAGTGGAGGCTTGTGTATTGCTGTAATGTTGAAAAGGTTTCAACAGAGCTTTTAGACTAAGACAGACTCGGAAGAATGGCATTTACTTTTGAAAATCAGGCAGTGGAAAACCTGTGTATCACAATAGTACAAGCCACAATTGATCATGAGGATGGCCCAGACCCGGGAAGAATTTTGTTCCTTTGTGCATAAGATGGCCGTAAGCTTGAAGCCAACTTGACAGCAAGTAACAGAAACATTTCTTCATTAACCCATTCCATCAGCCTTTCATTCATACCAGTTAAAGTTCTCTCTTGTAAGTCACTACTGAATTCCACAGTGTCAAGTATGGAGGGTAATTCTCAGTCTTCTTCCAATTTCATCTATCAGCAGCATTAACAGATTGGACATGATTTTCTTTTTGACTTTACTTGTTGCTTTCTAGGACACCACACTCTCTTAGAATTTTCTTTATATCACTAACACACGGACACAGGTTTTTCTCCCCCCCCCATCTTCTTTTCTAGATCCTCTCACTCTCCATAAACATGAAAATGCAGGCATGCTCTAGAAGTCAGCCCTCAGAATTCTTGTCAAGTGATGTCACCCATGGCTTTAGGTAACACTGAATACTAAGATGTTTAAAAATTTATGTCACCCCTATCTCTTCCTTAAAGTCTCTCTCACATGTTCATTGCTTATTTTTACAACTTTAAAATACAAAAACTATTTTTAGCTTATAGACTGCACAAAAGAAAGCCACATTTGGCCCACTGACTAATTTAGAGACCCATTGCTGTATTACTTTTCTCCAAAGCACTTAAACCACCAAGCATATGTCTATAGTTTATCAATTTAATTGTTTCCTTTCCACTGAAATAGAAGTCCCATGAAGATAGAGAGCCTTTGTTTTGTTCACCGTTATATCCCCCTCTCCTAGAACAGAGCTGGGCAAATAGTGGGTGGAAGAGGAGGAAAGTCCTGGCATTTAAATCACAAGCATTACTGGATTTGGCTACCTAAGGAGTGGCATTCTGGGCACATTCCCCCTGCTCATTACACCCCATTCACATTTCCCTTCTGTGCAATCTCCTGCCTCAGAAACTTTCTCCAAGGCACTTCCTCTGTCAGAATGTTTTTCTCAGACCCTTTAACTCTTTATATTCGTTCAGTTCTGTGATTACATGGCATTTCTTCAAAGTTTATCTTTTGTCTCCCTATCCACAAATATCTCCTTTCCCATAATCTTTTCTTAAAATATATTATTTTTCCTCCCTAGCCTTTATAGACATTATGTCTCTGTTGTTGCTTGCATGATTCTTTGTTTATGGTGTGCCTCCTTTGTTAAATTGAAATATTCATGGAGCCAAGGATTATTTTGCTGCTTTCTGCCTTTGAATCTAGGATAATGGTTGTCATTTAATAAGCTCTCGATATTACCCTAATAAAATCTGTGCCTCTTAATGCTTAGTCAAAAAGTGATGCTATTTTGTAAAGTAATGTTAAACGTAATTAATGCTAAAAAAGCAATTAAAATTTTTACTGAAGTCTCTGGAAGAGGTCCCATATGGATAATATTTTTCCATGAACACATCTGTCTCCAGAGTCCTCGTAGTAGTCACACTCTGTCTTCACTCTCCATCTCCTCCATGTTATGACTCAACTTTTCAATGAATACATATACTTTGCCTCTTCAGTATTGTTTTAAATATGTCAATTTTCCAATCATCAAAAATAATCCCGAGATGCTTTCATATACAAACATATGTATGAATACATACACATAGAATATGTATATATACATATACATAGAATCATGCTTATCAATCAGTAGTTTGGGGCAGGGTGTTTAAATACTAATAAGTATTTGTTCTTTTCTAAAATGGATGAATGTCAGAGTTCTGGCAAGATGGCGGGCTAGGCAGAAGGACTGCACAGACCCTCTTCAACAAAGAAAAGGGAAACCAATTAACACAGACACAGAAGATAATCTTGGACCCCTGAGCCTTGAAGGGA
>NW_006922031.1:238592-239312 GCF_000298275.1 Orycteropus afer afer | reverse complement strand
AAGAAAAATGATAAACCTTCACATCACAATAAAAAAGAGGACAAGCACAAATATTCAGCATATACTAAAACAATAGCAACAAAGGAAATGATAACTCGAGGACATTATGCTGAGTGAAATAAGTCAATCACAAAAGGACAAATATTGTATTAGTCCATTATTGTAAAAGTTAAAGAAAGATTTATCTATTGAAGGAAATTTTGTTTGTTGGTTACCAGGGGTGCGAGGGGAGGGGAGGGAACGCTGTTAGATAGATAGAGATAAATATTGATTCGGGTGAAGAGTAGGGCAATGTACCAAATGTGAGTGACCAATACGACAGCATTGAAGATGAGAAAGACATAGAGAGGTACATGGAAAGGACAGACAACAAATATGAACCCTTTTGCATATACAGTACTGAGTTTAAGTGAAGGCAAACAAGGGTATATGGATGGATAGATAAGTGGACAAGCTAAACGATTAGGTATGTCTATGAAATGGGGAGTGTATCCAAGATCGTATGTAGGGTTGGCAGACAATGTTTATGTGAATGATCAGAATTCCCAGGTGTATAGTAGAGCTGACAAAGGGCAAGGTTGTCGTCACTGTTTGGTCACAGCCAGCTACCCAGAGGGACCGAGTCGTTGAATCTGCAGGCTTGGGACCATAGTCGCAGGGGACATCAAGCTCAATTGGCATAACATACTATACAAAACATTGTTCCACCTCCTACTTTGG
>NW_006922031.1:237530-238395 GCF_000298275.1 Orycteropus afer afer | reverse complement strand
GTACAGGCATGTGAGTTAAACATTTACCTCAAGTAGACACACGCCCTGGAGAGAACAATCATGGGATAAGGAAAGGCTGCTCATGCATAGGGAGACAGCTCAGGGCACAGGAGAGTATGGAGGGATGGTCACTGGGAAGAGGTAAATATGGGGAGGAAGTAGAAGAGGAGTTGTTGCCTTGTGGTAAACTGTGGTCAATGACATGAGACAAAGTGTATGTGAACTGCTGTATGGAAAGTAAATTTGCTCTGTAAAATCTTCACCCAAATCACAATAAATAAAAAAATCAAAATTAAATAAAATGGATGAATGCATAATTGATTGAAGCATATTCCATATGATTTGATGTACAATAGTGGAGAAACATGGATTTCAAATCTGTTTTAGCCTTAAATCCCTTTTGTGGCATATATAAGCTAAATTTGAAATGCTAATTAACCTCTCTAGAACTCATTGTTCTGGTCTATAAAACGGCAGTAAAAATGTCTACCATGTGGGGAGTATTGTGAGTGCTATAAATGATAATATTAAGTAATGAGCATGTGGTTAATGCTTTAGAGAATAGTAGAGGGTCAGCAAATATACTACACTTTCTCTTCAAAAAAGATAATTTTGTCCTTAATATTTTGTGTTTCTAGTGTTTTGGATGACACTTCAACTTCCAGGATTCTGTTTATCAAACACTTAGCTTTAGGTTAACAATGAGGTCCCAAGGAATTTCTTCTTTTTTGAACGGGAGGTGAGAGTCATTAAACGTTTTCCATCACTGACTGGAAACTAGCTGATACCTGTTTCTCATACACTACAATAACATGATATAAAATTGTATACAATTATTTGGAAAATAAAATAAAATAATATATAT
>NW_006922031.1:234629-237430 GCF_000298275.1 Orycteropus afer afer | reverse complement strand
TTTAAAACAACTATGTATTCTTACAGGAGCCCCTGTGGTAGAATGGTTAAAGAACATGGCTGCTAACAAAAATGGTGGCAGTTTGAGCCTACCGGCTACTCTGTGTGAGAAAGATGAGGCAGTCTGCTGTAAAGATCTATAGCTTTGGAAACCCTATGAGGCAGTTCTACTCTGTCCTATAGGGTCACCATGAGTCAGAATCAGCTAGATGACAGTGGATTTGGGCTTATGATTCTTACATGCCATCTAAGTTGCGAAATATTTTCTGTGATTTGATGAAAGAACCAGTGTTATTCTTTTCCTCATTCTTACATTTATTCTCTAGTGTCTGAATAAAAGATACAATGAAATATCCAAGTTATGACTGCCCTTGCAGTTGAGAGTAGCTGTGCTCTGATAGGTCATTAGTATCACTAGTAAGTTCAACAGCATGAAATTCAGAAACTTCATGGAACCTGAACTGAGTACTGATAGTGCTGTTTATTCTGTACCCAAGATAACAACTGATGGCAAGGATTTTCTCCTTGGTAAAACACATCCTTAAGGAAGTAAACTTTGTATGCTTAATAATGAAATGTGGTATAGTCAAAATAAAGACTCATTTTAGTCTTAAAATTTCATCAACAAAAATTGATGAAAGATATTATGTCATAAAGCACATCATATTTGTTGCAGTGATAGAAGGTGAACTACATGTTATTGTAAAAGAAAATCCAATCTACTGCCTGCTACTTTCAATTTTGATTTGACAAGTGTTCAATCTTGTACCATATTTCAAACCTCTTCATTTATCCTTTGGAGCATGTGCTGTAATGTCCCCTTAAGGCAAATAAAATAATCTTCCAATGTAATTTACTAAAAATAAAAATGCTTATATATATTTGTGTTTACTAGGTACAAACATATGAAAAACTATTTCTGTTGTCAAAGATCTTTTTGACAATGTGCAGAAGATCCTGACTTTAGTGTTTAGATTTGAAACTACTGGATACATCCTATTTGTGTGACAAATAAACATGAATATTAAAACCCTTCATATTTTCTACACATGCACATTGCATAAATTAGTGATTAAAATAGATTCATTTATACAACTTTATCAATCACTTATTATTCACTTTACATAGTTTAATTGGGTGTGAAATTAAAAAAAACACTGTAGGTTGTAGTAATTTTGCAATTTGCATCTCAAACAAAGAAAAAAATATATCTTTCAGTCCTAAGTCATTACTATAAAAAAATGCACCTTGGAAACTGAACCTCAAGGTTTTAAAATAATCAGTTAGATCTCTAGCTAGAGTTGTTCATCACTTACTATTCCAACAAAGAGACAGGGAATGAATAAGAATGTTACTATTCTCTAACACATACAAAATAGAGAGGAAAATAAAGTAGGTTAAAAATTATCAATGTACTTTAGAAAATAAAAAGTTGTGTGAATTAATGTTACCTGATTTTTCAGAGTGGAGAAGACTGAAATCTACGTGTTGGATGAAGAGAAAGCTAGTAAAACTCAATTCAATGCACAATAAAATACTCAAGAAGAGATTAGGAATTGGAATCAATAGGTACCTCTAGTAGTTTTGCCAGAAAGATGCTTCCTTGTGTTTTACTGACTATGCAAAAGCATTTGACTGTGTGGATCGTAACAAATTATGGGTAACGTTGAGAAGAATGGGAATTCCAGAACAGTTAATAGTGCTCATGAGGAACCTGTACGTAGACCAGGAGGCTGTCATTTGAAGAGAACAAGGGGACACTGCATGGTTTAAAATCTGGAAGGGTGTGTGTCAGGGTTGTATCCTTTCACCATACTTATTCAATCTGTATGCTGAGCAAATAATCAAAGAAGCTGGACTATAAAGAAGAACATGGCATCAGGATTGGAGGAAGAATTATTAACAGCCTGTGATACACAACTTTGCTTGCTGAAAGTGAAGACAACTTGAAGCATCTACTGATGAAGATTGAAGACTACAGTCTGCAGTATGGATTACATTTCAATATAAAGAAAACAAAAATCCTCACAATTGAACCTATAAGCAGCATCACAATAAGTGGAGAAAAGTTTGAAGTTGTCAAAGACTTCACATTTCTTGGTTCTACAATCAAACCCAATGGAAGCAGCAGTCAGGACACTAAACAATGTATACTCACTGCTGTCCAGTTGTATCTGACTCATAGCGACCCCTCCTTGGGTTTCCGAGGCAGTGTCACTATGGAAGTAGATTGCCCAACCTTCCTTCCTTGGAGTGGCTGATTAGCAGTCAAATGTCTTAGGCTGGGCAAATCAACTGCAAAGGACCTCTTTCAAGTGCTGAGGAGTAAAGATGTCTCATTGAGGACTAAGGTGCACCTGACACAAGCCATGGTATTTTCAGTCCTCTCGTATGCATGTGAGAGCTGGACAATGAATAAGGAAGACCGAAGAAGAGTTGATGCTTTTGAGTTGTGGTGCTGGTGAAAAATTCTGAAAGTACCATGGACTAATAAAAGAACTAACAAATATATCTCGGAGGAAATGCAGCCAAAATGCTCCTTGGAAGCAAGAATGGCTAGACTTCATCTCACCTACTTTGGTCACGTTGTCAGAAGGGACTATTCCCTGGAGAAGGATGTCAGGCTTGGTAAGATGAAGGTGTTTCCTCAAAATACGTGTTAACTTGACAAGGCCATGATTCCCAGTATTTTTTTTTTTTTTTATGCTCCATTTTGTTAATGTGTTGTAAATGCTAACCTCTGCCTGTGGCCAATGAGGCAGGATTAGATTATGCTAAAGGAGATTAGGTTATGTTTGCATT
>NW_006922031.1:217577-234359 GCF_000298275.1 Orycteropus afer afer | reverse complement strand
TGGAGTGCATCCTTTGGACCTAAGTTACCTGTGTTAGGAACCTCCTAGACCCAGGGGAGGATTGATGCTAAGACACATGGAGATCTCCAAGTTAATGCCAGGCACACAGATGTTAAAAAGAGACAAGGACTTTACCCCAGAGCTCAGGGAGAAAGATGGAAAGCCTTCCTCTAGAGTTGTTGCCCTAAATTTGGACTTCTAGACTACAAAACTATGATAGAATAAATTTCTGTTTGTTAAAGCCATCCACTTGCAATGTCTCTGTTGTAGCAGCACTAGATAACTAAGACAAAAAGAGTGGGACAATAAGATAACAAAGAACAAATAAACAATAAGAAAAATCTATAATTAATACATGCAAAAAAATAAGAAGTCATTTTGTTCCTAATATAAGAACAGTTTATTATTACCAAGGAATATTTAGAAAACAAAGAAAACAGTCTTCTGAAAGTAAAAAATATTATTACAGTTGCAAAACCATTAGAGAGATTACAATAAAGTTACCATAAAAATCCTAAAGAAAATAGCACATATACAACAATAAAAATCAGACAATGAGAAATGAGAAAAATGAAATCAGACATAAAATAAGAGAGAAATTATAAAAAAGTTAGATAATTTTTCAACCAAGAAAGGGAAGAAAAGGAGAACTGGAGCTGAGGAAGTTATCGATGACATTACCTAAAACAGTGTACAGGTGGATAAATGGATGTACAGGCTGAACGATCAGGTATATCTAGGCAGAATGATTGTGCCCAGTACCATGTATAGGGTTGGCAGATTATGTTTCTACAAGCACATTTGTATTCTGTAAGAATGTCCAGGGATATAGTAGAGCTGACAAGGAACAAGGTTGTGGTGACTTTTTACAACCAGCTACCTGGAAGGAGTGAGTAGTTGGACCTATAGGCTCAAGACTATGGCCCCAGGGGACATCAAGCTCAATTGGCATAACATACTACTCAAAAACATTGTTCTACATCCTACTTTGGTGAGTAGCAACTGAGATCTTATAATTTTGCAAGAGGCCATCTAGATGCAACGATGGGTCCCACCTTGTCCAGAGCAAGGAAGAGTGAAGAAAACAAAAAGATGCATGGAGAAAATTAATCCAAGGGACTGGTAGATCATGTAATCCTCAGCCAATAATACCAGGAGACCAGAAGAACTAGATGATGCCCAGCTACCACTGCCAACCACTTGGAGGGGGATTTTGTAGGAGACCCTAGATAGAGTGAGTGAACGATGTGGAACAAAACTTAAAATTATTAAAAACAAACAAACTGATTTGCTGGTTTGATAAAGGCTGGTGAAACCCCTGAGACTATGACCCCTAGCTGTTCTTCATGTCTGGAATTGAACTCTTGTGGTTGCCAGCCAAATAATGTTCAGCCAACATATGGGCTGAACATTTACATCAGGTAGATACACTCCTTGGAGAGATCAATCATGGGAGAGCAGAAGGTCAATGTATGCACAGGGAGAATGCTCAGGGGGCAGGAGTTCATGGGAGGGAAGGACACAGGAAAGAGGTCACTATGGGGAGGAAGTGGGAAGAGAGCTGTTACACTGTGGGAAATTGTAGTCAATGTCATGAGACAAAATGTATTTGAACTGCTGTATGGAAAATTAAATTACTCTGTAAACTTTCACCCAAATCACAATAAAAATTACACACACACACACACACACACATATATATATATTTACAAACAATAAAATTCCATAACTAAAAAATAAGAGTTTTCAGATTGAAAGGTGTACAGAATGCCTGGCACAATAAACAGAAAAACAAGAGCAAAACACATGCTAAGGCATACCAAATGTGATATAGCATAATAGGGATAAAAGTCTTTCAAAATAAAGGAACACAAATCCAAGTCCACATAGAAAGAATTGACACTAGGCTTATCAATAGCAACACAAGATGCTAGACGGACAATGAGTACCTGTTGAACCTATTCCAACCAATAGGGACCTTACAGAGAAGAATTGCCCCATACAGTTTCCAAGCTGTAATCTTTATAAATTCAGACTGCCGTGTCTTTCTCCTGCAGAATGGCTGGTCGGTTCAAACCGTTCACCACTGTGCCACCAGGGTATCTTAGGACATTGAGTAATGCCATAAAAATCCTAAAGATAATTTATTTGTAACAGAATTCTAAACTTAGCCAAAAAACTATTCAAGTGTGAAGGGAGAATAAACAAATTTTCAGATTTCATAATTTTAAAAATTGATCTCCAATATGTCTTTCTTGGGAGGAATTATGAGGGAATTTACATCAGAGTGACTCTATGTGATAGAGTATAGTTTCCCCGTAAGTTTTTTTTTTTTTTTTTTTTGTTTTTTGTAAGCTTTACAGGAGAAGATCATCAGGTCTTTCTTCCTTGGAGCCACTAAGTGGGATCAATCCACCAACCTAAGGCATTTGACTGCTAACCAGAAGGCTGACAGTCCAAACCCACCAACCACTCCTCAGAAGAAAGACTGGGTAATCTACTTCTGTAGAGATACCACTTTGGAAACCCAAGGAGGGGTCTCTATGAGTAGAATCGACTTTATGGCAGTGAGTTTGGTTTGGTTTGTGTAGTTTCAGTTAACAACAGAGTACTTAATCATTTGCTCCCCCAGGGCTCCTTACAGTAGAAGTTAATAGGAAGTGTATGTAGGAGAAGAAAATAGAAGCTGCACTGAAAATGGTTGCTTCTGGGGAGTGGGATGTGAGAGCATGGTGTGTTTATTGCAGAGAATTATGGCTTTTGTTTTTGGCTTCAGAGAACTCTGCCTTTTAAACCACATACAAGTAATACATTGATTAAAAAATAATAAATTTTTAAAAAAAGAATTTTTATGTGATCTAATTATCTCTCTTAAAGCATTAAAGAATTCAAGCAAACACTATATAAGTTAGAGCCATAGAATTGCAATCATCTCTTGGAATTGATTTGTGCAGTTTGGATAAAACATTTGTTTAACTGTGAATTTAATTACTTGAGCAAAATAATGCTAAGAAAGCAATGTGGGAAAAGCCCAAGGAGTCATATAATTTCTCTAAAGAAAAAAGTCAATAAAAATATATCTCCCTAAGGTGTATAGTTTCCATGATTTTTAAATTCACTCCACAGTCAGTTAGTAACATGATATGACACGTTACTTAACACCCTTAACAGATATAAGTTCCTTGATTCCAAACATTCCACTTTTTCTATGATAACATTTTGTCAATTGCAAGGTTAATGATGAATGTGGAGGAGACTTCTAATGCAATGATAAAAAAGTAATTATTATTAGGTCTTATGAAGCAACTCAAGCAGGAAATTGCTAAGTGTATTTTACAAAGAACAAGATAAAATTGATAGCCAAGGACTGAGACAGTTTTATGCTGCTTTAGTTGCCCCAAAGTACTATTTATTTGCAAAGATATATCAGTCTAGAATGAACACTGACCAACATAAGCAACAAATGGCTTAGTTACCTCTTTTTTAAAACTGCCACTTGAATTACCTATAAAATGATAGAACATGGTGAGAATGAGTACCTTTATTTATACAAAATATTTTTGGTAAATATCAGATACAATGGTACCTATGATACTAGGTCCTTGGCTAGTTTCCTTGGTAAACCCACCAGCCACTCCCTGGAAGGAAGAATGGGCAATCTACTTCTGTAGAGATACCATCTTAGAAACCCAAGGAGGGGTCGCTATGAGTCGAATTGACTCCATGGCAGTGAGGGTGAGGTATAACACAATACCAGTGTTTGCCCCTCCAGACCACTGGGGTAATTGATAAAAGCTGGTATTCTTATCATGCTTCTTACTACACAGGAGAGTTAGAGCAATTAGAGTTGTAATGGAAACAACCTTTTGTCTTCAGGGTTTCTATATCCAAAGGAGAAAGCACAGTGCCTAACATCTTTTAGAGAAGAGTGGCACCATAAAAGTGAACAAACACCCTTTTGCTAACAGAATGAGATATGATGAACAAATCTCTATTCACTCAGCTCATACTCTCAAACATTTAGAAGTTTCAGTACAAGATAATTCAAATTGTCTTTCCAACTTTATAATCCTCTACAAATAAAACACTTTACAATCCTCTACAAGTGAAATACAAAAGATAATTAAAGTTAGGCTTCATGGTCTTCATTTTCCTAGGTCCCTATCCAGGCTTTTTGTTTCACTTTGTGATGATCCTTAACATTGCATAAACTTCTAATATCTTCAAGTATGAGGGAGGGTCTTTATTTACATATTAAATTTAGAAAATAATCTTTTGCAAACCAAAGGTGAGATACACAATAACAGATAAGATTACAACCCATGTTTTCTTAATACCTGTTAAAATTATACATTTGTAGTGGACTTAAGCCAATTATCTTCTGTTGTTTTGAAATCATTTATTTTCATTTTCTGTTTAATTGTGTTAATATCTTTAGAGGAAAAGAAAATTTTGGTCTTTCAAAGAACAATTTAATCATCTGAATAAACATCTAAACTTAAGATTCTTCCCTCTTTTGTCTATTGATCAACTACCCTCATTCTCTGCCACCCGCAAAAAATAATCATTCAAATTCTACATTTCACTTTATCAAGAGGTCATTTAGTATAGTAGAATCATGTTATGCAAATATGAAAAATGAGTTTCTGTGATTACAAATGGATGTCTTCATGATGTTTAAAAACTTACTGGGTGTTATTGTTTTAAAATAGTTAATATAATCCTTCTATATATATCTTCAGATTTGTAAAGTAGGTGGTTATTTACCTTAAAACTGAAAATATTACAAAATTACTTTTCAAAGTAATGAAGTTTTTCATATATTTCATAATAGAAGCTAATATATTAATTAAATGTTAATAACTGATGTATGCTATAAATTCATTAAACCTGAAAATTAATTATTCATTAATTCTATCATTAAAAAAAAATTAGGTGCTCCTGGAATGCTTGTGTACAGTGCAGTGACTGAGCAGCCTTTGTATTCAATCAGTGTTTGATGATGAATGACTAAACGAATGAATTCAGATGCATGATCTTGGCTGTAAACTAAAGTGACTTCTTCACCATGAGCCTGAATAAAGAGATGTTTAATTACCAACTTGATCATGTCTTTTGCTTCAGTAGTTTTTAGATATGAAAATACAATAACCAGATCAATTTGTCACCAGACCACTATTCATGATCCGGCATGATTTGTTCAGGATTGAGAACTAATGACTTCTTCTGGTATAGGCCTTCAGATTAAAAAATAATCTATTTACAGGCATCAGGCTGACATCCAATTTCAGTTCCTATAGAAACACATTAGAGAAAATGGGCATTTTTTAAAGAATTGTTTTCCCTGACATGTGTTGCAGTGTGATATTTACACTGCTGTCTGTGCTCATTATGGATTGCATTGATTACACAGCAGCAGTGTCACTATAACAGAGTGGTTTCTTCTTCCATGGAACTGGAGTGAAAATGAGGAAGTCAAGCTTACCTCAGTGTGTCCATATTGCTTCAGGGGAAAAAAAAATTCACAAATAAAATCCAACCTATCTGTCCTGCCCCTACTTTAATCACACAACCCCCAAAACAAACAATTCATACTTCAGGAACCATATCTTAATTAATTGTAGAAATTGAATCTCAAAGGAATGATATATTGCTGCTGAAAAATGGATTAACAGAAGGTGAATCCTATTTGTACAAAATCACACAATGCAAAGTTGTAATGGTGCATTCGGTTTGTAACTCTCCCATGATATTTAAAGGCATTCTTGATTATACTCAAATGCAACAACTTGAACAACAAATAAAGGGAAAATATATTGATTCAAGTGTTGACTTTATTTTTGGTACCAGGTGCTAGAATAAGGAATTCTTTCACTATTTCTCAAATACCATTTTCCATCCTCATTGTGCAGTACTCTCCAGAGCAATGATAGATGCATATCATCATCATTTTTATTTAATTCCTGCTTGAAAATACTCATTTTAACAAAAACAAAGACAGAACTCTACCAAAGAAATTACAGTGAAATGAACTGTACTAAGATTCAATATTTGGCTTAATAATAATTAATTGCTAACATCCATTTTACAGCTTTCAATGCATAACATAAATTAACTCATTGATTGCTTACAATCTACCATCTACTGTCTATCAGTACATCTCACTGTGGTGACTTGTGTGATGATATAATGCCAGAAGCTAAGCCACCAGTATTTTAAGTATTAGTAAACTCAACCAGGGTGGATAGTTTTCAACAGACTTTCCAGAAGACACAGAATAGGAATAAAGGCCTTGCAACAAACTACCAAAATTTAGTCAATGAAAACCATGTGGATCACAACAGAATGTCATCCAAAGCCTGGAAGACTACAATGGACTCAAAGATGCTGACAATCCTAAAGATGCTGCAGGTCTGGGTGGGGTTTTATTCCATTGTACTTGGTCATCATGTGTCAGAGTCAACTCAATGGCAAATAACAATCACCACAACAAAATATTCTCAAGAATCTGAAGTACTGTTTGTATCCCCATCCATCTTGGAAAGGAAGAAACTGAGGTACAAGGCAGTTAAAACATCTGCCCAAATAATACATCTATTGAGTGGCAGAGCCAGGATTTGACCACAGTCACTCACCGAGGATAAACTTCTGAAAAGTAAAGGAGAAAATAAGCTTATGCACCCAGGGGTTGTGAACTGAAGTATACAAACTCAGAAGGTACTGAAGATGTCTTAGTTGACAAGATGAATAACTAAAACCAGGGAGCTGACTCACCTCATTCGTTAAGAGATTGTTGTTGACATCTATATTAATATACTGTAAGGAGAATAAAGAGTATCTGGAAAGTACACAGAAAGAAAATGAAGACACAGTACAAAAAAGGCTAGTAGCAGTGAAAATTATAACCTGATAGTAAATAAATGAGCTGAAGACCTCTCATACTATAAGCTAGAAAAGAAAAATAAAATTAGAGTTAAAACAAAACTCATTGCCATCAAGTCTATCCGACTCATAGCAACCCCTCCTTGGGTTTCCGAAGTGGTATCTCTACTGAAGTATATTGCCCAATCTTCCTTCTAAGGAGTGGCTGGTGGATTTGAACCTCCAGCCTTACAGTTAGCAATCAAATGTCTTAGGCACTGTACCTCCAGAACTACACTACCAAAAAAAAAAAAAAAACCCAAAAAACAAAAACACTGCCATTGAGCCAGTTCCAACTCACAGTGACCCCCATTGGGTTTCCAAGGCAGTAAATCTTTAAGGAAGTAGATTGCCTCATTTCCCTTCCACGGAGCAGCTTGTGGGTTTGATCCACCAACCTTCTAGTTAGCAGTCAAATTCCTTAGGCACTGCACCACCAGACCTTCTTATACAACATCAGAGCTCCTTATATATGATAAAGATCAAAGCAAGTCAACAACAGGAAGACATGCCAGAATGAGAACTGACATGTTGCAGAAAACAATAGGAAATATAGTTTTAGGTATTCATATTTGAAGATAAAACTGAAGGAAAATAAGAACAAATGGCCACCAGAAGAATGCTGTGATGTTAATTCTTACTAAGAATGTTTAGTGTGAGCACATTTGTTTTGGAAAAATATCTACCAAAACAATTAAACATACATACAAATTATCATGCCAAAGTAAGCAAACCATTCTGTCTAGTGAATGGACAGTTTTGCTGATAATGAGCTGAGAGTGAAGGTCTTGTAATTAAGCAACAACTTAATAAGACAAATAAATTGTTGGGACCCTTTTATAAAGACAGTGAAATGAATGTTTTGTGGTTAAATGTCAATCCAGAGTCTGAGATAAAAAGACTTAGAATCAAATAACTAAAACCCAGACAGTGTCCTTCTTGTCAGTGAACTGTTTCTTTCCTTTGAGCTGACCTAGGCTGTACTTGGTAATCCCCACTCTCTTTTTAGTTTTTAGACTACTTTATTACTAAAACTTAAATTTTCTTATCTCTCAATGACTGTCTGACCTATTTCCAGATAGCTCTCTTCTTTTAACTTTCAGTTTTATGATCTCTCCTGCACAGTAGAGTACCCGGATGATGCAAATGGTCAATGTATTCAGCTATTAACCACCAAGTTGGTGATTAGGGTCCACACACAGGTATCTCCGAAGAAAGGCTGGTCATTCTTAGCTGAAAAATCAGCCATGGAGAACATTGTGGAGCAGTTATACTTTAACACACATTGGGTTTCCGTGAGTCAGAATCCACTCAATGACATCTGTTTCTTGTTGTTGTTGTTGCCATTGTTTTTACTGAACCTTAGTCAATCTTGCCATAGTAGCTAAGCAGGAAGGAAAAATAGATGTATGATAATAATCACCATAAGGAAAATAAGGACTATTTATTTGGCAATTACTATAAGCCAGGCACAGTGCTAAGTATGTCTAACAATAATGGAAATTTCAAATGTTATTTCTGATGAGGAAACAGTTAGTTTAGGCAAGATAAGTTTCTCAAAGTCACCTAGTTTGTAGACAACCAAGTCTTTCTGACTAACATCTGTGCTTTTAATCTATTCACATCCTGACTATATTGCCTTTCTACTAGCACAGTGATTATAAAAAAGGGCATGGGGGTGGCAGTAGCTGACCTCCTCTTACCATCAGGGAGAAAGAGAATCACCATCAGCAGCATTGGCCCAAAGCTGATTTCTGTCAGGTGGAGGTCTGACATGCCACCACCCTCCAACTCTCCTACCAATTCTAACAGCAACCTTCCCTTTCATGGCACTCTCTACTTTTCTGCTGGGTTTGATAATTCATTGCAATGGCCACATAGAACTCACAGATAATACTTACAATTATGGGGCTTATTATACTAAGGAAGTAACAGGTTACAATTTAGGTTCAGGAATACTCAGGCTATAATTATCTGATCAGGACAGCTCTCTTTAGTCATGCCCATGGGCAGGCCTCTCACTGGCCCTTGGTCTCTTGGCTTGGCCTCTGCTGCTCAGACAAGTATAACAAAGCTCTTTTAGATAGGTGCCTAAAGAGGTATCCCACTCCGCCAGCAAGCCTACTGCCCAATGGCACTCAGCTTTCCCATTCCATGGGCAGGGAAGCCTGCCACTCTGTCTCATGCCAGTCTCTTGGTTCTGCTGCCTCTGTTACTGCCATCTCTCTGCTACCTCTCTCTTTTTTGCTCAGGGATCTCAAGTCAAAGGATGCACTCCACTCCTTGCTATTCTTTCTTGATGGCAGTGAGATCCCTGCTTTCTGCCTCTGAGATAGCTCATTTTAAGCCTAGCAAGATGATAAAAATGACTAATTCCCACATTAGGGTTCCCTATGCATTATTTGGATTGTCCTAACCCCAAAAGGGGGCTGTATACCTTATTTACATTGTTAACAAAATATTCAATCTCCTTAGTGGGTCACAAGCACATATGTTTGCATAGCTTTTCCAAGACATCTAGTGGGAGTCACAAAGACTATGGTTGTTGTTGTTGTTGTTGTTATGTGCCGTTGAGTCTACCCCGACTCATAGCGACCCCTCCTTGGGTTTCCGAGGCAGTATCACTACGGAAGTAGGATTGCCCAACCTTCCTTCTGAGGAGTGGCTGGTGGGTTTGAAGTACCAGCCTTCTGGTTAGCAGTCAGGTGCTTTAGCCATTATGCTACCAGAGCTCCTTAAGACCATGGCTAGAAGAGCCATATCAAGTAATTCACTGAAACACAGTGATACATGATCTATATATAAAGTTCAGTGACAGAATTTTGGAAATATTTTTATGTGGATTCATGAGATGATCATAAATGAAAAGGAGAATGGTTTCATTTATTTTCCTGGATTTGTTCCTCAAGCATAAAAAGTATAGCTTACTCCTCAAATCTGCATAGAAGAATTTATCATCAGGTAATATTTCATGTGGCTTTATGTTTTATAGGTATTAGGTTTTTTTGTATTCATTTTAAAATAATAGGAAACATTGCTTTCATCTAAGATGTTTCAGATCTAAGATAACCACTGAAATGAGAAAGAGCTTTTACTTCGGCAAAGTATGTACTAAGACAATTTAACATCAAGCCTTTAGGAAATTCAGCTGGATAGGAGTAAGGAAAATTCTATTTTCAGTGGTCCAAGTCCCCCAAATATTAATAAGCCCATAACAGTATTAATGTACTGGTCATATACCATATATAATGCTTTCTGCTAATAATCTTCTACACTGCAATTTATTATGAGGTGATGTAAAAAATATACTGAAATTTAATAATGTTAAGCAAATAACAATTCCAAAAATCTGGGCTCTTCTCTATTAAGCAAGAAGCTCTGGTGGCAAAAAAATGATTAGGTGCATGGCTGCTAGCTTTTTAAAAATCTGATGGTTCAAACTGACACTGTGGCTCTACAAGAGAAAGACCTGGCAATCTGCTTCACATGGCATTGTTTTGAGTCAGAATTAACTCAAAAGCTTCCAACGGCACAAACCACAAGACTCATTAAGCTACATTGCTGCTAGAAAACTCAGAAATTTTCTTTGCAGCATCATTCTTTCTGACTTTGGTTCTTTTATATTGAAACCCTAAATTGAAAACTTAAGAATGTTTTTAGTTTCAAAGCTCTCTTTTTTCCGGTATCACTTCAAAATTGTTCTTAATCAGCTTCTCTCTTTCAAAATATAAAAATTGTGAATTATTATAAAATGATGCTGTAAAATGTTCTTCAATGCTAGAAAATAATTTAGTTGACTCAATAAAATAAATTTAGATCAGACAATGACAGCAAATAACTGAATTCATACATTATGTCACTACTGAGTAGATCTGTGTAACATGAAGTTGTTGAAATTCATACAAAGTATTATTTGGAATTAAAATCAGAGTATAAAGCTTAAATAATATCCATAACTCCAATTACCATTTCATTTGGACTACAATATAAAGTCAATAAATACCTAACAACATGATTTAATAGGGTATGTGTGTTAAACACATGTTATAAAATATATGGTAGTATGTGGAATTTAATATAAAATAATTATTCAGTGCAGAGAGAATCATCAAACCTCGTTCTTCCCTTATGTTGCCTTTTGGAAAGACATACTCTAGTGATGAGAGTTCTTCCACATAATTCTTAAAATGTCATGTTTATTTTTCTTCTGCAAGACAAGACTAAGAGAAAGGTAAAATTAACTAAGTAACTTGGCTTATTTGAATTACATTGACAGCAAAAGAGTTACTCTGGAAAATAGACACTAAATCATTTTCATTACAATATTAGCAATGGTACCATTCTTTGAATACATATGAAGTATTTGCAAAATATAAAAAGATAAAGAATCATGGACTTTTCTTGGTAAAACTTACATCAGATATTGTACAGTCCAAGTTCTGGCATTATAGAAGAGAAAATTGGGGTTCCCTCAATCTAAATTTAGAAAGAAGGTTGGGCAATCTACTTTTGTAGTAATACCCCCTCAGAAACTCAGAGAGAGGTCTCTATGAGTCAGATCTTACTCAATAGCAGTGAGTTAGTGAGTTCAATCTAAAAATTTGCCTATTTTAAAAACTAATTAATAGCAGAAGTGAGAATACAACTGAGGTTTCTTGAATTTGAGTTGCATTGAAGATTAGGACTAAACCAGAGCAGCTAGGCTAAATCCTAAGGATTTAACAAATTCTGATTATAAAACTTCAGAATAAAGATGAGTTTGGAGGAAAGATAATTTTCTCTCTTCTATTGAAGATATATTTTGAATAAACATCAACCTGCCACCAATTCAGACTATCGATGAAAGAAAGAATACATAAGGAAACCCAATGAATTTAATGATCGTATATATCCTATTTTTGTCAATGAAACCTTAATTTGTTTCTTAAAAGGTGCTTACTTCTTTTTGTTTCACAGCCAGAAATAAAAATAATACATTTGTAAACAATCAATAACCCACAACGATCCCTTCTTCTCTTACAGAACCAATTTTATCCATCTAATTTTTTATTATATTAGGATAATTTTCTAAGGCTTTCATCATATGTACGTCACTAGGTAAATCTGAAAAGACACTACAATTCATTTAGATATTATCAATTCACATTTGTTAGATAATAAGTTATAGAGGCAGCTAACAAAGTCACACATAATATATGAGAGTGAACACCTAGAAAGTGAACAGCTAAGAATGGAACTCAGAGAGACAGAGAAAAAAATAAATAAATAAAACTTAGGGTGAGATGATTATAGCATGAACCAAGATCTCAGTGATGAAGAGTAAACTAAAATCAGAGCTTCCTGGCATCACACAGAAAGAAAGAATTATGAAAAGCCACCTGACTAAACAAATACATAGGATGAGGCAATCTACTTCCATAAAGACTTGCAGCCTTGGAAACACAATGGTGGGGGTTGCTATGAGTCAGAATCACTTGATGGCAGGAGGTTTATTTTCACTTATTCTCACAAGGCAAATCGTTAATTTTAATAAACAACCATAAACATTATATTGACTTCACTTAATTCAAACATTTGTATTTCTGCAAATTATTATTTGAATTATTTTAAAAAGAGCATGCTAATATTGAAAATGTGAAAGTTGTGATTCTAGATTTTTTTTCATTAATACAACTACATTTTGTAGAAAAATCATTAAATTATATGTTACATTGAAGTTTACTTATTCACTGAAAGATTAGCCATATATATATATATAAATCTATAATCAGGCACTACTTTCTCCTTAGGATCAGAGTTAAATAGGTCTTGTAGAGTTTATAATAAAGTAAGAACTTAAATAAAATTAAATAATTAAACGACTAATGGAAAAAAGACTCTCAAAAGCCTTAGTCTATGCAAATTTTTAAAAAATTAAAATAGTTGGTGATTTAAAATAATATTTTTATACTAAATCTCTCAGTTATTTAAATTATAGAATATATATACATGAAATTTAATATCAGCTGATCAAATGTAGTCATTTGTTGTAAGTTCTGATTCTTTCTGCCTGACCGAACTTTACTAAATTTTTAAAACACTGAGATTTATATAGCTTGGATATTTTTTCCCCTTCATATGAGGGATCAAAATAAATAAATAAATCAGGTAATATACAAAAAAACAAAGCCAAGATCGGCAAAGACACCTCATCTGCATAATTAAATTTTAGAAGATGGCAGAAAATCATTGCATTGTTTTGAAGCACATCAGTTTGGACTGCATTATTTGTAGTGTGTAATCTACAATTATTTATGCAGAGACAATTGTCCTTAATTTGGATAAGAACAAAAGTTTCATCTCAGATATTTAATGAAAACTGCATGTTTTTTATAGAAAAGGGAAATATTATTTGGAAACATACATAAGTTAACAGAGATGAGTCAAGACTATAAGAACTCAAGAAAGGGAAATGCATGTCATCATATCACTTTCACTATTCCCTGTAAAACTATTGTTCTTCACAGCACTCAACTAGTCAGGATTTCTGAGAAGAGCAATCATTTATCAAAATCCTGCATGATGGAATGGGCACACAATGCACTAAAAACTGTAGAGAAGTATTGGCCCTCCCTAAGTAAGGAATAATACAAGCAATTTCATTATAGCCTGGGATCATTCCCATTAAAGACCTAAACAATCCTCTGGAACAAGTATTCCACTGGGAAAAATTGACCAAGAAATTTAGAACTCTAATACACATATGACACCATAGTATATTACACTGAAATTAAAAAAAGTACAAACAAAAACCATTATATGTGACTATAAGTTCAAAAGAGTATGTTAAAATATTAAAGCAGTTTGTTTTTCCTTATGATTGTAGGAATATAGATATATTCTTTTTATCCTTCTTTCCTAAGTCCCATTTAGTGAACAATGATTTTTTTTTTTGTAAAACTAGTTGATAAATATACAGTGCATATATAAAAGGAATACATTTATAATAAATTGTACAAATGATTATAATTTATGTTTGGAGAGTACTTAATTATAGGCATAAATATTTACCAGACTCGGTCTTCTATTTCTTATTAACTCATAACTGATTGTACACATATAAAATTATCTTTTCAATTTTTCTAGTTAAAATAATAAATAGTTCCCTGTATTGTCAAGCACAAAATTAACTCTTTTCAACTCATTTAATCTTGTTCCACACACCTTAAATTACCAAATAATAATAATAACAAAGATGTTTCTCATTCAATTTAATCCATTCTTCATAAAAAAGATTTGTCAACAGTGCTACCAAAGTGAATGATTAGGAAATTCATCATGTATGCTAAAATTAATTTGGTTGATAGTTATGAAAGCACCAGTTGGTTATATAAGCTAAAGAGCCCAGTGATTTCATTTCACTCTGGTTCGTTAAGCAAGGATTTCTCATTTTTTCCTTGCTTCTCCTTATCATTGGCAAGTAAAAAACCAAGAAATTTAACTTCATGTATAGTAATGCCATCATTAAAAAAAATGTAATTTCAATAAAATGAAAATTTAAATAAATTTAAACTAAAGTTTTTGAATCATTCTAGTTTCTTATGTATTTTACTTCTTAGCTGTAGAAGAGAACTAGAAATTGGAAATCATAAAATCTAGCTATCCAGTTCAACTTTACTCTTTCCACTGTGATATAACTAACTTCTGATTAAGTAGTATAATATTATACTATTATGTATACATTTCACTTCATTAGCAAGTCTACTGGATCCACATATAAACTGTCAAATTACACCATTGGGTCAGATGGCCCTGTACACAAAAATATTTATTTTTCATACCACAAATCCACTGAGTTAACAATAATTTCAGTTTTAAATGTGTATAAAATTAACAGTGAACTATTTATAGAATACAAATAATGTTGTTGTTGTTAGGTGCCGTTGAGTCATCCCCAACTCATAGAGACCATGCACAGCAGAACAAAATACTGCCCTGTCCCCTGCCAGTTCCGTGATCCTTACTATACCTGAGACCAATGCCACAGCCGCTGTGTTAATCCATCTCCTTGAGGGCCTTATGCTCTTTCATCAGCCCTCTGCCTTACCAAGCATGAAATCTTTCTCCAAGGAATGATCCCTTCTGATAGCGTGACCAAAGTAGGTGAGATGAAGTCTGGCCATTCTCACTTCCAAGGAGCATTCCAGCTGCACTTCTTTCAGGACAGATTTGTTAGTTCTTTTAGCGGTCCATGGTACTTTCAGAATTCTTTGCTGGCACCACAACTCAAAAGCATCAATTCTTTATCAAGTCTTTCTTATTCATTGTCCAGCTCTCACATGTATACGAGGCAATTGAAAATATCATGGCTTGTGTCAGGCACACCTTAGTCTTCAAGGAGAAATCTTTGCTCCTCAGCACTTGAAAGAGGTCCTTTCCAGCCAACTTGACCAGTGCTGTACGTCATCTGATGTCCTGATTGCTGCTTCCATTGGCATTGATTGTAGAACCAAGCAATGTGAAGTCTTTGACAACTTCAACCTTTTCTCCATTTATTGTGATGCTGCTTATAGGTCCAGTTGTGAGGATTTTGTTTTCTTTATATTGAGGTGCAAGCCATAATGCAGACTGTTGTCTTCAGTCTTCATCAGTGAGTGCTTCAGGTCATCCTCACTTTCAGTATACAAAGTTGTATCATCAGCATATCACAGGTTGTTAATGCGTCTTCCACTAATCCTGATGCCACATTCTTCTTCATGTAGTCCAGCATCTCAGATTATTTGCTCAGTGTAGATATTGAATAAGTATGGTGAAAGGATACAACCCTGCCACACACCCTTATTGATTTTAAACCATGCAGTGTCCTGTTGTTTTGTTTGAACGACAGCCTCCTGGTGTATGTACGTGTTCCTCATGAGCACAATTAAGTGTTCTGGAATTCCAGTTCTTCTCAATGTAATTCATAATTTGTTATGATCCACACAATCAAATGCTTTTGCATAGTCAATAAAACACAAGTAAACATCTTTCTGGCATTCTTTGTTTTGAGCCAAAATCCATCTGACATCAGCAATGATATCATTCATTCCATGTTCTATTCTGAATCTAGTTTGCATTTCTGGAAGTTCACTGTCAACATGCCAATGTAACTGTTTTTTAATTATTTTCTTGTGTGCAATATAAATTATATTGTTCTATAATTTCCACATTCTGTGGGATCATCTCTTCCAGTGAGTTGGCCAGGTAGCTATCTTCCAAATCTCTTGGCAGAAATGACTGAGAACTTCCAGAGGGGCATCCATTTGTTGAAACATCTCACTAATTATTCCATAAGATCTTGGAGACTTGTTCTTCACCAATTCCTTCAGTGAAGCTTCAACTTCTTCCTTCAATACCACTGGTTCTTGATCATATGCCATCTCCTGAAATAGATGAAGATTGACCAGTTCTTTTTGGTACAGTGACTCTGTTTATTTCTTCCATCTTCTTTTGATGTTGCCTGCATCATTCAATATTTTGCCCTTAGAATTTTTCCATATTGCAACTTGAGGCTTATTTTTTTTTCCCTCAGTTCTTTCATCTTGGGAAATGGTGAGTGTGTCCTTCCCTGTTGGTTGTCTAACTCCAGGTCTTTGCACATTTCATTATAGTAATTGGCTTTGTCTGCTTGAGCTGCTCTTTGAAATCTTCTATTCAGCTCTTTTATCTTGTCATTTCTTCCATTTTCTCTAGCTACTCTTCACTCAAGGGCAAGTTTCAGAATCTCTTCTGACATCAGTTTTGGTCTTTTTTTTTTTTTTTTGGCTTTTTAATGACTTCTTGCTTTCTTCATGGATGATGTTCTTGGCATCGTCACCCAGTTCCTCTGGTTTTCAGTCATTG
>NW_006922031.1:203203-216903 GCF_000298275.1 Orycteropus afer afer | reverse complement strand
TAATGCCTAGGATATCAATATTTATGTGTTCCATTTCCTTTTTTACTTACAATTTTCCTAGATTCATAGTTCATACATTCCATGTTCTGACTTTTAATGGATGTTTGCAACTATTTCTCCTCAATTTGAGTCTTGCCATATCAGCAAATGGAGGTCCTGAAAGCTTTACTTTATCCATATCAGTAAGGTTGGTTTTACTCTGATAATGCAACACTCCCAGTCATATTTTGAGAGGCTTTTGACCTAAGGGGCTTGTCTTCCTTCACTGCATCAGACAATGTTTCTGGGATTTTATAAAATTGCACAGAAATGTATCAGACTGTGCTATTTGTAAGGTTTTTCCTGGCCAATTCTTTGAGAAGTGGATGGCCTATTCCTTCTTCCTAGTCTCTCTCAGTCTGTAAGCTGCATTGAAACCTGTGCACCATGCACAAACCTGCTGGTGTTTGAAACACCAGTGGCACAGCCTCCAGCCTCATAGCAACACATCACCACAGTAGGACAAACTGACAGACAAGTTTGTCTCCCTTAGCTGTTTGAAACCTCTCTGTCCTCCCTTTACCTGGGTCCCTGCTATTCTTTCTGTCATCCTACCCTGACTTTTATTTCTCCCATTTTCCTGCATCTTGGGGGTGGGGCCTGCATTCCTCCCCTTACTTGGATCCCTGTCATTCGATCTGTCATAATCTCCAGTTTTTCTTTCCCCTGCTTTCCCACTTCTAAGAGTTGGGGTCTGCATCCCTCCCCTTACCTGAATAATGAAGAATCCATAAAATTTAGAAAGCGGAAAGAATCAGATTTACAGAGAAAATAGTAAACCACAGTATGCATAAGAGAAGATTTCTATGGAGATGGAGCAAGTCATCCTCTCAGACATGAGTGGAAAGGCGAAGAAAGTCAGAGGGACCCTAGGGCAGTCACTATTTTGATAGGCTGGATGCTGCATTGCAGAACCTGGGTCATGGAGTTTTTCTTTGCTAAGCAGCAGGCAAAAGTGGCACATACCTGCAGGATAAAGCAGTAAGTGTGGTGTTGAAATCTGAAAAAAGGGGTTCTGTCTCTAAATATCTAGCAAACTCTGCTAGACTAGCCATACCCTTCATAGAATATTGAGCTACCTGTAACTCCCTGGAGCTATGCAGCTCTTTCCTTTCATTTATCAATGATCATAAACTCCAAGTACCTGCTGTCAACACCAGAATCCCCTGATACTCAGAATTCATCCAATATGTGTTAACAACACTGAAGGAGAAAAACTATAACCTGAGGTGTGTCAGAAAATGTTTAACAACTGTCTCTCAAGAGCAAAAACAATCCCTGAGGTGTGGTATTTGCTAATTTCTGTGCTACAAATACTTCTACTGTTGCCCACTCCATGCTTCCAATGTGAAGTCTCTGAATAAAGAGTTGGGAAGAGATGTGGACAATCAGCTACTCGAGCCAGCAGAAGTGGGCTCCAGCATACCACTGACCATGATGCAGTTGGTCATTCATTTTCATTTGCTTAAAAAACATTATTGAGATCTTCGTTTGCTCAGCATTGTTTGAGAATTCAAAGAAATAGTGGCAAATATAGCAGAAGTGTTCCCTATTCTCCTGAAACTTTTAAGGTCAAGCAGAAAAAAAGAAGTTAAAAATGGATAAAATTGTTTCACATTTTCAATAATTGCTGTGAATCAATAAAATAGAGTGCAATACAGTGGGATATTATTGCTGTTGTTAGGTGCCATAAAGTTGGCTGTGACTTAGTGACCCTATGTACAACAAACCAAAACAATGTCCTGTCCTGTGCGATCCCCACAATTCTTGCTATGCTTGAGTCCATCATTGCAGCCACTGTGTCAATGTATCTGTTTGAGGATTTTCCTTTTTTTTTTTTTGGCTCTCCACTTTACCAAGCATGATATCCTTCTCCAGACTAGTCCCTTCTGACCACATGACCAACGTAGGTGAGGTAAAGTCTGGCTATTCTCACTTCTAAGAGCACTCCAGCAGCACTTCTTTCAGAATAGATTTGTAGTGGGATTAATTTATACTAATTAGGGAAGACTTCCCATTAAGCCTGAATGTCAAGAAGGACACAGCCAGGGACAGTTGTGGAGCTGAGTATTTCAGGCAAAGAGAATAACAAGACAAAGGCCCAATACCAGAATCTACCTGATGTGCCCAAGGCACAGAAGAAGACATGGTGACAAGAGGCAGATAGTGAGGGAGAATTTGGGGGGAGGACAAGGCCAGATGATGGTAGAAGTTAGATTACATAAAGCTTTATTGAGCATGATGAAGAGGATAGGTTTTATACTAAATGCAAAGGGAAAATATTAGAGACTCAAGCAGGAGAATAAAGTGAAATGATCAATATGTTGAAAAGAATGAGTGAAACAGGAAGACCCATTAAGAATCTACTGCACAATAGGATGGTAGAAAATGTTTCCTACATATGTACAGACAGAAGACTTCTGCCAGCATTAGATAAAGTGAGCACACAACCCAATTAAATAATGAGTAAAAAAAAATTGAACAGAATTATCACAAAAGAAAATCTATGAATGGCAAATAGCCATATGAAAATGTCCAACATTAGACAACTTGTAACACAACTATTATAATGGCTAGGTTTAAGACTGACCTTATCAAATGATAGCAAGGATTATGGACTAAATGAATGTCATACACTGACATTCCACTACTAGGCATTTAGCAAAGAGAAAAAAGGATATATATCCACACAAACACGTGTATACACATATTCATAAACAGTTTTATTTGCCAAAAAAGTGGAAATGATTAAATGTCCATCAACAAGTGAATAGATAAATTGTGAAAATACATGATATATCTCAAAATAAATATGCTGAATGAAAGAAGCTAAGCAGAAAAGAATTTATATAGTCTGATTTCATATAAACAAAATCCTAGAAAATGCCAGTTTATCTCTAGTGACAGAAAAGTCTATCTCTGTTTGCCTGGGTAAGAAAAGAAAAATGGTGATTTAGGCTATTTTATGTGGTGATGGAAACGTCAATAATTTTGATTGTGGTGACAGTTTCAGGGTTATATACATATGTCAAAACTGATGAAATTAAACACTTTAAATATGTACAGTCCATTGTATTTACACTTTGCCTCAATATAACTGGGAGGTGGCAAAGCACCTATTCCAGATCTTAGCAAGAAATTATGGTGACTTGTACTGAAATGGTAACAGTTTCAGATAAAAGGAAGTGTAAAATTTAGAACGTATTTTTAATGGAAGCTCCCATGAACTTGGATGACTTACACTGCTAGATAGGAAGAGATAAGTGTTGATTTGGGTGAAAGGAAGGGCAATGCACAAAATGTGAGTGATCAATGTGGTGGCACTGAGGAAGAGGAAGACACAGAGAGGTATATATAGGAGGTACTTTTTTAAAAAAAGTATGATAAATAAAGGAAACATCAAATTTAGAATATATTTTTAAATTGAAGCTCACATGAACTTGGATGACTTAAATGAGGAGTACATGAAGCAGAGAGGAATGCAGGTTAATTTCATGTGTATATAGTACACAAACAGACACAATGATATCCATGCTGATGTCAGATGGAACTTGGCTGAAAGAAAAGAATACCAGAAAGATGTTTACCTGTGTTTTATTTACTATACAAAGGCATTCAACTGTGTAGATCATAACAAATTATGGATAACATTGTGAAGAATGGGAATTCCAGAACACTTAACTGTGCTCGTGAGGAAACTGAACATAGCCCAAGAATTTGTCATTCAAACAGAACAAGGGAAGACTACGTTGATTAAAATCAGAAAAGGAGTATGTCAGCAATGTGTCCTTTCACCATACTTATTCAATCTGTATGATGATCAAATAATCCAAGAATCTGGACTATATGAAGAAGAATATGACATCAAGTAAAACTCATTAACAATCTGTGATATGCAAATACACAACTGTCTTTGCAAGGAGACTTGAAGTACTTGCTGATGAAGATCAGAGAGTACAGTTTACATTCAACATAAAGGTTCACATCTCAACATAAAAGAAACAGAATTCCTCACAACTGGACCAATAAGCAACATCATGAAAAATTAAGAAAAGTTTGATATTGTCAAGAATTTCATTTTACATGGGTCTACAATCCATGCCCATGGAAGCAGCAGTCAACTAATCAAACAATGTATTGCACTGGGAATATCTGCTACAAAAGACCTCTTTAAAGTGTCAAAGGGCAAAGATGTCACTTTGAAGACTACAGGCCATGGTAGTTTTAATAGCCTCATACACATGTGAGAGCTGGACAATGAATAAAGATCACAGAAGAACTGATGCATTTGAGTTGTAGTGTTGGCAAAGAATATTTAACGTACCCTGGACTGCTACAATGAAGACATCTGTCTTGGAAGAAGTGCACTTGAATGCTCCTTATAAGGCAGAATGGCCAGATTTCATCTCACCTACTTTGGTCATATTTTCAGAAGGGACCAATCCCTGGAGGATATCATGATTGATAAAGTAGGGGGTCAGCAAAAAAGAGGAAGATCCTCAATGAGATGTATGTACACAGTGGCTGCAACAGAGGGTCAAACATGCAACAGTTGTGGGAACAGTGCAGGACTGGCAGTGTTTCTTTCTGTTGTACACAGGTGTTCATTCAACAGCACCTCACAACAAAACAACATACACCAGGAGAGTAGCTGTTTGCTTTGAAATCTTTCACTCCATCATTATCTTTTTTCTTTTTTTTTTTACCTATTATAAAGGTGTTTTAATCTTTAATTACTACATGCTTTTGGTTCATCTTCACTATATTTATTTAAGTACCAACCTTTAAAAAATATTGAAAATAATTTGATCAATTGATTGTGATTGCTCTGACTTCTGCCAAACCTTCTACTCCTACATTTCTGACAGACAGGCAAGATGATGAAATTTCTCATATAACAGTTGCATATTTTGCCATAAATGGATACACTACCACATGAAATGTTACTCACCATTAAGAATGAGATGAAAACATCATTATATACCCAAAATACTACATAATTGAAAACAAAGCAAAAGTGGAAACCCTCTTGTGCAGTCTCTCAACATTTCTCTAGTTTATTATATACTACTTTTTAAATTAATGAGACATTTAATGTTTATGATATTTATTAGCATTAAAACTTTATGTACAAATAAGATGGCTGCATTTGGGAGAGTTTAAATACATTCTGCATGGGTAGGTCGCTTTTGATGCAATTAGTCGGAATTAGGAAACCAGATAACGTAGTTTGAGTTTGACTTCTAACTAAAAGATTAGCAATTTGAGTACTAAAAGATTACAGCCCAGAAAACATTATAGAGCAGTTCTACTCTGTAACACATAGGGCCACTATGAGATGGAATATCCTTGATGGCAATAGGTTTTTTTGCTCTTTTTTTTTTTTTTTTCGTACTGAATTTAAGTTCTCTAATTCTTGCTATAAGGACCCCAGATGTTGCAGTGATTAGGTGTGTGGCTACTAACCTAAAGGTCAGCAGTTGGAACCCACCAGCCATCCCATGGGAAAAAGATGTGGCAGCCTGCTTCCATAAAGATTGTTGTTGTTGTTGTTATGTGCCGTCAAGTCAAATCCGACTCACAGCTATCCCTCCTTGGGTTTCTGAGGCAGTATCACTGTGGAAGTAGATTGCTCAACCTTCCTTTTGAGGAGTGGCTGGTGGGTTTGAACCGCCAGCCTTCTGGTTAGCAGTCAAGTGCCTTAGGCACTACGCTACCAGAACAGCCTTGGAAATCCTATCAGGTAGTTTCACTCTGACTTATACCATTAAGGAGCTCTGGTGGTGCTGTGGGTAAGGCATTGGATTGCTAATCAAAAGATAGATCTTTCAAACCCACCAGCTGCACTATGGGAGGAAGATGAGGCAATCTACTTCCATAAAGATTTACTGCTTGGAAAACCTGAAGAGGGTCATTATGAGTTGGGATCCACTCAATGATAGTGGGTTTGTGTTATTGTTGGTATAAGGTTGCTAAGCATTGGAATCAACTCAACCACAACAGGGATTCTTTCTAAGTCAAACCATCATCTCTTTCTCTAATATATTTATTATGAATTTAAAGTGTCATTTTAAAATTTCCTTAAAATTCTTTAATTTTATGACACTTTCTTTCTCTTTAACTCTTACATTAAATTTAATTTTCTAAGCATTGAATTTTATCAGACATTAAGCTAGATTGCTTTCTTCTGTTTTTGTTTTTCTCCATTTTATAGGGAAAACAATAAATCTTTCCTTTTTTTGCCCCCCCCCCCCTTAGGACTCTATGAACTCTCCAAGAGCTCTGGGCCCACATTTCATCTTTACATGCCACAAGAGTTATACTTGACAATAATCTAGATTTTGAAGGCAATATATACTATTCAGGGAGCTCTGGTGGTGGTAGTGCCTAAGGCACTTGACTGCTAACCAGAAGGCTGGAGGTTGAAACTCCCCAGCCACTCCCCAGAAGGAAGATTGGGCAATCTACTTCTGTAATAATAATGCCTCGGAAACCCAAGGAAGGGTTGCTGTGAGTCAGTCCTACTCAAAGGCACTGTGTTTGTTTTTATTTTTTGGGGGTGGGGGGGTTATATATTATTAATGGATGCTATGTTTCTATGCATTTACAGAAGTCTTGACTGGCTTCCAGCAATAAGTGTCCAAAAAATAAATAAGTAAACCAAATTCATCTCTGTCGAGTCAATTGTCTCTTAGCGACCCCTCCTTGAGCTTCCGATGTTGTATCTCTATGGAAGTAGATTGCCCAATCTTCCTTGGGAGGAGTGGCTGGTGGGTTTAACTTGCCAGCCTTCTGGTTAGCAGTCAAATGCCTTAGGCATTATGCCACTAGAGCTCCCAGCATTAAGCATAGGCCACAGTAAAAGAATTCAGGCTGCAGTGCAAGAAGCTCTGCCCCTTGATCCTTATAAACCAATATGCCCAATGTTACTGCAAATATCTGCAGAAGGCAAGGATGTTGGATGGGCTCTGCAAAATTTCCACATAGAAGAATCAGAGTGGAGACCTCAGGATTTTGGAGCAAAGCCAAGGGATTTTACCATAAAGTAATATCCATTTAAGGAACAGTACTTGTCCTGTTTCTGTACCATGGTAGCAATCAAACACTTGACCTTGAAGTAGCAAATGATAAACAAGTTGAGCCACTCATTGAGACATTTATGGCTTGTGATATACCAGTTCATAAAGCTGAGTGCTTCATTATCAACTTGGCAAAGGTTCCACTGGGGCCTGAAAACACAGTAATTTGACAGAGACAACAAATATGCTTATTTCTTTCTAACTGCTACCCTTTCCTAGGCTCACTCCAATGGTCTCCTGGGAAGTCAGCCATTACCAGCTAAGTAATGCAGAAAATGTTGTCCTGGTATAGAGATGGCTCTGTCTGAAATTCTGGCAGCCTGGAGAAGAGCATTATAGCATTATAAATCCGTTCTGTGATAGCCCTGAAGGAGATTGGGGAAAGAATATATTCTCAGTAGGTGCAACTTCCCTAATTATATGTGGTTGATCATTTTTCATTGAAGGTAAAATAATCATCTCTTAACTCGGGCAAAAACTAGTATTTTAGCTACATGCTTAATGTCTTGAAAGAGATAGGATTGGTAGAGTAATAGCAAAGAAGTTGTTAGTCATGTGGGTTATTAGTCTTGTGGATGAATCCTTTGATTTTCATCACTCTTTTGCTTTGTATGAGTAGAGACCAATAGTTATATCTTAGATGGCTGCTTACAAGCATTTAAGAACCAAGAGGCTACTCATCAAACTAGTATATAAAATACTATCTTTATGTACTATGCCAATTATGCCAATTGATGAAGTTGTTCCCCAAGACTAGGGGCCCAAGCCTTCTGATCCAGTAAACCAATCCTATGAGTTGCTTACCTATGTATAGGAAGCCTCCATAACTGTGTTCCCCATGTGGTTTGTGATATATGTGGATTATGTGGCACACAAAACATGAGTATACATATGCCTACTGAGACACCAACAATGGGCTCAAGCATATCAATGATTGTGAGGATAACACAGGACAGGGCAGCTTGGTTGTACATAGGGTCACTATGAGTCAGATCCAACTCTACAGCACCTAACAACAACAACAGAAGATACATCTACACATGCACTTGCATTTACTCACACATGCTTTATACACATATATGCATCAGTATCTACTTACATAAAGGCAGAAATATATTTGGTTGTTTTTACTGTCATTGCAAAATTTTATGTTATAGCATTTACCAAAATTATCCCTTTTTCTCATTTACTTCTTAGTGTCATTATTTAATTTGATCAATTTCTGCTAGCTTCACCCATATTGGGGATTGCTTTTCCTATCATCAAAAGTAACAAGTGTCTTTTAGTTAAAAAGTGATTCCTCCTTCTCCCTCCCATTCCTGGTAACCATCAAAGAATTTTCCTTTCTATGTATATATATATATCTATTCTTGACTTTTTATAATAGTGAGACTACAATATTTGTATTTTTGTGATTGACTTATTTTACTCAGCATAGTGGCCCCAGATTCATCCTGTTACAAGGTATTTCATGGACTCCTGATTATTCTTTATAGTTGCATAGTTTTCAATTAGATATATGTACCACAATTTGTTTATTCATTCATTCATTGATGAGCACTTAGGTTGTTTCCATCTTTTTCATATTGTGAATAATTGTGCAATGAACATAGCTGTACATATGACTGTGCACGTCAGAGCTCATATGTATCTAGGATATGTACCTAAGAGTGGGATTGCTAGATCATTAGGTATTTCTCTTTCTAGCATTTCGAGGAAGTACCATATTGTTTTCCATAGCAGTGGTACCATTTTACAATCCCATCAGAACTGTATGTTGTTGTTGTTGTTGTTATGTGCCGTCAAGTCGGACCCAACTCATAATGACCCCTCCTTGGGTTTCTGAGGCAGTATCACTACCAAAGTATATTGCCCCATCTTCCTTCTGAGGAGTGGCTGGTGGGTTTGAACCGCCAGCCTTCTGGTTAGCAGTCAAGTGCCTTAGCCACTATTCTACCAGAGCTCCTTCAGCAATGTATAATCCCCCCAAAATGTCATCAGCATTTCTTTTCGGTTTTTTTTTTTTTTTCATCACTGTAATTTTTGCATGGGTGAGACGATACCTCTTTGTACTTTTGATTTTCATCTCTCTAATGGCTAATTATTGCAAGCATCTTTTCATGTATCATTAGCCCCCTGAGTGGCCTCTTTGGTGAAGTGCCTATTCATGTCCTTTGTAATTTTTTTTTTTTTTTAATTGGATTTTTTGTCTTCTTCTTGTTGATTTGTTGAAATATTTTACATATTTTAGAGGATAGACTCTTATCAGATATGTCACTGCATACTAATTTTCCCCAATCTGTAGGTTCTCTTCTTACTCTTTTAGTAAATTATTTGTTGAGCATATAAACACGTAATTTTTTGAAGATACCAGTTATCTTTATCTTCTGTCATTAATGCATTTTTTGTTTTATTTGATAGACTATTTATGCCAAAAATTAGGTCCCTAATTTTGATCCTATGTTATCTTCCAAAAACTTTATAGTTTTAGTTTTAACATTCAGCTCTCTGATCCATTTTGAGTTAGTTTCTCATAGATAAGGCATGGATCCTGACTCATTTTTCTGCATATGAATATCCAGTTTTGCCAGCACCATTTGTTAAAAAGGCTATTTCATCCCCATTGAAAGGGCTTTGACCCTTTGTTGAAGATCAGCTACCTATAGATGGACAGATTTTCTTCTGGGTTCCCCATTCTATTCCATCAGTCTATGTGTCTGTCCATCCTCGAGCTAGTGCCAGGCTGTTTTGATTACCATGGCTGTATAGTAGTAAGTTGTGAGACTGGAAAATGTGAGGCCTCCTACTTTGTCCTTCATTTTCAATACTGTTTTATATATTCAGGTCTCCTTCTTTTCTTTAAAATTCATTTTTCCACTTCATTAAAGACTGTTGTTGGAATTTGGATTTGGATTGTATTATACCTGTAGATCACATTGGGTGGTAGTGACATTTTCACAACATTAGTTCTTCCAATCCATGAACATGGAATGTTTTTCCATTTATGTAGATCTTCTTTATTTTCTTGCAGTAGTGTTTTATACTTTTTCTTGTATAAGTCTTTAACATGGCTTGTTAGATTAATTCCTAGCTGTGTTATCCTTTTGAGTGCTAATGTACATGGCACTGATTTATTTTGTTCATTTTCTTTTAAGAGTCCTCCTTGCTAATATAGAGGAACCCAACTGACTTTTGTGTTGGTTTTATACCTTGTCACTTTGCTGAATTCTTCTCTTAGTTCCAATAACTTTCTTGTGTAGCCTCTTGGGTCTTCTATGTAGAGCATCATGTCATTTGCAAATAAAAATAGTTTTATTTTTTCTCTCCAATTTGGATACCCTTTATCTGCCATCATGTTTTAGCTAGGATTTCTAGTATACAATATTGAATAAGAAAAAAAAAAAAAAAAAAAACTCATCACCATCCAGTTAATTCTGACTCATAGTGACCCCAATTGGGTTTCCAAGGCTGTAAATCCTTACAGAAGCAGATCACCCCATCTTCTTTCTGCTGAGCCACTGGTGAGTTTGAACCACTGACCTTCTGGTTAGCAGCCAAATTGCCATATTGAATAAGAGTAGTGATAAAAGGTATCCTTGTCTCACTGTCATTCTCAAAGGAAATACTCTCAATATTTCTCCATTGAGAATAATGCTGACTGTGGGTTTTGCATATATGCTCTTAATTATGTTGAGGAATTTCCCTTCTACTTCTATTTTGCTGACAATTTTCAGCAGGAAATGGTGTTGGATTTTATCAAATACTTTTTTCTTTGACAAATGACATGATTATGTGATCCTTTTCCTTTGTTTTATGTATATGTTGGCTTACAATAATTATTTTCCTCATTTGAAACCATCCTTGTGTCATCCATATCAATCCCACTTGATCATGATATTTTTGGTCATATTAATTTTGATATGCTGTTGAATCCTGTTTAGAATTTTTGCTTCTATATTCATGAACAGTATTTGCCTGTAATTTTAATTTTTTTAGTGGTGTCTTTGCCTGGTTTTGGGATCAGAGTTATGCTGGCTTCATAGAATGAATTAAGAGAGTATCCCTTCCTTTTCTATGTTCTGGAATAATTTAAGTAGAATTGTTGTCTGTTCTTCTCTGAATGCTTGATAGAATTCTCCAGTGAAGGCTTCTTGGCTGGGGTTTTTTTTGGTTGGGAATTGTTTACAACATCTTCAATTTCTTCTTCTGTTATAGATTTGTTCAAATTTTCTACTTCTGTTTGTATTAGTTTAGGTAGGTAATTTGTTCTAGATAAGTGTCCATTTTTTCTACATTTTTAAATTTGTTGGAGTACAATTTTTCATACTATTCTGTTATAGTACTTTTCATCTCAGTTGGTTTTATCATGTCATTCATCTTATTTCTTATTTTGGTTATTTGCTTCATTTCATTATTTTTCCTTTGTCAATTTTGTCAGTGACTTATTAATTTCATTAAGTTTTTCAAATAACCAACTTCCAGCCTTGTTGATTCTATTGTTTTCTTTTTTTCTATTTATTTTGCTCTGATCTTTATTCCTTGTCTTCTTGAGAGGGTAGAATTCTTTTGTTCCCCCTTTTCTATTTGTCTGAGTTGTAAGAGTTATGCTATTGATTTTGGGCCTTTCTCTTTTTTGATGTGTGCATCTGTTGCTATAAATTTTCATATCTATTAGGACACATCACTACTTTTGCTGTGTCCTAAAGGTTTTCATATGTTTTTTTTTTTATTCTAATTTAATTTTAAGAATTGTTTTAAAATTTCATTTTCAATTTATTCTCTTAAGTAAGGTTTTCATGTAAGGTTGTTTTTCAGTTTCCATGAATTTAATTTTTTTTGGCTTTTTCTGTTATGGATGTCTAGTTTCACAGCATTATGATCAGGGAAAATGTTTTGCATTATTTCAACATCTTTGAATTTATTGAGATTTGCTTTGTGTCCTAAAATATGGTCTTTTCTGGAGAATGATTGATCGTGAGGATTGGGGAAGAATGTGTACTGTGCTGATATTGAGTGGTGTGTTCTGTATACGTCTATGACATTGAGTTTTCATTATGTAATTTAGATCTTCTATATCTTTGGTGAGTTTCTTTCTAGTTGTTCTGTCCATCATTGAAAATGGTGTGTTACAGTCTTCTAGTATAAATGCAGAAGTATCTATTTATCTTTTCAATTCTGTTATAGTTAATTTTATGTATTTTGGAGCTCTGTCACTAGTTGTGTGAATATTTATTATAGCTATATCTTCCTGGTGAATTGACCCTTTGATCATTATGTAATGCCCTTCTTTGTCTCTTATAATGGATTTTGTATTTAATGTTTATTTTATAAGAGATTATTACTGCTGTTCCTGTTCTCTTTTGGTTACTGTTTGCTTGGTATGTTTGTATTTTTTTCATATTTTGATTTTTAATCTATTTATATCTTTGTGTCTAAGGTGTGTCTCTTGGAGGCAATATATTAATGGGTCATTTTTTTTTTTAATCTATTCTGCCACTCTCTGTCTTTTGACTGGTATGTTTAAATAATTTTTATTCAGTGTGATTTTCAATAGATATGAATCTATTGCTGCCACTGTGTTATCCATTTTATGTGTGTATTCTTCTAATGGTTACTTTGTTCTGCTTAATTTTCTGTTCTGAGTTCTATTTGTTGATGCATTTTTGTTGTTGTTATTTCCTCAATTGTGGCTGATTTAAAGTTTATTGAGTCTTTAGTTTTCTTTGCTTAGTTAGGTAGATTTATTAATTGTTTTGTGGTTACTCTGAAATTTATCTCTATGCTCCTAATTTTAATACAGAGTGTTATATTTTGATATTGCCTTGACTTTTCCTCCATACATAAATTCTATAGCTACAACATTCATTCACCATTTTTGTTTATGAAGTTATCATCATTTACAGATTGACATCTCCGGTTCTTTGTTTTCAGTGTTGCAGCTTTCTTTTACTTTTGAAAATTCTTTATCTAGGTTGGTAACTGGGTGATGGTGTTATGTGGCTTAATCTCAGGTTGTTATCTGATGTCATCGGTTCTCTGTCTGAAGGACTCCAGTTAGTGTTTCTCATAAGGTTGGTCTTGCTTTCACACATGTAATTCATTTCTGTTTAGCTGGGAATGTCTTAGTTTCATCATCTTATTGAAAGACAGTTTTCCTGGATATATGATTGTTGGTTGCTAAGTCTTTTCTTTCAGGGTTTTATATCTATCATCTCATTGCCTTCTTGCCTGCATGGTTTCTGCTGAGAAATCAGCACTTAGCCTCTTGATGCCCCTTTGTAGGTTACATTTGGTTTTTCATGAGCTGGTCTCAGAATTCATTGTGTTTGGTTTTGGAAAGTTTTATTTTGATTTGTCTTGGTGACTCTGTTTTAGGGTCTATCCTGTCTGGGCTTCACTGAGCCTGTTAGATAGAAATCTTATCTTTTATGATTTTAGGGAAATCTTTAGCCAATAAATCTTTAAAATTTTCATGGTACTTTTTTCCCCCTTCCTCCTGTTCTTGAATTCCTATTACATGTAATTTACTCCTCTTGATATTGTCTAAATAACACTTACACTTTCTTCATTTTTTTTTTTTTT
>NW_006922031.1:201654-202618 GCF_000298275.1 Orycteropus afer afer | reverse complement strand
CTAGCAGTTAATGAATTCTTTGGAGGTTGGGGAAGGACATCTCCATATCCACTGTGAGGGAGTGATACTCAAATGGATGAGGTAGGCCCACAGTGTGTGCATGAATTGACATCTCAGTAGGTGGTAGAGTATCAAGGGGTTTCAGTGCAACTGCAGATGACATACAAAATCTGTTATAAGGTGAAATTTGATGTTGTAGCTGGGTGAATGCTAGATGAGGACAGTAGGATGTCCTGCTCATCATTTGGCAGAGGTGCAGATGGTGCCTGTCAGAGAATGACTGGTGTTGTTGATGAGGTGATGTATCTGTCCAGTCACTGGGATGTGAGTGCAGGGAGCATTCTCACTAGTCACTGGGTTGGGTGCTGTGTATTTGCACCACCAGTTGCCAAGTGGTTGGGGTAAGGGTGCATGAGTCACTGATCACCAGGTGGATGGTACAGAAACTTACAACACAAGTTGTCAGATGGGTAGGCAGTGGAGGCAGTGGAGGAGGTATCATGCCTCTTGTAGCCAGTCTGGAGCACATATTGGTGATCCCTGGGAGAGCAGGGCACCTCAGGGGTGGGTAGAGTGAGCATGGGGCTCCTACAACTCTGGGAAGTGTGGTGGGCATGACCTGGCTTGGGCACTTAAGTATGAGCTGCCAACACTTTAGGGAGAAGGTGTTGGTTGTTGGCCAGACTTGCATGCATCAACACATGCCTAATGTGTCCCATTGACAGATGGTAAGCATGGCCAGGCTTTCATGCATCTGCTAGGACTTCTTGAACCTCAGGGAAGGGTGGTGGGCATGATTGGACTTCTGTACCTTGACACTGTGCCCTGTACTTCAGGGCACATACTAATGTAGATGGTGATAGGGTGATTGCCTACACTGAGCCAGTTCTGGGGAAGGTGGGCGTTAGTTGTTATTGTGTGAGTTGACTTGTTGCTGAGTGCATACTTTAAAAACGACTAGGTG
>NW_006922031.1:192246-199409 GCF_000298275.1 Orycteropus afer afer | reverse complement strand
GAAAGAGGGGGAGGCCTTCAACGAGATGGATTGATACAGTGGCTGCGATGATGGGCTCGAGTATAGCAGGGATTGTGGGGCTGGTGCAGGATCGGGCAGTGTTTCGTTCTGCTATGCATGGGGTCGGTATGAGTCGGAAACGACTCGACGGCACTTAACAACAACAACAACAACAGGTGCTTCCATCAACAAGCAGACCTTCACAAATTCCTAGCTCCCTCCCTTCTTGCACTCACTAGAAGAGCTGGAGCTCCATTCATCCCTCTGTTCCTTCTCTAAGGCCCCAATGACTTAGTATGCTTTATTTGCTTTGGAGGCAAATGATTGCCTGATTGGTTCCTGATTTCAAAGCTGTCACACTCCCACTCAGGGTGCCCACCCCTGTCCTCATCTTGCCCATCTTGTCATTTCTTTTTTCTGGGGTTGTTTGCACAGAATCTCTGCCACTAGCAGTGCTCTCATTGTGGGTGCATTCCTGGGATTCTTATGCCAGGTTATTCTTTGATGCCATCCCAAAATAATCTCACTGCTTCACAATGGCAGCCAGAGTACAATCAATCTGTGAATCTCTGTTTTCCTGCTGGCCTCATTCTGCCTCTTCTTCTAATCACTGCTCCATCTATTTCTTATTTCAGTTTTGAAATCTGAGGTCATTTTTGTGTCTGTTTTACTTAGATTTTGTGTCTTTGTTGTCAGGGAATTTTTACAGTGCATTATCTAAGGTATCATATTGACCCAAACTCACTTAGTGTCTTACTCATCATCATAGACTACCATGTATACCATATATTTTCCCTGAACAAATAGATAATTTTACAGAGAATTAACCAACACAGTAGACCTTGCTTATGGGATTCACTGATTATTACATGCTCCATCACCCAGAAGCACTGGATATATAAAATGGTGAGTTGAATTCTACCTAGAGACATTATCTTGTGATGTGCAATACACTTTGAATTACTGAACAAGGCAATATCTTTCTCCTCAATAGGAACAAAGGGGTAGAAACTGAAATGCTACTCCTTTGTCCCATTCAAAAAATATATGTTTCCTCCTTGTGCTGTTGGATCCTGCTGTATTAGAAGTCTTAATCCCATTAAAAGTAAAGATGAGATATACTATGTTGTGGTAATAATAATAATAATAATTTTTATAATCTCTTTACCTTAAAAAATGCTTTATTTTTCATATTCACATTACAGTCTAATGCAGGTCAGGTAGTATTCCCCATTTGGTTACTACAACAATTAGAATGTGTTACCTTCAACTCCACTGCAGAAGCGGAGAGAGAGCTATAGGTTCAAATGGAAACCTATTAAGGGTCATGGGTGGTAGTAGCTTATGTTATTTCTGACCATTATACATCAATAATACTTCAGTTACATGACCCCAACCAAACCACAAGGGAAGGTAGGAAAATCTTCCGGGCTTTGAAAGAGGAAGCAATATGGTGAACACATAACATTGTCTCTGGCACAGAATTTAAGTAAGAAACACCTCTACCTGGGGAAAATAACATTGATTCAGTTGATTTAGAAGACAAAATTGCCCAAAACTGGCCATTAATGGTCTACTCATAGGAAAAAATAAAATAAATAAATTAAATAATTACAATTTTGATGGGGCTGATTAATCCTAATTATCAAGTGGAAAAAGTATTACTACTTTACAATGGTTATTGAGAGATATATGTTTGGAATTTATGGCACCCTTTGGGCTGTCTGCTAGTGTTTTCATGTAAAAGTTAAAAGAAGACCATAAAAGAGAATAAGAGACAGGGAGAGAAAGGACCATAGCAAACTTCAACAGCCAAGACCATTGAGGGAGTAACTTCACTTGGAATTAATATTTGTATGTAACAACTACATCACAGTGCCAGGTAAAATTTCTGTACTAAAGTTTTGGCTGGAGGTGAAGGGATCATAGAATAAATGGTGGAGAAAGAAAGTTATATGGAGACTAGCCTCATGACCATTTGCAAATTAAGGATTTTAGCATCTAAATATACATACTTATTATTATACACCACAATTTTATGTATTTTATATTTTGACTGATTTTCTTTTCTTCTTCTCCTCACATCTTCTGTGTTACATAAGGTGAATTTGAGGGGTCTTATTTGACATTTTATAATATGTTATCAATTTTATCCCAGGTATCAACATGGGATTCTGATGGAGGTAATATATGGATGGACATTATATATAGATATCTTGAACTTTCACTAGATTCAGTGACTGCTGGATCTTACAGTTTTCAATCTTTTCAGGAGTGAGCAAATGGATTTTTTTTTTTTTTTGTAAAGGGTATCTGCATTAAGTTGAGTGAAATAATTTATCTGTTTGGAAATCTAAGTTTGGAAAAAAAAGTGTATGCTTATGTTGAAGAGAAAATAATAAGTATTTATCAAGCTTTGTGGTCACCCAGAATTCTTTAAACACATCTCCATTCAGCATTTAAGGTATTTATATTATTGAGCCCTATGTGCCCAATTTTTTTTGCATGAGGATGGCATAGGACCAGGCAGTGTTTAATTCTGTTGTGCATGTGTCATTGTGAGTCAGGGCCAACTTGATGGCACCTAACAACAACAGCAGACTATGGTGCCAGGTGGAAGCACACATAGCAGAGTTTTTCAGCCCACCTAACCGGCCTATCCATCCTTTGAGTCCCTTGCCTACGGTACAAAGTAGTATATGGGTAAAAGAGTCATCAACTCTGCCCAAACGGACTTTTTGAGTAAGGTGGGCCCTGGTCAAAAATGGTTCTACATTTGTTTTGATGGGCTATATGATTCTTTTTGTAAGTAATAAAAGCATTATTCATGTACTAACATGCTGGAAGTATCTGGTGTGTTCAAGCTCTGATAAAAAAACAAACTCACTGCCATCCAGTCGATTTCGACTCCTAATGACCCCTCCTTAGGTTTCCAAGGCAGTATCTCTACAGAAGTAGATTGCCCAATCTTTCTTCTGAGGAGTGACTGGTGAGTTTGAACCTCTAGCCTTCTGGTTAGAAGTCAAATGCCTTAGGCACTACACCATATACAGCACCCATGGAGTGGCAGATGCCTCTGAATAAAATTCTCAACCTAGCAGTCTTATTACTGTTTGGAATCTTGAGGCAACCTGTGAGTATATCACACCCAGCTTTCTTAAACACAGAATACAGGCATGTAACTGAAACTCTACCGATGAAATACAGCTACTTACAATCTGTGATTTATTAAAGTAACATGAAGAAGTACAAGCCATGAAAAAAACATTACCTGGTTGAGAGGTGGAAGATGATTCCAGCTTTGAGGTGTCTACATGATGGAGATTTTGACATCTGACACTCACCATCCCTGGTGTGAGCTGTGTAGCCTGTACTCTCAGGAAGCAACAATATGGTTTTTGCTGGAGCAGCTGTGGAATAAGATTTGGGCACTTTTCCTTGATAATTTAAAAATCTAAAATCCTAAATAAGTAGAGAAACACTAAGAATAAGTATAATGTAATATACTTAGTGTAAATATAATTCAAACTGGGCAGCTTTAGCCTGAAAAGTAATAGGAAGATGTTCTGAAGAGGGCATAATGAAAACCATTGAGGTCATGTTGGTCACTGTCATGTTAATTTTTTAGGAGATAGCATCAGAACAGGTGCAGGGTTCCAGGGTCAGTCAGCTGTAGAAATAGAGTCATTAAGGACATGTCATACATTTTCCAGTCAGACCCTTGGTTTCGTGTTCTTTAAAACTGGCTGCACATAGATAATTCTCTAAAAGAACCCAACACCTAAGGCTAAACAATTTCCATTAACATGCTTACTAGGGTACTGCTTGACTTGAAGGTGATTTAGGAAAATGGCCTGAGTCAGTCATTCTAACTCCATGAAATCAGAAATCTGGATTCTAATAAATTTAAAACAGTTTCTCATTAAGTCTCCAGAACTGATCCTCTGAGCCTCTAGAGTTTCAATTTATGAGGTAATATCCTAATTTAATGGTTGTTTATGTTTTACCTAGCTAAAGTGCTATCACTGTTTGAATTTTAAAATTCTAGCTGGTGCAATTATTTGATTGAGGTTGCTTTTTGTTGTTGTTGTTGTTGGGTACCATTGAGCTGATATCGACTAATAGAGATCCCATGAGACAGAGTCGTTGTTGTTGTTGTTGTTATGTGTCGTCAAGTCGGACCCGACTCATAGCAACCCCTCCTTGGATTTCTGAGGCAGTATCGTTATGGAAGTAGATTGTTCAACCTTCCTTCCGAGGAGTGATTGGTGGGTTTGAACCACTAGCCTTCTGGTTAGCAGTCAAGTGCCTTAGGCACTACACATAAGCCTTCACTGATAGACTATTGGTGCTTGTTTGTGAGGTGCACTGAACCCATATCTGCTTCATAGGAGGCTAAATACCTCTCCCATGGCTCCTACATAGTAGATGGAAAAATCTGTATGGACATAATCTAACTCCAAAAAGTAATCTGCTTCTATGATTCTCAATCTTATTCCTGCACTATGGCAATATCATACATTTATATTTTAGTTTGGAACGTAGTTATTTACATTTTCTTTCTCTCTCCACTCACTTCCAAATTAAATTAAATTTTCCAACTGTTAAAAGCCACTTGACTTTTATGTTACTTGGAAATTTCTGTCCTGATAGTCCTAAATTTATCCTTCTTCTTCAGAAACGAAGGAGAGGAAGGAATACTGCAATAAACAAGACAAGAAAACAAACATATACACATACACAATATGGCAATGGATGAGTAAACTACCAATTAACTAATTACCAACAGATAAAATTTATCTTCATTAAAATCCTGGGACAAGTGTGATTGGCAAATTGAATGTGAAAGAGAATGGATACCATTTAGTGCTTTAATAGAATAGTCAGGTCACATTTACAACTGGGATTAACTATGCATTTAAGCTATTTTAGTTTCCTCTAGTGTACTCAAGAAACATTTGAAAGCAATAAGATTTCTCACTTATCAAGTGGGGAAATAGGCATTGTTTTCCTTGGAACTGTGTGGGATAAAATTTTGCTGAGCAAAATTCATCCTTTTTTCTAATGGAATTTGCAATTGCCTCCAGAAAAAGTAGTAAATAATCAGGAAATAATCATTTGAAAAAATACTTTTATCAATTGGCAATGAAGATATTTTCCTAGTAAATATTGAATTCAGTTTTGATTCTATTGAGGGTGTATATTTGTGTGTGTTTAAGTAAAGAGGAGAAAAAAGCAAAGTGGCAGGCCCAGAACATACATGTAAAAGGGATGTGATCAAATTTGTAATTACCTCATCAAAGGATGGAATTTAGGGTTTTAAATCTTTTCAGGAGGTAAATATATTCTTGTCATTTTGGTTTTCCTGTTGTTCTATTGTTTGTTTTTAAGGATAATGACATTAAAGTGTGTACAATCATTTAAGTATACAAAAAGATGCATGTTGTTGTTGTTGTTGTTAGGTGCCATTGAGGAGGCTTTGACCTGTAGCACTCATAGCAACCTTATGTACAACAGAATGAAACACTGCCCAGTCCTATGCTAGCCTCACAATCCTTGCTATTTCTGAGCCCATTGTTGTATCAACTGTATCAATCCATCCCATTGAGGGCCTTCCGCTTTTTCACTGACCCCCCACTTTACCAACCATGATATCCTTCTCCAGGGAATGGTCCCTTTTGACAACATGACCAAAGTAGGTCAGACAAAATCTGGCCGTTCTCACTTCCAAGTAGCATTCTGTCTCCACTTCTTCCAGGACAGATTTGCTACTGCTTTTGGCAGTCCATGGTACATTCAGCATTCTTCACCAATACCATAATTCAAAGACATCAACTCTTCTTCAATCTTCCTTGTTCACTGTCCAGCTCTCAGATGCATACGAGGTGAATGAAAATACCATGGCTTGGGTTAGACACACCTTAGTCTTCAAGGAGACATCTTTGCTCTTCAGCACTTTAAAGAGGATTTTGCAGCAGATTAGCCCAGTGCAATACGTTGTCTGATATATTGACTGCTCCTTCCATTGGTGCTGATTGGGGAAACAAGTAATATGAAATCTTTAACAATTTCAATCTTTTCTCCATTTATTGTGATGCTGCTTATTGGTCCAGTTGTGAGGATTTTTATTTTATGTTGAGATGTAAACCATACTGAAAACTGAAGCCTAACTTTTCATCAGTAAGTGCATCAAGTCATCCTCACTTTCAGCAAGCAAAGTTCTGTCATCTGTGTATCGCAGGTTGTTAATAGTGTTCCTCCATTCCTGATGCCACATTCTTCTTCACATAGTCCAGCTTCTCAGATTATTTGTACAGCATATAGATTGAACAAGTATGGTGAAAGGATACAACCCTAATGCTCTCCCTTCCTGATTTTAAACCTTGTAGTATCCTCTTGCTCTGTTCAAATGACAGCCTCCTGGTCTATGCACAGGTTCCTCATAAGCACAATCAAGTGTCCTGGAATTCCTCATTTTTCTTAATGTTGTCCATAATTTGTTATGATCCACACAATCAAATACTTTTTGCACAGTCAATAAAACATAAATAAACATTGTTCTAGTATTCTTTGTTTTGAGCGAAGATCCATCTGACATCAGCAATGATAACCCTCATTCCACGTCCTCTTCTGAATCCAGCTTGCAGTTCAGAAGTTCTCTGTCAATATACTGCTGCAACCATTTTTGAATTATCTTCAGCAAGATTTTACTTGCATGCAATATTAACTATATTGTTTGATAATTTCTACATTCTGTGGAATCACCCTTCTTGGAATGAGTACAACTATAGACTTTTTTTCAAGTCAATTGGCCAGGTAGCTCTCTTCCAAATTTCTTGGCATAGGCAAGTGAGTACCTCCACCGGGGCATCCGTTTGTTGAAATATCTCAATGGGTAATCCATCAATTTCTGGAGCCTTGTTCTTTGCCAAGTCCTTCAGTGCAGCTTCAACTTCTTCTTTCGATACCATTGGTTCTTGATCATATGCCACCTCCTGAAATGGATGAATATTGACCCCATTTTTTTTGTACAGTGACAGTGTATTCCTTCCATCATCTTTTGATGTTTCCTGCATCATTCATTATTTTGCCCATAGAATCTTTCAATATTGCAATTTGAGGCTTGAATTTTTCCTCAGTTCTTTCAGTTTGAGAAATACCAC
>NW_006922031.1:187306-190906 GCF_000298275.1 Orycteropus afer afer | reverse complement strand
AGTTATTCCCCATGATGAGACTGGCAATCAACTCCATGGTGGGATCTAGCACAAGCAGCTGAGTAGCTGCCTTTGAGATGTGGTCTGTTTCCTGTATATAAAGAGAAGCCTTGGGAATAGTCTCTAGTTTATGGCACTCTTGGACCCTGCATGTAGCTGTGTTGTTCAGAAGACTGCCATTCTCTGCCAACCTTGGGATTTACAATGGATTTGAGTTAATGGCCTGCCATGTGGTTTGGTAGCATCAAGACTGTGTCTTTTTACTTATCAACCTTGGGCTTCTCAGCCTCAGAACCAGCAGCTGTCTGAGTGAAGAAATGCCTCTAGCTCCAGTGGGCCAGGAGCAGGAGTCAGAGCTGGACCCCAACATTCAGGGATTTTCACCCAACCCCTAGAGCCTGGCACTTTGAACTTGGACTTAAAGCCTCCAACCTGTAAGAGAATAAACTCCTGTTTGTTAAGGCCATCCCATTTGCGGTACATTCCTGTCAGAGCAGCACTAGGTAACCAGAACAGTTCTCATCTTCTGGCACTATATCGAACAATGTTTCAGGGCTATTCAAAAAGTTTTCCAGTAATATAACAGATAATGTTTTACTGCTATTCATAAGGTTTTCACTGGTCAATTATTTCAGAAGTTGATAACACCTTCCTTCTGAGTATGCTTTAGTCTAGAAGCTCCACTGTAACCTGTCTACCCTGAGTGACCCTGCTGGTATTTGAAATATCAGTGGAATAGCCTCCAGCCTCATAGCAACACACAAGTCACCACAGACAACAAACTGACAGACGAGTGGTGGTGCATGTTGAAACTGAGGCAAAAATAACGTGAAGATAGTGTGTACCAAAAACTAAACTCACTGCTGTCAAGTAGATTGATTGAAACTCATAGCAAACCCCCCCCCTTGGGTTTCTGAGGTGGTATGTCTATGGAAGTAGATTGCCCAATCTTCCTACAGAGGAATGATGGGTTTGAATTGCCAACCTAAAAAAAAAAAAAAAGTTGTGGCTGTACATCGACAAGAAACTGTCAGAAATTCCAGCTGGATACAGAAGAGGAGATGGAACAAAGGATATCATAGCTAATGTCAGACAGAACTTGGCTGAAATCATAGAATACTGGAAAGATGTTTACCTGTGCTTTATTGACTATGTTAAGACATTTGATTGTGTGGAGTATAAAAAAACTTATGGATAATATTGCAAGGAATGGGAATTCCAGAACATGAAATTGTGCTTATATAGAAACTGCATGGTTCAAAATTAGGAAACATGTCTATCAGCATTGCAGCCTTTCACCATACTTAATCTGTATTCTGAGCAAATAATCCAAGAAATCGTATTATATGAAGAAGAGCACAGTATCAAGAATGGAGAAATACTTATTAACAACCAGCAGATGACACCATCTTTCTTGCTGAAAGAGAGGATGACTTGAAATACTTACTGATGAAGGTAAAAGATTACAGTCTTCAGTATGGATTACACCTCAACATAAAGAAAACAAAAATACTCATAACTGGATCAATAAAAATATCATAATAAACAGAGAAAATATTGAAGTTGTCAAAAATTTCATTTTATTTAGGTGCACAATCAATGCCCATGGAAGCAACAGTCAAAAAATCAAACAACTTATCGCAATGGACAAATCTCTGCAAAAGACCTCTTTAAAGTGTTAAAAAGCAAAGATAACGTCTTAAGGACCAACATGTGCCTGACCCAAGCCATGGTATTTTCAATCTCCTCATAAGAATGTGAAATTTCAATAACTAATAAAGAAGACCAAAGAATTGGTGCCTTTGCATTATGGTATTGGTGAAGAATACTGAAAATACTATTGGCTATCAAAAGAATGAACAAATCTGTCTTAGAAGAAATACAGCCAGAATGCTCCTTAGAGTGAGGATGGTCAAACTTGGTCTCACCTACTCTAGACATATTATAAGATGGGAGTTGTCCCTAGAGAAGGACATCATGCACGGTAAAGTTGGGGATCAACCAAAAAGAGGAGGCCCCTTAATGAAATTGATTGAAACATTGGCTGCCACAATGAGTTCAAACATGGCAACAATTGTGAGGATGGCACAGGAAAGCACAGAATTTTATTCTGTTGGACATGGGGATACTATGAGTCAGAACTGACTTGATGACATCTATCAATGACGACAATGTTGTGAAGGTAATCTGCAATTTCTAGGAAGTATGTTTCAGTGTTCTGGTTCAGACTAATTGTCCTCAGTCCAAAGAAAGTTATTAATTTAAATTATTAACTTATTACTTTTATTTGTTTTTTTTATAGTTAAGTACACTTGATACTCTCAAGCAAGTAATTGTATAATATAACAGTTAACAAAAATAATTCTATTACAACATTCAATCATAGAACTAAATGCTGTCAAACAATAAATGGAAAGCAATGGGCTTCTTTAAGTATTGCTTTTTACTAACAGTAATGTGGAAAATGTACTTATATGCCAAGAATTGTTCTCCTACCCAGAAATGAAGAAATCTAAGCAAGCCAATTAACTAAAATAATTACAAATGTGTCACAATTCATTTGTTTAACTTACTAAAGGAGAACACACTTCAAAGAGTAAATAATGACAGCCATAAAGAAACAATAAAGATTTCACATCCAAGTTCCTCAGCCTATTCTTGTCTTCACCCTACCATTCTTTACATAATTAAATAATTTACAGTGTATATAACCTGAAAATATTTAGATACTAATGGCCCAGCACATATTCGTAGAATTTAAAAGTTTTCACAATTTTTTTTGTGTGTGTATTTATCATGACCTGGATCTTTATATTATTTCCCACACTCTCCGTGATGCCTAGAAGTTAATCGTTTTCCTAAAGTAGACACTCATTAAATACATCTTGAACTAATAGATTATGAATTTTCATGAATATGAGATTTGAAAGGGACTTCTACTTTCAAATAATGCTTACTTTACCTCAGAAAATTCTTTGTATTATCTAGGTAAGCATGTTGTTGTTGTTGTTGTTGTTAGGTGCCGTCGAGTCGTGTCTGACTCATAGAGACCCCATGCACAACAGAACGAAACACTGCCCAATCCCGCGCCAGCTCTATGATTCCTGCTATACTTGAGCCCATCATCACAGCCACCATGTCAATCCATCTCATAGGTAAGCATAGATACAAAATAATCTGAAGTTTTGCTAATGTTTAATAAATATCTCAAATTTTTTATTGTATTTTTAAGCACTAATATTTAAATTGAATAAATGCACATTTTTAAAAAAAGCAATCTGTATTCACCTAATTCTGTTCAGTATTTACCAAACATAATCCTTTAAAAAACAGATATCTTAAATATGTTTAAACAGCATCAACAACAAAATTCAGCTAATCAAACAAGGCAAGCATCATAGTTATTCACTAACAATTGTCAAACTTCAAGTTAATCCAAATGAGGGCATAAAAGAAAATGCATTCTATATTGTGCTGTGGTAACTTTTTATTCAATTTACTTTAATTACATGCAAACTATATTATTCTCTTATTCATTTTTATGTTATCAAATAACTGGTATTTTATGATTCCTGAGAAAAATAAATTTATATATATATT
>NW_006922031.1:177181-187202 GCF_000298275.1 Orycteropus afer afer | reverse complement strand
GGTTTATTGATATTTCTACCTTTGTAGCCTTGATATTAACAGCATTAACATAATCATAATATTAGTTAGCCTATTATAATCAACAATAATGCCAAACAATTTTAAAAGTAATTATACCATTTGTTATTTGAACCAGCACTACATAAGTTTTCCATTTCCCTCATAGTCTCATCAACACTTAACACTCTCAGGTTTGTTTCATTCTTTTATTTTTTAACTTTACCCATTCCAGTGGGTATGAAATGTTTGAGATAAGACACTAAAGCTATTAACTACACAGAGAGTAGTTATCTACTGATTCTAAAGCTTAGGGTACCAAAAGCTGAAAGAGGCTATATGACTTAATTAGGCAAGTTCAACAAATAGAAAAGTAAAATGGATTCCCAAGACAGAGATAGGTGATTATAAAAGAACTTTGGTAGAATACATCACTTTTATTTTCAAAGAACAAAGGAAAAATAAATCATGGGGTTTCTGACTTTATATGAGATTAGACTACATGAAGAAGAACATGACATCAGGGTTGGAAGACGACTCATTAACAACCTGCAATATATAGATGGCACAACCTTGCTTGCTGAAAGTGAAAAAGACTTGAAGCACTTCTGAAGATCAAAAGTTGTAGCCTTCAATATGGATTACAATTCAACATAAGAAAACAAAAATCCTCCCAACTATACCAATAAGCAATCTCATGATAAAGGAGAGAAGATTTAAGTTGTCAAAGATTTCATTTTACTTGGATCTACAATCAATGCCCATGGAAGCAGCAGTTAAGAAATCAGATGACATATTGCATGGGATAAATCTGCTGCAAAGGACCCATTTAAAGTGTTAAAGAGCTATGATGTCACTTTGAAGATTAATGTGCACCTGACGCAAGCCATGGTCTTTTCAACAGCTTCATGTGCATGTGAAAGCTGGACAATGGATAAGGAAGAACAAAGAATTGATGCATTTGAACTGTGCTGTTGGCAAAGAAAATTGAAAACACTTTGGACTGTCAGAGAAGGAACAGGTCTATCTGGTAAGAAGTACAGTGGGGAGGCTCCTTATAAGTGAGGATGGCCTGACTTTGCCTGAAGGATATCTCACTTGGTAAAGTAGAGGTTCATCAAAAAAAGGACAAGACCCTCAATGAGATGGATTGACACAGTGGCTGCAATAATGGGCTCATGCATTTTTATGATGATGGCACAGAATCAGGCAGTATTTTGTTCTGTTGCACGTGGGGTCACTATTAGTCTGAACCAACTCAACAGAATTTAACAACAACAATATGAGATTAGAAAAGAAACCATTGGAGGAAACTGAATAAAGGTTTATGAAATCAATTGCATGGGATTCTACAATTAGCTTAATAAATTTTTTTAATTTGAAAAAAAACACTCATAAAGAAATACACAAGCAATCTAGACTGGTACAACATATTATACATCTTTCAAAGCTATAGCACAATATCACAGCTAGGATACTGATATTGACACAGAACATTTCTCTCATCAAGAAAATTGCTCATGTTGCCCTTTAGTAGTTACCCTAATTCCTTCCCATACCTTACCTTCTCCTTAACTCCTATAACCACTAACTGTACTCCATTTCTACCATTTTGTCAATTCAAGAATATTATAGAAATAGAAGAATATAGTATGTAGCCTTTGCTTTTTACCACTCAATATAACTCCCTGAAGATAAAAGATGTTTCATGTAAACACACTTCCGTAAAGTCGGATCTGACTCATAGCGACCCCTCCTTGGGTTTCCAAGGCAGTATCACTATGGAAGTAGATTGCCCAACCTTCCTTCCAATGAGTGGCTAGTGGGTTTTAACTGCCAGCCTTCTGGTTAGCAGTCAAATGCCTTAGGCACTATGTCACCAGAGCTCCTTGAAAGGACTGCTCAATTGGCAAGTGTTTTGTTACCTATATATTTGCCATACTAACAAAAGAACAACAAAAATATTTTTCTGTCAAGCTTTGCTCCCTCTATACCTTCGATGTTGTGGTCACAAATTACATCTTTACATCTTGTGTAAACAATAACATAAATTTATAATAATCTTCAAGCATAGAAATTGCATTTACTGGAAATTTTGACTATTATACAGTTTCAAGTTATGATGTTGTTTTTATTGTTGTTTTGTTGTCAGTGGTCCTTGTGTTAGCTCTGACTCATGGCAACCTTATGTATCACAGAATGAAATGTTGCCTGGTCCTGCAACATTTCCATGACCTCTGATAACTTTGAGCCCATTGTTGAGGGCATTGTGTAAATCCATCTCATTGATGGTTTCCCTTGTTTTCTCTAATCCTTCGCTTAACCAAACATGATGTCATTCTCCAGTGATTAGTTTTTCCTGATTGTGACCAAAGTAGGCAAGATGAAGTCCCATCATCTTTGCTTCCAAGAAGCATTCCAGTTGTCTTTCTCCTAAGGTTGATTTATTTGTTCTTCTGGAAGGCCATTGTGTACTTAGTATTCTTTCCCAACACCAGAATTCAAATACATTAATTTTTCTGTCTTCTTTTTTTTTAATTGTCCAGTTTTCATATGCAAATAAGGCAACTGAACAGTAAAGATTGAAGCTTGAATAAGGTACAACTTAGCTATCAAAGTGACATCTTTCCTTTTTAGAACTTTAAAGAGGTCTTTAGCAGCACATTTACCCAATGCAGTATGTCATTTGATTTCTTAACTGCTGCTTCCATGATTTTATGTTTTTTTGTTTGTTTGTTTTGTTTTTATTTATTTATTTATTTATTTTTGTGGTCTCTATCTACTTTTAGTATCCAGGTAACAATAGAGTCATAAAATGAGTTTGGAAGTGTCTTCTACTCTTCTATTATCTAGAATAGAGGCTGAAAAAAATTTGTTAATACTTATTAAATTTTTGGTAGAGTCCTCCATGGAAACCATCTAGGCCTTGTTATTTCTTTTAGGGGAATTTTAAAATTAATATAACTATGAATATTAGTAAGAGGGTGATAGGAGCCCTGGTGGCACAACTGTTAAGTGCTTGGTTGCTAACCAAAAGTTAAGTGGTTCACATCCACCCAGCAGCTCTGTAAGAGAAAAGATCTACTGATCTGCTCTTATAAAGATTATAGCCAAGATTACCCAATGGGGTATTTCTACGCTGTAATAGAGGTCCCTATAAAAACCAGACCAAACCCACTGCTATCGAGTTGATTCCAACTCAGAGTGACCCACATTAGGTTTCCAAGGTGGTAAATCTTTACAGAAGTAGAAAGCTCCATCTTCCTTCCATGGAGTGACTGATGGGTTTGAACTGCCAACCTTCTGGTTAGCAGGCAAATACCTTAGGCACTGTGCCACCTGAGCTTCTTATAGTTATCTATGAGTAGGAATCCATTCAATGGCACACAGCAATGACTGTTGTTATTGTGGTGGTTAGGTGCCATCAAGTGGTCTCTGACACAGAGCAACCCTATGTACAACAGAATGAAACACTGTCCAGTCCTGTGCCAGCCTCACAATCTTTGCTATCTATACCTTTGTCCATTGTTGCAGCCTCTGTGTCAAGCTATCTTGTTGAGGATCTTCCCCTTTTTCAATGACCCTCCATTTTACCAAGCATATCTTTCTCCAGGGAATGGTCCCTTCTGACAACATGACCAAAGGAGGTGAGGCAAAATCTGGCCATCCTCATTTACAAGAAGCATTCTGGCTGCACTTCTTCTGGGATAGCTCTGCTCATTCTTCTGACAGTCCGTGGTACTTTCAGTATTCTTCACCAACACCACAAATCAAAAGCATCAACTCTTCTTCTGTCTTCCTTATTCATTGGTCACCTTTCGCATGCATAGGAGGCATTCTTTTCAATGCTATCCATAATCTGTTAAGATCCACACAGTTGAATGCTTTTGTATAGTCAATAAAACACAAGTAAACATATTTCTGGTATTCTCTGCTTTCAGCACAACTATGACTACATAGGAATATTCATACTATCTATTCCTTCTTAGTTAAATTTTGAAAATTTTTGCATTTTGAGAAATTGTTCCAATTTTTATGAATTGTTGAATTTAGAAACTTAAAGTTGTCATAATCTCTTATTATCTTTTAAGTGGTTAAAATATCTGTTGTAATACATCTAGTTTCATTTATAATATGGTGACTTTTATATTTTCTCTTTTTGTTTTCATATCTTGCTAGAGGTTTATCAATTGTATTGATTTTTTCAAAGAAAAAAAATTTTCTCATTAATTTTCAATTGTATTTCATTAATTTATGCTATATTTTTTATAGTTACCTTCAGTCTCCATCCTTTGCAGTTATTTTGTCCTTATTTATAGTTTCCTACATAAGAACTTAATTTAGCTAGAGACCTCTTTTTTTCTAATGAAAACACCTAGTACTATGACTTTCCCTTTCATCACTGCTTTAGATGCCTCCAACATATTTGTTTTAAAATTAATATATTGTTTCCACTCAGTTTTTCCCCAGCTCCTTCCTCCCCGTAACCCCGATAAACACTAATTTTCTTTTGTCTTGATCCATTTGTCAATTCCAGATATTTTATCCATGTAGAATTATACAATATTTGTCCTTTTAAATCTTGCTTATTTCACTTAGCACAGTGTTTTTAAGGTTCATGCACATGATGGCATGTATAAAACCTTTATTTCTCTATGTTAGGTGCTGTGGAGTCAGCTCTGACTCATAGTAGCCCTAGGTACGAAACACTGCCTAGTCATGTGCCAGGTTCACAATTCTTTCTTTATCTGAGCCCATCATAGCAGCCATTGCATCAATTCATCTCTTGAGGATCCTACCCTTTTTTGCTGACCCTCCACTTTGTAGTAGGGGAGCTCTGGTAGCATAGCGCCTTAGGCACTTGACTGCTAACCAGAAGGCTGGTGGTTCAAACCCACCAGTCACTCCTCGGAAGGAAGATGGGCAATATACTTCCATAGTGATACTGCCTCGGAAACCCAAGGAGAGGTTGCTATGAGTTGAGTCCGACTCGATGGCACATAACAACAAGAACAATCACTTTGTAGAGACCGACATCTTTCTCCAGGGAATGTTCCCTTCTAACAACATGATCAAAGTAAGTGAGACGAAGTCTGGCCATCCTCCCTTCCAAGGGGCATTCTGGCTACACCTTTCCAGGACAGATTTGTTTTTTCCTCTGGCAGTCTATGATACCTTCAGCATTCTTCGCCAATACCACAACACAAAAACATGAACTTTTCTTCAGTTTTCCTTATTCATTGTCAGGCTTTCATATGCATATGAGGCAATTGAAAATACTATGGTTTGGGTTAGGTGCACCTTAGTCTTCAAAGAGATATCTTTGCCTTTCAGCACTTCAAAGAGGTCTTTTATAGCAGATAGGCCCAGTGCAATAAGATGTCTGATTTCTTGACTGCTGCTTTCATGGTTGTTGATAGTGGATCCAAGTAATACAAAATCTTTGACAACATCAGTCTTCTCTCCATTAATCATGATGCTGTTTATTGGTCTTATTGGGAAGATTTTTGTTTTCTTTATGTTGAGATGTAACCATACTGAAGGCAATAGTCTTTCATCCTCATCACTACTAAGTTCTTCAAGTCATCTTCTATTTCAGCAAGCAAGATTGTATCTCTGCGTATTGTAGGTTTTAGTGAGTCTTCTCCCAATCCTGATGTCACATTTTTCGTCACATACTCCAGCTTCTCAGACTATTTGCTCGGTATACAAAATTAATAAGTATGGTGAAAGGATACAACTCTGATGCACATCCTTCCTAATTTAAAACCAGGCAGTATCCCCTTGTTCTGTTCAAACAACAGCCTCCTGGTCTATGTACAGGTTCCTCATTAGCACATTTAAGTGTTCTAGAATTCCCATCCTTCTCAATGTTATCCATATTTTATTATGATCCACACAGTCAAATGCTTTTGCATAGTCAATAAAACACAGATATACATTTTTCTGGTATTCTTTACAGTCAGCCAAGATCCATCTGACATCAGCAATGATAGCTCTTGTTCCACTTCCTGATTTCTCTTCTGAATCCAGCTTACATTTCTGGAAGTTCTCTGTCAATATACTGCTGCAACCCCTTCTAAATTATCTTCAGCAAAATTTTACTTGCATGTGATATTAATAATATTGCCCAATAATTTCCACATTCTGTTGGATCAATTTTCTTTGGAATGGGTACAAATGCAGATCATTTTGGCTAATGATGTTGAGCACCTTTATATGTGCTTTTTGGCTATTTGTATATCTGCTTTGAAGAAATATCTGTTAAAGTCTTTTACTGATTTTTTTTTTAAATTTGGTTGTCAATCTTTTTGTTTTTGAGTCCTAAGAGTTCTTCATTTATTTTGGATATAAAAACCTTATCTGATACGTAGTTTCCAAATATTTTATCCCTTTCTGTAAATTGATTTTTTCCTTATCAATAATGTCCCTTGATGCACAGAAGTTTTTAATTTTGATGAGGTTCAGATTATCTATTTTTTTTTTCTGTTGTTGCTCATGCTTTTGGTATCCTATTTAAGAATGCATTGCATAAAATAAGGTCTTGAAGTAATACCTTTATGTCTTTTCCCCTTAGAGTTAGGTAATTAATCTATTTTGAATTATTTATTTATGTGGTGTGGGTCTTAAATTCTTTTTCATGTGGAGATACATATCCAGCACTATATGATGAAAAGATTCTTTCCCCACCCCCCAAATGGATCTTACATGGTTTAACACACTGTGTTTCCATTTTTATTAAACACTCTGTATTTTCTTCACACTTCCCTTTTGACTGTGTAATGTTTGGAAGTGTTTTGTTTAATTTCCATATGTTAGAGATTTTCCTCTTTTCCTTCTGTTACTGATTTCTAGTTTGTTTCAATTATAATCAGAGACTACCTTCTGTTGAGTATCATATGATAGTAATTAATTTAGAGACATTCATATATCATCCTATTTCTTCTTGTGTAAATTTGTAAAGCTGTGCTTTTCAAAGAATTTTCCATGTCATCTATGTTGTTCCTAATACTATTTTTAATATATATATATATATATAATTGTGTTTTCAGTGAAAATTTACACAGCAAATCCTTTTCCATTTGAAAATTTCTACACAAATTGTTCAGCAACATTAGTTACATCTCTTTTAAAAAGTCAAAATTCTCTTTAACAGTGTTCTGTTTCCAGTTTGCTAGTTTCCTTATCCCCTTGTTCTGATTACCTAATGCCACTCTGACAGAAATATACCACAAATGGGATGGCTTGCACAAATAGGAATTTATTCTCCTACAGTTTGGAGGGTTTAAGTCTGAGTTCAAAGTGCCAGGCTCTAGTGCCCCTCAACTTTGGGCTTCAGCTCTGGCTCTTGCTCCTGGCCTACTGAAACTAGAGGCAACTCTTCACTCAGGCAGATACTGGCTGCTGAGGCTAACAAGCCCAAGGTCAACAAATAAATGGCATAGTCCCCATATTACCAAATCACACAGCAGGCTATAAATTCAAGGCCATTGTTAAGTCCAAAGGTTGACAGGCTGCTGAACAATGACATGGCTATATGCAGGGTCCAAGTGTGCCATAAGCTGGAGACCGTTCCCAAAGCTGTTTCTTATGTATGAGAAGTAGACCATATACCCAATGGCAGCTACTCAGCTGCTGTCAGTAGATTCCACAATGGAGTTGATTTCCAGTCTCATCATGGGGAATACTACATCCAGTTGCCCAGCCACTCAACCAGGCCCAACCAAGTTGACACACAAACTTAACCACCACATCCCTTATATTCTCATAATTGCTTTAAAGTAATTTTTGACCTTTTGTCTCATATAGATTTTTTTTTCAATGTAACACCATAATTATGGATGATATCCTTTATTTAGTGTGTTAAACTGTTATTGTACCAAAAAGTGACCCCAAGTAATTGCTTTGGTAGAAGGTTTAAAGAATATAGCAGGGCAATAGTCTCAGGCAGTCCTCTAGCCTCAACTGGTTCAGTAAATTTGGACTTTATAAGAATTTGAATTCTGTTTCATATTTTATCCAGTTCTATCAAGGTCCATATGTTGTGGGCCTTAAAAGAATGGTCATTAGTGATAGCTGAGCACCATAGATGAAGCCATCATTCATGTAGGATATTAGCCTTGTAGACTAGTTTAGTCTCTGAGACTTTGGTTTTCTTCTTGTCTTTTTCTTCTGATGTATACAGACAAACAATTGTTCTTTAGATGTCTACTCATAATCACTGAAGAACTCAGATACTACTCACCTCAGCAGAATGTAGAACATGAGTTTTTTTTAACTATATTATATCCATTGAGTTGTCCCAGGAGACTAAGACACTAAGCTTTCAAAACCAGAAATCTAAATTTGCAAGTATTCTGGTATATAAAACTGTGTCCTCTATGAATAGATATGCATACACACAAATATCTGTATATGCACATATACACAGATATTTCTGTGTACACATATGTACACAATTCTACCTACCATTACGCACATATGCCTTGTTGTTGTTGCTGTCAGGTTCTGTCAAGTTGTCTCCAAATTCCTGTACAAGAGAAGGAAATACTGCCTGGTCATGAGCCATCCTCACAATCTTTATTATACTCAAGATCATTGTTGCAGCCGCTGCGTCAATCCATATTGTTGAGGGTCTTCCCCTTTTTCATTGATCCTCCACTTTACCAAGTATGATATCATTCTACAGGGAAGGCCCCTTATGACAACATGACAAAAGTAGGTGAGAAAAAGTCTGGCATTTTGCTTCCAAAGAGCATTCTGGCTGCACTTCTTCCAGAAAATATTTCTTAGTTTTGCTGGCAGTCCATGATATTTTCAGTAATGTTTGCCAACACCACAATTCAAAGCTATCAACTCTTCTTCAGTCTTCCTTATTCATTGTCCAGCTTTCACATGTATATGAGGAAATTGAAAATGCCACATCTTGGGTTAGGTGCATTTTAGTCTTCAAAGTGACATCTTTGCTTCTTAATATTTTAAAGAGGTCTTTTGCAGCAGATTTTCTTAGTGCAATAGGACATCTAATTTTTTGACATGAATGTTGACTGTGGCACCAAATAAAATAAAATACTTGACAACTTCAATCTTTTCTCCATTCATTGTGATGTTGCTTATTGGTCCAATTATGAAGATTTTCTTTTTCTTTATATTGAGATACAATCCATACTGAAGACTGTAGTCTTTGATCTTCATCAGCAAGTGCTTCAAGTTGTCTTCACTTTCAACAAGAAATGTTGTGTTATCTGAATATCGCAAGTTGTTATGAGTGTTTCTCATCTTAATGTCACATTCTTCTTCATATAACCAGCTTCTCAGATTATTTGCTCAGCCTACAGATTGAATAAGTATGGTAAAAGATACAACATTGATGAACATCCATCTTGCTGTTAAACCATGAAATTTCCTCTTCTTCTGTTTGAACAATTGTCTCCTTCTCTACATACAGATTTCTCTTGAGTACAATTAAATGTTCTTGAATGACTGTTCTTCACAGTATTATTCATAATTTGTTAAGATCTACATAATTGATTTTTTTTTCACTTTTATTGTGGTGAAAATGATACAACAAGACATTCACCAACATGACAATTTCCACATTTACAGCTCGGGGACATTGATGGCATTTTTCATGTTGTGCCACTACTATTTCTATCCTTTTCCAAAATATTCCACCATTGTTAGCATAAACTGAATGCACCCCAAACAAAAGCTTCCACTTTCCCCTTTCCTCCTACCCCTGGTAATCACTAATAATCTTAATAGTCTTTGATATGTGTATGTGTATAAATATATATACAAAAGTAGGTGAGAAAAAGTCTGGCATATTTGCTTCCAAAGAGCATTCTGGCTGCACTTCTTCCAGGACATATTTCTTAGTTTTGCTGGCAGTCCATGATATTTTCAGTAATGTTTGCCAACACCACAATTCAAATCTATCAACTCTTCTTCAGTCTTCCTTATTCATTGTCCAGCTTTCACATGCATATGAAGAAATTGAAAATGCCACAGCTTGGGTTAGGTG
>NW_006922031.1:168617-177061 GCF_000298275.1 Orycteropus afer afer | reverse complement strand
CCCCCCAACCTATCTAGAAATTTTCCCTCCCCTCCCTTCCCATCCCTGGTAAACAATGAAGAAAGTTTCTGTCCATGTATAAACCTTTCCTTGACTTAGTGAACTAATACAATATTTGTCCTTCTGTGATTGTTATTTCACTCAGCATAATGTCCTCCAAGTTCATCCACATATGAGGTGTTGTGCAGATTCTACATTATTCTTTAGGGTTGCATAGTATTCCTTTGTGTGTTTGTCCCACAGTTTGTTTATCCATTCTTCAGTTGATGGGCACTTAGGTTGTTTCCATCTCATTGCTATTGTGAATAGTGCTGTGATGAACATGGCTGTGCAAATATCTATTCATGTCCTGTCCCTCACTTCATTAAAACGTATACCTTGTAATGGGATTGATGGGTCAAACTGTATTTCTATGTTCAAATATTTAAGGAATTGTCATACCAATTTCCATTTTACAGTTCTACTAACAGTGTATGAGAGTCCTAATCTCTCTACATCCTGGTCAGCATTTGTTATTTTCCATCCCAATCAAAAGCTTTTGCATAGTCAATATAATACAGGTAAACATCTTTCTGGTATTCTTTGCTTTCAGCCAAGATCCATCTGGCATAAGCAATGATATTCTTCATTCCATGTCCTCTTCTGAATCCACCTTGCATTTCTTGAAGTTCCTTGTCAGTATATTGCTGCAACTATTTTTTAATTACCTTCATTCAAATTTTACTTACATGTGATATTAATAATATTAATGAACATAAGTGTGCCTATTTCCATCCAGGTCTTTTTTATTAGATGTCTAGAGTATATACCCAGCAGTGGGATTACTGGGAAAAAATATATTTCTATGGCTAGTTTTTTGAGGAAGTGTCATTCCATTTCTTAATATTCTTTTTTATCGTTAATCTCTTTAGGGTATTTTTGTCACTCCTTTCATTCCTAATACTACTAATTGCATTTTTTTTATTAATGTCTATCTATATATGCACTCACAGATTATTACTGTTATTGGAAGATTGTGTATGTAATAGTATTTAACTTTGTTGCCTTTAACTCGTGTGTTCTTCCCACTATTTTCCTCTTCCTTGATCATTTTCTATCGACATCCTTCTTATTACATATTGCCTTTTCTTTCACCCAAATTTATACCTGCCTTTCCCCTTTCTACCCCTCATAACCTTAAAAGAATTATTCTTTCTGTGTATAAACCTTTTCCTTACTTTCTGCAGTAGTGGTCTTATACAATACTTGTCCTTTTGTGATTGACTAATTTCACTCAGCATAATGTCCTGTAGGTTTATCCATGTCAGGAGGTATTTTGCAGATTCAGTGTTATTATTTAACATTTTGTGTATCATTCCATTGTGTATAGGTACCATAGCTTGTTTATCCATTCATCCATTGATGGGCACTTAGGTGCTTTCCATCCTTTTGCTATTGTGAATAATGCTGTGATGCACATGGGTGTGCATATATATGTTTATTTTTATCTGTTTATTTTTAATGAATATCATTAAGGGTTTATCAATTTAGTTAACCATTGCAACTTTTTGGCTTTCTTTTTTTTGTTTTGTTTTGTAGTTTTATTATGATAAAATACAGATGACAGAAAATGTTCTGGTACAGAAAATTTTCCAGTTTAATCATTTTTATGTGTATAATTTTTAAGTTTACAATTCAATGACATTAACTGCATTTATGATGTTGTTCAAACTTCACCACTATCTATATACAAAACATTTTTATCATCCTCAGAAGAAAATCAGTGCCCATTAATCAATAACACCTCATTCATCCTTTTCCCCAGCCTTTTGTTTCTATTGATCTGCTTTGATCCCTATACATTTTCCTATCCTCTACATTTTATGAGAGCTCTAGTAGTGTAGTCCCTAAGGCACTTGACTGCTAACCAGAAGGCTGGTAGTTCAAACCCACCAGCCACTCCTCGGAAGGAAGATGGGGCAATTTACTTCTGTAGTGATACTGCCTCGGAAATCCAAGAAGAGGTTGCTATGGGTTGGGTCCAACTCGACAGCACATAACAACAACAACAACTACTACTTCATATATGTTGTTGTTGTTGTTGTTACATGCTTTATTCACCTACTCTCACAGTGTCAGCATGGAGCAAAAAGAAGGTACTAGTTCCCAAGCTTTCCTTTAAAGGCACAGGGTAATGGTCAGGCAGATGTAGTTCAAACAGAGCAAACAGTCTTACTGTTAATGAGCTCCAAACAAAAGGCTCCTGCTTGCTCCTTATGGACACATGGACCAAAGGGGAACATAGAAAAAGGGATTTGAATGGACAGACACTGAGTCATTGTAGAGAAAAGTGCTTCTACCAATGTCCCAGACAAGAATATCATGGTGGAAGCACTTATCATTGCCTTAGTCAAGATTTCTGATAAGGAGGACTCCAAATAGGAATGCCTGGACTATGAATGTAGATATGAATATGATTATGGTTTTCCTAAGCTGTGCTGAGTCTATGACTGCAATTATCTCTAGAAAATTGCAATGAAGTAGCTATTGCACTAAGTCTGGTGTGGGAAGGGCAGCTTCTCCATATTAGGTATGCCAGTCAAAGCTTTATAATTGCTTATTGTCAGGGGGAGCTCTATAGCATAGTGGCTAGGACACTTGCCTGCTAACCAGATGACTGGCGGTTCAAACCCACCAGCCACTCCTGGGAAGGAAGGTTGGGCAATCCTACTTCCGTAGTGATACTGCCTCAGAAACCCAAGGAGGGGTCTCTATGAGACAGATTTGACTCGATGGCACATAACAACAACAACAACATTGTCAGGCTTTAAAGACCACACAGGATTTTTGCCTGTGGCTGGACTGCTCAGATTACTAACAGAAGAGAAATAAAAATACTGCTAACTTTAGAAAAATATTTTTAAATAAATCACTACTTGTAGCCATATGCTGGCATAGTTTATATAGATACATGCAGTACAAATATTCTTGAAAAAATGTATACCTTTCCATTCCAGCCTAACCAAATAACTCCCTTTAGTTCATTCAAAAACTCACATTTAAAAATTAAGACTTTCCTGATAAACTGTCTCAGTCTTCAATAATAAAGGGCATACATTCTTCATATGACAATGATGACAAGAAAATGTGTATTCATACATCTTTACACTTTATACTGAGTCAAGCTTCACTGACTTTAATTACTGTAGTTGCTGTAGTATAAAATCTGTAAGGTAAAGCAATCTACTGCTTAGCTATATAAAAATAAATGGTGATACAAAATGTTTTGAAATATTAACTTTTGATAGTATCACATCATTAATAATCTATTATATACCTATGTATAATCTTTTATGTGTGATCTATTGTGTTAAATATAATAAGCATATTGGGAAAGCAGCATCGAGCATTTGGTATCTCTCTGAAAAGCCTGACTCAATTATTATAAGGTTTAACCATATGCCAATGTAAAATCAGATTATCTTTGTTGATTTCATAATTGTTACCCAGGTTAAAGAGTATGGTGTCTCTTCCACATGCTATTTTTTATGGAAATGTTTGGGCATTATTTATGCTTACATATCTCAGAACATCATTATGTGCTCTTTTGAAGATGACTAAATTTCAGCACTTAATAAAATATCCATTTTACTAATGTAAAGTTATATTACATGCTGCCTTTTCTCTAGTCAGTGCAAAAGGAGAACAGTTAGTACTGACTCTTAGGGTTGATATCTAAAGACACATGAATCCACAATGAAATGAGTCTGTTGTACCACCCAGTCTTCCACTTATTCCTCCAGCTACCTCTTGGCATTTCCTTCTGGAAGAGAGCTTCCTTGCCCATATTTATGGCCTCTCCTAAGATCCAGATCACATTTAGTGATAAATCAATGTAGGAATATACAGTCCTGGACCACTTGCCTTGATAGTGGCCAAGTCTACGTTTCCAGAGCATGGGAAGATCAGCTGAGGATTCTGCTGCAATCCCATCATGGTCCAATTTCTCCCTCTGCCCAATATTGATTCCCTCATTCCTTTACTGGTGCTATTCCAAAGAGCTAGCCTCAATAAACTTCTTGCAGCATAGTAGCAAACCAGAATCTGTTCCTCATGGAAAACTACCTAAGATAATGAGTCACAATGTGTTAATTTTCAAAAACATTTGATATTTAGAAAGCTTTTTTTTAATTATTATTATTATTATTTTTAATTTATAAAATATCTACTTGCTATTCATTAGGTAACTAACCCAACCCAGTTGCTGCTGAGTCAACTCTGACTTATGGCAACCCCTTGTATTAAAGAGTAGAACTGGTCCACAAGTTTTTTTTGTTTTGTTTTGTTTTTTTACTGTAGTCTTTATGGAAGCAGATTACCAGATTTCTTTTGTTTTCTACAGCACCACTTGTGGGTTTAACCACCAACCTTTAGATTAGTAGCTGAGAGCAAACAGTTTGTGCCCTACAGGCACTTATTCACCAGATAGTAGTGGTTGCTGTTGTTGTTGTTGTTAGGTGCCACTAACTCAACTTTGACTCATAGTGAGTCCATGTAACAAAGCAGAACTGCCTCATAGGTTTTTCTAGGCTGTAATATTTATAGGAGTAGATCACCTGGTCTTTCTACTTCAGAGTTGATAGAAGAATTTGAACTGCCAACTCATCCAGTAGCAGCTGAGCCAGGGGCAAAGGACCCAGTAAGTGAGGTAAGCACAGAGTTATTGGCACTTACTTATTCATCTGTAGTGAACAACTTCACAGTTTTTAATCACATGAAAGGTTTTACTTCTAGATATAACTGGCATCTATCACTCTCTCAACCCCATAGCACTTTTATACAGAATTAAAGCCTCTTTTCAAATTAAAAATACCTGACAAGGATGGACTACTCCGTAAGCAAGATAAGCATATGCTTACTTGTGCTTCCTCATCTGTAGGGAACAGTTTCAAGTGTTTCTACCACAGAAGTGCTGAAATCTATGTGGAATTTTCAATACGGATTATAAAGCAAATACAAGTAAGCACATGCTTTTCCTGCTTTTAGGGTTTCTTGAGGCAGTAAGTCACAGAAAAGTAGCACTGTAACCCTTCTTACTTCTGAGATGACTCCTAGATGTCTGTGCCTTCCTCCTTGGAAGTACCTGTTGCTTATGGGTAGACTGTACAGATTTTCATCATTCTCTTACTAGTAGAGCTTAAGTAATGGGATTGGGTTTCAAGGTGACATCCTAATAGAAATGTCTATACATACTCATATATCTGTGTATCTCTAAAGTTAAAGCTCAAATGTTAAACATAACTTCTCAACTCCATTTCTCTATGCCAAAACTAACTTTTGACTGATCCTCACTCTTAGAACAGGGAGATCATACCTCCCAGGTTGTATCTTCCTCAGGCTGAAAAAATAAGTGAGGATTAGTATTGTTGTTGCCCAATGCTCAATTCTTCTACCTTATTTAAGAATACAATAGTTGTCCTTAATACATATCAAAGTATTTATCAAGAAAAGTGGCTGTTTCAATACAATTTTTCCTATATAAAGAGCAAAGTTCTTGACTCATGCAGTTGACTCTTCTATTTCAAAGTGACGGTTTATTAACACAAGTAAAATCCCTACTGAAGTAAAAAATCATTTCCTACTGTGTAAGGGACTCAAACCATGTGGGAATAAAAGCCAACATAAGCAAACAAAAAGTTGCCACAATAACTGCCTATCTGCAAGGCATGGTATAAAAATGACAACTGTGGGGCAAACAAATACAGTGTTGTGAATGTATAATGCACCAAAGGGGAACTGATAAAATGATAGGCCTGGAATTATGGCTCTACTGTGTTGTATAAATGTCTTGTAGACAGGCATTTTCTAAAAGAAAATAAGAATTGTAAAGAAAAATATGGGATAAGTACTTGATTCCAGAAAACAAGTTTATAAAAATGATGTAGGCAACTAAGCAATAGTCATACAATCTCTGAGAATGATCCAGAGTTTCAAAGTCTTCTACAATACCCCATTCTTTACTTGGAGTATTTTGATAGAGTCCTCCGAACTGAAAATAAAGCAATTCATGGCCTCTCATCCAGACACTAGCTTCTTATCACAACTTAACAGAAAGTGGGATGGAGCTGGTCAGTAAGAAAATATGCAGCATTTTGGTGGAAATCTACTAAAACCAGGCTGCATACAATTATCTGACAAATTTAAAATACAACCAAATTGTCAGAATTATTTCCCAGCAAAGATATTGCTGAATGACACAAAAGTGATGTTTTGCAGAAATAGCTGATAAGGGACCCCACTGCAGCCAACACTAATCAAATTCCAGACTCTAATAGCCCAAGGGAGTTCAAATTTTTCAAGCCAGGGGCGCCAACTACAGCCAATTTCATAAGTGTCACTGTAACAATATGTTTACATGGGTAAGCATGTCCAACCTCAGTTATTACAAACATAAATGATAAATTCTAACATTTTCTCCTTCAACACCCCTTTTAAAACACCTTTAGGGATTTAAAAGCTAGGCTTAAAGCAATTGTATGTAAGAGCCTTTTCAAAACTCCAGGGCAGTAGAATCTCATACTCGGTATTTAGAAACCCAAGCAATTTGACTTATTCCCCTAGTTATGTGGAGTGAGAACAAACTAGGAAAGAACTGGAGATATTTGAATTGCTCTTAGGAGGCAGTTTGAGATTAGATCCTTCAGAAGCCAATACTGAGAGAAGCATTTGAGTCTAAGTGATTTATTAAGGAAGTGTTTCCAGGCAAAACAGGGTAGAGCCAGAAGGACAGAGGAGTAGAAGCTCAATAAGGGAGCTATCTCTGTCAATTTCCTCCACAGGGCAGTTTTAGCCTGATCTCACAGGGAAACTGAGGTGTAAGCCATTCTTCAGAGTTGTCCTAAACCCACAATTGCTGCATTTGCCACTTTGGCCCTGTTTGTCTCCAGGGATATAAGCTCTGCTTTTCACAGTTCTCTGTAGCTTAGGTCAGGAAGGTCCTAGTGCCCTGAGGTAATTCATCTCATAAAGCTGCATGTTCTGGCTGCTAGAAGGGAAAGCACACCAAGTTGGGAAGTAGGAGAAGAAAGGCAGGCAGAAAAACAATAAAAGGGATCCAAAGAAAATTAACATTTCTCACTATAGGTGCCCTCCAATAAAGATGGTTGTAAAGCTTAATTGCACCACTTTGTTAACAATTATTAGTGATATAGTGATTCAAGCCATAACAGGGTCACAGAGAGGAGCCAAAGAAAGAAGCATCAATATCCAGTAGAGGCACAGTCCCAGCAGGAAGAGCCCCATTAAAGAGGAAACATTTGATAAAGGCTTTGAAGGGTGAATATGCATTTTCAAAGGAGCGTGTAAGGTACAGCATTCTAGGGATAAAAGTAGGAGGAACAAAACTATGCAGTTAAAAATATATAGGGTAATTCTGAGATAAGAGGGATAAAACTTTCTTGGTTTCTATAGGAGAAAAGGAATGATATACTTCAAAAGGAACTTAGAATAATTTAGTGGGTCTACTTTATTAAAATCATTGGTTATTAGCTTGTTAGTAATAGGGAGTTATTGCAGTTCTAAAATAATAAAATGTTATGTTTCAATCTATGCTTTAGGAAAGATAATCTGGCAATGCTATGTTGCTTCGCATAAAAAGTGCCCCACTCCAAACTCCAAATTCTTGAACATGGATTCCAAAACAGAGAATGCAAAAGAATAAACTTTGCAGATATCAAATTCACAGAATTTAGTAGTTTCTAAGACAGAGAATTAAATCTGTGTGTGGCTTTTTAATGTGTAACTAAAAAAGTAGGTTTGAGAGGGATGATAATTTAGTCATTATATTCATTTGTTTTTCACACTCTAATTATTTCCAAAACAGATTTGAAGTAGATTATAATGCTTAGGATAAATTATAAACAAAACTCTACTCTTTGATAAGGGGAAAGGGCTCTCTTCAAAATGAGAAACAAAGAACAAAGACAATGTTTAAATATGTGGTATTAACTCCAACTGTGGTCTACCAATATAATCATTAGTAAATGTCTGATAGCAAACACCTAGAAGAAAATTCACCATCTATAGCTATATTATCAGCAAAAGACCTTCTAGATACCAAACAGGGTAGCCTAGATTGCCATATCCTACACAAATCAACATCACTCAGTCATAAAAGGAGTTAGATGTACATATCTGATTTGGGAATAGACAAAAAAAAAAAAAAAAAAGGATGCATGTTGCTCAGAAATTAAAATTATTCTAGGAAGATATAGTTGTATACATCTTGTTGGACTTAAAATAGGGAAAAAACACTTTAACTTCTTTAAATGTAAATCCAAGCATGTACATTTGAGAACTTGTGTGATATACTGTTTAACCCACCATGATTGGATCCATGTAATTAATAAATCTGGTGGCATAGTGCCTAAAGCATTTGACTGCTAACCAGAAGGCTGGCAGTTCAA
>NW_006922031.1:167956-168462 GCF_000298275.1 Orycteropus afer afer | reverse complement strand
GCTAGATAAGTGCATAGCAGTATCTGTTTTCCCTTACCTGTTCTACTAACTAGATGGCATGTCTTACTGAAAGAAACTACATCTGGGAAAAGGCAGAAATTTACTCCAGATGCCTTCAATCTACTATGCCCTTACATGCAGTAATCTTCATTACTTCTTTTGCTCCATGTTCTCTTCTGAGAAGGTGCCAGGAATAGTCTTCTGAAGACTGGACCCTTTTGACAGTCATATTCTTTTTTTCTACAGTTGAACCCAGGTATATTATTGTCTGACTTTGGGTTTCTTAAAAACCAAACTCCCTTAAAGACGAGCAGGTAATTTTCATTCTAGAGAAAACCTGTTATCTTATAAACAACAATAGGTGACATTGATGGGTCCATGGTAGAATTCTCACTTTCTCGACGGCAAACAACAACAACAACAACAACATGCAGAGACCCAGGTTCGACTTCTGCCCAATACATTTCATGTAGCCACTACCTGTCAGTGGAGGCTTACGTGTGGCT
>NW_006922031.1:152958-163854 GCF_000298275.1 Orycteropus afer afer | reverse complement strand
TTTATATATTTTTGTTCTATTACTTTTATGTGTTTCAAAACAGATGAACGCTTTAGTATATGTTCAATCTACCATATTGGACTAGAAAACCTCAACAGTTTATATATTTCAATGAATTGTCTATAAACAACATTACATCAGCTCTCTGCATTGGAGAAATTGATTAGGTTTCTCCTGGCTACCGTAATTCCTCTGGTTTTTAGGAAAATGTCTTAGTCACTAATATATTTTATGCTGTAGCAATTCATTTTCTTCATTTGACCACATTTTCCCAAGTATTCTGACACAGTCACAGCCTACTTGTGGCAAAATTTATATCATTGGATTTTGTTATTTTAGTTCCTTATCTCTCTTGGTTTCAAATGAGAATCAAGCAGTGTTCCAGGAGCCTTATTATGCATTGCAGGCTTTTTAATATTCTCACCCCTCAGCATCTGTTCCATTGCTACAGTGTCAAGATTGTGTCTAATTCCTAGCTTCATCGGAGGTAATTTTATTTTATTGTTGTTGTTTTCTCTTTGTTTTGTTCTCCCAGTGCAGGTACTCAGCTAGTTTCAGGGTGAAGGGCAGGAATAAGATGACTTTATGCCCCCATCATAAATAAGGATTATTCACACTACACTTAAACCTTAGTTAATAAAAAGAACCACATAGATTATAGACGCCTTGCTGGTGAAGTGGAGTGCACCTACATGCACCTATCAGCAGACCTAAAAGACCTTTACAACATATCCTGGCTTATAGAATGTTTGATATTAAAGTTTCCTATCTTCTTTTCTATGCACTTTCACTTACAACACATGTTCCTTTGTTTTAATATTTTGACTGTTACTTTGAGAAACATATCTCTTGCTAAAATAAGCACTTTAATTATTTTTTTTTTTATGTTTTTCATTTATAAAGGTAAAAAAAAAAGTAGGATCTCTGGTGGTGTAGTGCCTAAGGCATTTGACCACTTGACTGCTAACCAGAAGACTGGCAGTTCAAGCCCAGCAGCCACTCCTCAGAAGGAAGACTGGGCAATCTACTTCTGTAGAGATACGGCTTTGGAAACCCAAGGAGGGGTCGCTATGAGTCGGATCCAACTCAACGGCAGTGAGTTATTTATAAAGGTAATGCATAAATATTATAACACTTTTGGAAAAGATAGAAACTTGTGGTAGAGTGAATTACTTGGTATGGACCTTCTTGCCATGGTCTTTGTGACTCCCACCAGATGACGGGGTAGAACTATGTAAATGGGAAATTTTTGTGGTTCATCAAGGGGATTGAAAAGCTTATTAACAATGTAAATAAGGTATGTGGAACCCTTGATGGGGTAGGTAATTGAAATAGGGAGTATGGAACCCTAATATGGGGATTGATCAGTTTTATCATTCCATTAGGCTTAAAATGAGCCCTCTCAGAGATGGAAAGAGGATCTCACTACCATCAAGATAGACAATCCAGGAGTGGAGCACACCATTGTACCCAAGATCCCTGCACTGAGAAGACATCAGAAATATGGCAGCAGGAGAGACAGCAGAACCAAGAGACTGACATGAGACAGAGTGGCAGGCTTGCTGGTCTGTGAAGTGAGAAAGATGAGTGCCTTTGCACAGAAGCCTTACTGGTGAAATAGAGTGTACCTACGTGCATCTATCAGCAGAGCTATAAGAGCTTTATAATACTTCTGCAAGGAGGGCTAGATGCCAGGCTGAGAAGCCAAGGGCCAAAGACAGGTGTGGCTATGGGCATGGCAGAGGGGAGGCTGTCCTGATAGAAGAATTGCATACTGAGCATATTCCTGAACCTGAATTGTAACCTGTTACTTCTCTAATAAACATCATAATTGTGAGTATTTTCTCAGAGTTCTGGATGGCCATTGCAATGAATTATAAAACTCATAAGAGAAGTAGTGAATGCCATGGGAGGAACAGCTGGTATCAGAATTGATAAAGAGGTGGGAAGGTGGCAGCATGTCTGAATTTTGCATCATGGGAATTAGCTTTGGGCTATTGCTGTTGATTCTTCTCTTTCCCCTTTATGAAGTTAGAAGAGGTCAAAGAATGTTGTGCCATGCCTTTTTTGCAAAAATAAAGATGAAAAAATTACCATGATCTTGTGATAATTATTCCTCCCGTGAAACTCTAGTAAGATCTCCTCTGAGGTAAAAACATATAAGAAAAATGTTTTAAACACATGTGGTAAGATGTGTTAAAAACATTTTTCTACTCTCCATTTATTATTCTAAACTCTTCTTTGATTCTAGTATTTATCAACATTGTTTACCCACTACTTTTATCAGTCACAATCAGAACACTTTCTATTCTCACAAGTAGAATCAACAACAAACAATGCAATGCACTGCCCTAGAGTCAGAGTCAGATCCAACTCGTAGTGATCCCTCTTTGGGTTTCTGAGTTTCTGAGGCAGTATCATTATGGAAATAGATTACCCAACCCTCTTTCTGAGGAGTGGCTTGTGGGTCTGAACCACCAGCCTTCTGGTTAACAGTCAAATGCCTTAGGCACATTATGCCACCAGAACCTCTTAACTCTTATGTCAACTAGATCATAATAATATTCATTATAATAGTCATTATAAACCTCTTTGAGATTTTGTTAATTAGGTTTCTTTAAAAAGTATTAGTACACTGTTACCAGAAGACTTAGCCCACATTATAGGCATATATATATACACACACTTGAATGCCTTTGCGAATAAAAAAACTTCAACATCAAGGGCCAATTAATTCAAATGGGGGAAATTATGTATTACAGGTTATGTGCCTGAATAGCTAACAAACACAAAACTTAGGGATGCAATAGAACCAAAACTTAGGGATGAAATAGAACCATTTATTGTGATTTCAAAGCTGTGGGTCAAGGATTTGAACAGAACATGGAGGAGAAAAATTTGAGGTCTAGGAGGCAATGATGTCTAGGACTTCATCTGAAAGACCCAGAGGCTGAGGATTGGAATCCTCTGAAGGTTCATTCACTCACATCCCTGGAATTGGTGTGGGGTGGGGTGGGGTGTGTAGGGAGTTCTTAGTCCATTTCATCATGAGTCTCTCCATGTGGTCTTTGTGTGTGTTAGACTGGGATTCTTCACAATATGATGGCTGGACTTCAGGCAAATTATTGGACAGAAAGAGAGATAGGCCAGAAGCTATATCAACTTTTATAAACTAACCTCAGAAGGCATGTAACATCACTTCCACCACATTCTATTTGTCAGAGTCACAAAGCCTCAACTTACTCAGGTTCAAAGATAGAAAATATAGCCTATAGACTCATGGTGGGGACTGACAAGCTTCTGGAAATGCATGATAGACCAGAAATATTGTTCTGTCCATTTATGTAAAATCCAGTCACTTCAATGATGCAACAGAGAGAGAGAGAGAGAGAGAGAGAGAGAGAGAAAGTCAGAGAAAGTAATAGGGAATGGTCCTGCCCGCTTAGAACAGTAAAGAAAAAAACAAAACAAGACAAAACAAAAACATCAAGTAGACTCCAACTCATAGAACTGCTCCAAGGGGTTTGCAAGGCTATAAATCTTTATGGAAGCAGACTGCCTTATCTTTCTCCCATGGAGCAGCTAGTGAGCTTGAACTGTCAACCATTCAGTTAATGGCTGAGCACTTAATCACTGTGCCACCAGGGTTCCTTTAATTATACTTATTGGTTAGGAAAATATCACACTTTACCAATTTTATGATATAGACATTTTTCACACTTACATATTAATAAGCAGATATGTCTTACATCTCAACCAGCTTTGCGCAACTTGTATTATCATGGCCTTATATTTTCATCCAGTCTTGCATAATGATTGTCAGTGGCTTGGACAGAGAAAAGGATAGCATTATTTTAGAGATGATACATTAGTAATGCTCTTGATGGCATACATGGAGATTTTGATCCATTGATAATTTTGAGTAGAAAAGTGATTAGACAAATAAGATTCTGATAAGTAATAAAAATTAGAAAATAAAATAAAAAACATTTAAAAGACAATTAGAAGAAGCATTAACAATAAAAAAATAAAAATAACATTACCAAGTATATGAAACATTTTTTTTAAATATAAGAAAACCTAAATAAATGGAAAGGCATATCATTTTCATGGATTAGAATACCCCATATCAATAATATCAAAAAGATATTCACTTTTCTCAAATTGACCTATATATTCAGTGCGATCTCAATAATAAAACTAATCTTTTTCTTCTTCTTCTTCTTTTTTTTTTTTTTTGGAACTTCCAAAATAAATTTTAAAGAAATAAAAAATTGAAATGATCGAAAATAGCCAAAACCAAAACAAGAAGGATCTTGAGCAACTGCTGGGGGGAGGACTTGCTGCACTGAATATAAAGATAATATAAGGTAACAATATTTAAGGAAGTGTGGTAGAGAGATAAGAATAAAAAATCTAATCACATAAAACAGAATACAGCATCTAGAAACAGTCCAATACAGATAAAGAAACTGATTTGTGACAAAGGCACCACTGCAAATGGTGTGACAGTTTATTCCTTTAATGGTGCTGAGATAATTGGACAATTTATGAACACAGGGTAACTTGATCCCATCTTATACATACACCACAGAGAAATTTAATTCTAGGCAGAATGTAGACCTCAAAGTGAATGTCAAAAGATAATATTTCTAGAGGGAATTATATGACTTTAGATTTATCAACTTAGGGTAGGATAGGAAAATACATCCCAACACAAAAAAATACTATCCAGAAAGAAAAATACCAATCAATTGGAAGTTAAAAATGAAAGTAGTTATTAATTAAAAAAAAAAAAAAATACTATTAAATGTATATGAAGGCAAACCACAGTGTTTTGGTTAATGCTGCTCTGACAGGGATATACCACAGATGGAAAGTCTTGAACAAACCGGAGTTTATTCTCTAAAAATTTTGAAGACTTTAAGTCCAAGTTCAAAGTGCCAGGCCCTAGGGGATGGGAGAAAACCCCTTGACCTTGGTCTTCAGCTCTGCCTCTTACTTCTGGCCCTCTGAAGTTAGAAGCGTCTCTTCACTCAGGCTGCTACTGGCTGCTGGCTAACAAGCCCAAGGTCAACAAATAAAATGGCACAGTCCTAATGTTACCAAACCACATGGCAGCCATTAATTCAAGCCCATTGAAAGTCCCAGCATGGCAGGCTGCGGAACAATGACACGGCCACATGCAGGGTTCTAGCATGCCATAAGCTGGAGACCATTCCCAAAGCTGCTTCTTATATACAGGAAGCAGACCACATCCCTAAAGCAGGTACTCAGCTGCTCCAATAGATTCCACCATGAAGTTACTTACCAGTCTCACCATGGGGAATAACTATATCTGGCTGCCCAGCCACTGAACTGGGCCCAGCCAAGTTGACAAACAAACTTAACTACCACACACAGCATAAGAGAAGATATTTGCAACAGATTAATTAAGTCCTAGGATGCAAAAGATATCAAGAATTCATATAAATAATATGGGGAAAAATCAAATAGAAAAATGGACAAAATCCTAGAAACGTCAAAAAAGAAGATGTTCAAGAGGTTAGTAAACATTATGAAAATACATTCAAGTGCTCCACTTTACTAGTAATTGAGGAAACAGAAATTTAAAACATACTGAATTACTAGTGGGCGCTCTGGTGGCATGGTGTCTAAGGCCTTTGACGGCGAATTAGAAGGCTGGTGATTTAAACCCACCAGCCACTCCTCAGAAGGAAGGTTGGACAATCTACTTCTGTAGTGATACCACCTCAGAAACCCAGGGAGGGGCTGCTATGAATAGGACTAGTACACATAAGTTATAATGCCTAAAGTGGAAAGGAGTAATAAAATAACTGCAGTGTTAGCAAGGATGCAAAGCAACTAGAACTTTCATATGCAACTTATGACAGTACAGAATAGTTTAATCACTTTGGAAACTAGCATGGCAATATCTTCTAAAAGTGAATGTACACATTGCTGGTAATGAATCTGTAATTCCGCTTCTACATAAACACATAACAGAAACTTGTATATACATGCCAATGAGACATTTAATCAAATATTCAAAAGGCTTTATTCAGAATAGCCTCAAACTAAAACAACTGAAATGGTTGACACTTAGGGAATGGACAAATAAATCCTGGAATAGTCTATCAATGAAATGTTATACAGTAATGAATATGAATTCAACACAGCTCACACAACAAAATGCATTTATTTAGAAATTATATTAAGCAAAGAAGTCATACAAACACATATAGCATGAATGCATATACACACACACACATACACAACCATGCTCCATGATTTCATTTCTAAAAAGTCTGGAACAGACAAAACTAAGCAAATGTCTTAGAAATCCAGAAAGTGATTGCCTTTGGGTTGGAGGGAGGATGAATAGATTTAGAGATGGCACAAGAGGAACTTCTTAATCCAAGCAATTTTAATACTCTACTTTAATCTGTGCCATGCTTTGTGTGTTAACTTTGTAATAATTTATTGAAATCTATATATTTAACTTACATACTTTCTTGGCATATATGTTGTATTTCAATAAATGAGTATTTTTAAAAAGACTCGAAATTAAAATTTAGAGAGATCATAATTAATTTATTTTGTGTTTTTTTTTTCCTAATATACATATGTGTGGTAGACAGAATAACAGTCTGCAAAATGTTTATGTCTGAGTCCACGGAACCTCTGAATAAGTTACCTTACATGACTGTTATGAACTGAATGGTGTCCCTAAAAAAATATGTATTGAAATTCAAACATCTGACTTGTAAATATGAGTCTATGAAAATAGAGCCCTGTTTTGTTATGTTAATGAGGTCATATCAGAACAGGTTGTGTCCTAAACCTAATCACTTCTGAGTTATGAAAAAAGAATAGACACAGAGATACACAGGGGAAGAGGAATTCAGAGAACAGAAACATATTCATCTAACAACTCAAGAATGCCAAGGAGACAAGGAAGAACCTCCTGTTAGTGCTACTCCCTGAAGTAGAGCTTCTAGCATCTTAAACTATGGGAAAATAAATCCCCATTCTTTAAAACCATCCACTCATGTATTTGTGTTAATGCAGCACTGACAAACTAAGACAATGGAAAAATAGATTTTGCAAATATGATTCAGTTCAGGATCTAGCGACGGGATGATTAACATGGATTTTCTGGGTTGTTCCAATGTGATCACAAAGGTTCTTACAAGAAAGGGGCAGAAAGGTCAAAGTCAGAGAAGGACATGTGATAGCAGAAATAGAGGCCAGAGAGGGAGAGAAAAAGAAAAAGAGAGAGAGAGAAGCATTTGAAAATATTATGCTACTAGCTTTGATGATGGAGGGAGAAGCCAGAAGCCAAGGAAAGTAAGCAGTCTCCAGAAGCTGAAAAAGGTAAGTAAACAGACTCTCCTTTAGACCTTCCAAAAGAAATACAGCTCTACTGAACATTTTGTTCTTCTGACCTATAGATATGCTTGGTATAAATAATTGAGTAGAGGAGAGTATGGGAGCTCTGGTAGCATAGTGGCTAAGGCACTTGACTGCTCACCAGAAGGCTGGCGGTTCAAACCCACCAGCCACTCCTCAGAAGGAAGGTTGGGCAATCCTACTTCCGTAGTGATACTGCCTTGGAAACCCAAGGAGGGGTCACTATGAGTTGGGTCTGACTTGACGGCACATAACAACAACAACAACAACAGAGGAGAGTATAATATAATATAATAAATTTATATTGTTTTAAACTATTAAGTTTGTCATGGTTTGTCACAAGTAGCAATAAGAAATTAATATACTATACAAAATGGTGGCATGCAATTTTTAAAAATCACACTAAAAAAATTTTAAAGAACTTGTTCCAAAGCATAAAAATAAAATTTTAAAGAAGACAGCATATTATTTTTCAATTAACATTTTTTTGTTGCTGTTGTTGTTGTTGTTAAAGACTATCAAGTTGGTGCTGACTCAGAGTAACTCTATGAATAAAAGAACAAAACACTGCCTGGTCCTGGGCAGCCTCACAATCATTGCTATGTTTGAGCCCATTTGTGGTGGTTAAGTTTTTGTGTCAACTTCGCTGGACCTGGTTGAGTGGCTGGGAAGTTGGTGGTAGTTATTCCCCATGAGACTGGCAATCAACTCCATGGTGGGATCTACCACAAGCAGGTAAGTAGCTGCTTTGGGAATGTAGTCTGCTTCCCATATATAAGAAGCAACTTTGGGAATGGTCTCTAGCTTATGGCACGTTTGAACCCTGCATGTAGCTGTGGCATTATTCAGCAGCCTGCCATGCTCTGCCAACCTTAAGACTTTCAATGGACTTGAATTAATGGCCTGCCATGTGTTTTGGTAACATCGGGACTGTGCCTTTTTACTTGTTAACCTTGATCTTCTCAGCCTCAGCAGCCAGGAGCTGTCTGAGTAAAGAAACAACTCTAGCTCCAGTGGGCCGGCAGCTGGAGGCAGAGCTGAAACCCAAGGATGAGAGGCTTTCACTCAACCCCTAGAGCCTGGCACTTTGAACTTGGACTTAAAGCCTCCAAACTGTAAGAAAATAAACTCCTGTTGGTTAAAGGCATCCTATTTCTGTATTTTCCTGTCCGACTGGCACTAGGTAACCAGAACACCATTGTTGCAGCCACCATGTCAATCAATCTCACTGAGGGTATTTGTGATAGTTAAATCTGTGTATCAACTTGCCTGGGCCTGGTTGAGTGGCTAGGCAGTTGGATGTAGTATTCCCCATGATGAGACTGGTAATCAACTCCATTGTGGAATCTACTGTGAGCAGTTCAGTAGCTATCTTACGGATGTGGTCTTCTCCCAGTATGCAAGGAGAAGCCTTGGGGAATGGTCTCTAGCTTATGGCATACTTGAACCCTGCATGTAGCTGTGTCTTTGTTCAGCAGTCTGCCATGCTCTGGCAACCTTGGGACTTTCAATGGACTTGAATTAATGGCCTGCCACATGGTCTGGCAACATTGGGACTCTGCCTTTTTGCTTGTCAACCTTGGGTTTGTCAGTCTTAGCAGCCAGCAGCTGTCTGAGTGAAGAAAAGCCTCTAGCTCCAGTGGGCCAGGAGCAGGAGGCAGAGCTGAAACCCAAGATTGAGGGACTTTCACCCAGCCGCTGGAGACTGGCACTTTGAACTCAGACTTAAAGCCTATAAACTGTAAGAGAATAAACTCCTGTTTGTTAAAGCCATCCCATTTGTGGTATATTCTTGTCAGAGAAATAGTAGATAACGAAAAAGTGTTCTTTTTCTTTCTTTTTTTTTTACTGACCTGCTACTTTACCAAGCCTGATATCCTTCTCCAAGGACTTGTCCCTCCTGATCACATGTCAAAAGCACATGAGCTGAAGTCTCACTATCTTTGCTTCAAAGGATCATAATCATTGCATTATCTTAAGTTAAATAAAATATAATATGTATTTTTCTAATTGGTGGATTTTGCATAATGAGCAGGGAAATTAGCTCTGGCACTGCAGTAGTTAAGCACTTGTCTGTTAACCAAAAAGTTGGTGGTTTCAACTCACCAAGCAATTTCACCAGAGAAAGACCTATGGGGCAATTCTACTCTATCACATGGAGTCTCTATGAGTTGAAAATTGACTGGACAGCACCCAACAACAACAAAAACCCATTTACGTTCTTCCATTAGAACCCATTCTTTGTTTTAAAGAGCTTAATGTCCATAGGGCTAGGAGTCAGGCATGTTTGAAAACAGAAGCCAAGTCAAATAGTTTTAGGTTAAGAGGCATCACTTGCATTGACTGGGAGGAACCATTTACTATTGTGAGGTGACTGTTCATGTGAGATCCCTGTCCATGCTCAATGGAAATGCTGCATGTGGAAGTGCATGTGAGGGTCAAATTAAATCAGGCTTTTTTGAGGAATCACTGTCTGTGAGGTGTAGTCAGTAGCCTCCAAAGTAAATTCTGAATGTGCCCCATAGCATATATTCTTTGACTATTCCAAAATAGTTTTCCAAAATTTGGTAAGAAAGTTATTTAGTCAATTTCCCGTAATGCATAACAAATAAATTGAAAATTAGATAAATATGTCTTTTTTATTTATGCAGTACTTTACTGCTGGTTAAAAATAATAAGACACTTGCATATGTTCTGTGATGCCAACATTGTTTTCCAGATCTGTTATCACTGCTTTGAACCTTAGGATACATACTAGGATGAGGGGTGAGTCTACTTTTTTCTAGACACATAAACTGATTAAATTGCTATAAAAATGTCAGATGGACTCAATTTTATAGTCAATCTTACTCATTTCACATTAGAACCACTCAGTCCATGCCATCTCATCAATTCTAACTCAAAGTAACCCTATAAGACAGAGTAGAACTGTTCCATGGGATTTCTAAGGTTGTAAATCTTTATGGAAGCAGACTGCTACATCTTTCTCCCTCAGAGAAGTTGGTCAGTTCAATTCAATGAACTTTTAGTTACCAGCCAAACGCCTTAACCACTGCACCACAAGAGTTCCTTCAGATAAGAACAAAAGGATAGTATTCTAAGTTCTTTTTCTATTTTAGTTGTGATTGGAATGAAGTGTTTTGAATAACAGAAAAGAATAGCAAAGAATTCAAAAATACTACACACTGCCACAGAGTTGATTCTGACTCACAGTGACTCTATAGAACAGAGTAGAACTGTCGCAAAGTGTTTCCAGGTTGTAAATCTTTAGAGTTGCAGAGTGCCTCATCTTTCTTCTCCAGAGCAGCTCAAACCACCAACATTTGGGTTATCATCTAAGCACTTAACTGCTGTACCACCACAGCTCCTTTAGTAAATAATAGATGTTAACCATTTACAAAGAAGTAAGTTTAAACTTACAAAGATAACTGTCTAGATACATGTCTAAGAGACTTCTTATAATACAAAATATAGCTAATTCTA
>NW_006922031.1:150895-152512 GCF_000298275.1 Orycteropus afer afer | reverse complement strand
GGCTTCATCTAAGACTGGCTACATTATAAATTGTTTATTTAATAATATACTCATTGCCAGTAAAACTTTTTAATAGAAGTTTATAAAGAAAATTATCCAGCTGTGAAATTGGAAGCAAAACTGTTGCAGCTCAACTGAATTTTATTTTTTACTATTTTGCCAACAGTAATCTGCACTTTCTTTTATAGTGCCTCCAACTAAAAAAGGATTATCTAGTCAGAATATATCAGTACATAATAAATGTGCTTCATTTCTTCCAAGTTCTTACAGCTGACAGCCAAAATGAATGTTTGTCTCAGTGCCGGCACCAGGGGTACTTCAGCAGAGACTATTTCATGGACCATTGAACCCTAAAGGACATTGTTTTTAAAGGCGTATTATCAGAAACAGAGAACAAAGCCACTGGAGAGGCTAAAGCAGGTAGTACTGAAACTAGACTAGGTACCTATAGCTTTGTTAGTGTTTTGAAAACACTACCATCTCAAAGATATCTAAACTTCATTTTTCAAGCCCTTGTAATTCTATCCATCTGATAAATAAAATACCAGTATTATGTATTTGGAAGGTTAGGCAAGTTATAATATCATAAATTACAGATTAAATTCAGATATAAAATCTTTTCTCTTCATCATTCCAAATTTTCATCAGATATCCTTGTCCCCTTGAATCTTCCCATGACCTTCCAATCACTAGAAAGAATTATACACTTGGTAACCTTGCATTTCTCCTCTGTGCTGTTGCTGTAATATGTTTCCAACATTTATTGATGCCCTTATCACCAAGTTTTGTATGTGTTTGTTCATATGCACTTTCCCTACAAAATTGAATTTCTTGAGGGCAGAGTCTAAGTGTTTTATCCTTATATCCTAATACCAAGCACAGTAACTAATGTCATTGAAGGGATTTACTTTTTGAATATAGAGCAGCTATCAAAATAATTGATTCTAGCTACATCACAAATATAGAATGGCATGCAACCTTTATGTTTTATGTTTTGATATTTGGGATGTTTTCCTAATGCAATGATGTCAACTTAGTTGTTTTCTCTTGAATAATTGTTTAAGCTTTGTTATCATACCTTATAGAACATTTTTACACAAAAGGAAATATAGAACTTCTTCTATGATTACATAAAATTTAGTTCAGTTCAGCTAAATCTACATCACTCGGTAGGCAAAGGCCATCTTATTATTTTGTTTGTAATGAATGGATACATAAATTATGTTTTTATTTTAGCTAAAGCCATTTAATAATGCATTTATTTAATTTGGTAACATAAAATTATTGGATTTTTAATTAGAAAACACCATTAAAATTATCTAGTCTAACTCTCCTATTTACTAGCATACATTCTATGGTTGTTGTTGTTGTTGTTAAGTGCCGTTGAGTCGTTTCCAACTCATAGCGACCCCACGCACAGCAGAACGAAACACTGCCCGATCCCGCGCCAGCCCCACAATCCCTGCTATACTTGATCCCATCATTGCAGCCACCATATGAGTCCATCTCGTTGAAGGCCTCCCCCTCCTTCGTCGACCCTCCACCCTACCAAGCATGACATCCTTCTCCAGGGAATGGTCCCTTCTTACAACATGACCAAAATAGGTGAGACGAATG
>NW_006922031.1:146798-148182 GCF_000298275.1 Orycteropus afer afer | reverse complement strand
TGCTTCCTGCTGACCAGGGGTGAAGATGGTGGAACTCAGTCCTTGGTTAGTAAGTTTCTTGTAGTTTAGATAGTTTGCAGAATCTTCTGGCCATGGTATGGGGAGAAGAGACTAGGGGTACCTGTAGAATAGTTTGTAATTTTGGAGGCTTGAAGACAGATAAGCACCTAGGTAGACCTTGCATACAACAGCAAGTAGAGTGTTATTGTTAGTATGATGAGCACTGCAACAAATAAGGAAATCAGCCACCCTAAATTGGATAACCAAGATGTGAGCCAAGAAAAGTCTATCCCAAATCTGGGGGTTAAATCCTGTCTTATAGTTTCCCTGTCCTGTTGCAATTTATGAATGGTGCAATGAATAGCCTGTTGATCTTGTTTTATTTGTCCTGATGCATTAACTAATGAGTAACAGGTGGTACCGATGTATTAAGTTGGTCAGGTTCTCTCGAGTCTCCCTGTTCCCCAAGGCTGCTCCCTGTAGAATAAAACTTAGTTATAGGCCGAGGAGGGCTTTCCGGTGCAGTCTCTTGTTATTCTCAATTGGGTGTGATGTATCCAAGGGTGGACTCCCTTCAGTTTGGCTGAAGAATTTATTGTCAACAATACTTCACAAAGCTCAGTCTATTTGGACTGGAGCTGGCTCTGGGGAGTCTAGTTGTGCCACTTCTTCAGCAGGACCCAATCACTTGGACATAAGCTATGAAGGGGGATATCTGTAGGATACAATAACTTGCTGGAAGCAAACTGGTTAATAATTTTTAATGTTGCAGACGCAGTTTGCACATGTTTTAAAATATCCAATTCCTTAACAATATTAAGGTCTCTCTTTCCTGCATAACTAGGGTGCCATACTCTAGAAAATGGTCTCCCACATAATAGTTCATATGGGCTTAACTTAAGCCTGCTTGTGGGGGCAACCCAGACCCACAACAGGGCAAGAGGTAAAAGTTTTACCCAATATAAGTTGGTCTCTTGGCACATCATAGCCAGTGTCTTCTTAAGAGTGTGGTTCATCTTCTCAGTATTCCCTGTCAGTTGGAGTCTCCATGCACAGTGTAACTTCCACTTAATGCCTAATAGTTCTGTTATCTGTTGGACTATTTGGGATATAAATGCCCCCCCCCATTATTACTTTGAATTGAGACTGGCAAGCCAAATCAAGGGATAATTTCCCTTAGTAGGGCTTTACTCACTTCTGCTTTTTCCATGTGTCAGGGGAAGGATTCCATGCATACAGTGAAAGTATCCATGAATACTAATAGGTACTTGATTTTCCCAGGAGCTGTAGGAATACTGGTGAAGTCTACTTGCCAGTCTTCGCATGGGCCTAGTCCTGTTGCTTGTACTCCTTTTACCACTGGAGGTGGGCCACACTTTGGATT
>NW_006922031.1:144668-145953 GCF_000298275.1 Orycteropus afer afer | reverse complement strand
TGACATTGGGGTGTTGTCAAGTAAGGTTGCCTGATACTTTCCAAATCGGCCTGCTGTTAACCAGAGTCCTCCCTTTTGTTCTAACACAGAGAGTACATAGTGAGGAGTTAGGGCAGTAGTGGGTTGGCCCAGAGTAAAATTTACAGCCTCACTCAGTAAGCCACAGGTTGCAGCCACAGTTCTCGGGCACAAGGGCCATTCTTTGGCTACAGAGTCGAGTTGTAGGTTACAGGTTGCCTCCATGGGCCCAAGTTTTGAGTGAGGACTCCCAGTGCCATTCCCTGTCTCTCATGCATGAATAGTTCAAATGGTTTTTGGGTGTCAGGGAACCCTAGGGCTGGTGAAGATCCCAATTTAGCTTTGATTTGTTCAAAGGCTCATTGGCACCCAGGAGTCCAGTCTTGGGTCAGGGTCTTTCCCTTGAACTGCCTGGTAAAGACGTTTGGCAATAAGCCCAATGTTGGGTATCCAAATTCAGCAAAATCCTGCCATACCAAGGAACCAATGAAGTTTATGCTTAGTGGTTGGGATTGCAACTCAAGTTATTGCCTCCTGCCGTTCTGGCAGCAAGTTTATTTGGCCCTGTAACAGTTCAAATCCTAAGTGTTTCACCTTTTGAACAGAAATCTGGACCTTTTCCTTTGAAACTTTATATTCTCTTTCTGGTAAGAAATTAAGTATGTTTATAATATTCTCATCGGATAGTTCTTTAATGGGACTAGCTATTAAAATATTGTCCGTGTATTGGAGTATCATCCCTTGAGGCAATTGTAGGTCCCTCAAATCTCTGCCCAGGGCTTCCCCAAAGGAAGATGGTGAGTTTGTGAACCTCTGTGGGATTACAGTCCAACAGAACCAAGTCTTAGTCCCTGTCTTGGGGTCTTCCCATTCAAACCCAAACAACTCTTGGGACTGAGGATCAAGGGGAATGCAGAAGAAGGCATATTTCAAATCTAAAATTGTGAACCATGTATAGTCTCCTGGTAGTGTGATGTGCAGAGTATATAGATTGGGGACTACTGAATGAACATCCTCCCCTACCTGGTTTATTGCTCTTAGGTCCTGTACAAACTGGTATTTCCCATGCCTGGTTTCTTCATCAGAAGTATGGGGGTATTATATGGTGATTGGCATGGTCAAGTTAGTCCATGCACTAGGTATGCCTCAATTAAGGATCTGATTCCTTCTTTATCCTCTTTCTTTAGGGGGCACTGCTTGAGATTGGGAGATTTGCAGTTGGTTTTCAGTCCTGACAGGTGTTGCAGTGAAAGCTCTGTCCAGTACT
>NW_006922031.1:142850-143418 GCF_000298275.1 Orycteropus afer afer | reverse complement strand
TGTGAAGTCTGTTGGCTTCTGCTCTAGTTTTCTCTAATACCATCCACCTCTCTTCAGGGGTGAGTAAGGTAGTTAATAACATATTAATGTCAGTCCACTTAGAATGATGAACTGAAAATATGGAGGTGATTAAGGTTTCCATCAGCTTTGGACTCTCCCTATAAGTGGACATCACATTTTTCCAATTTAGCAAATCAGCCATGGTGAATGGCATATGAGTCCAAACGAAACCTCCAGGATTTCCTTCATGATCTAAATAGGCTGGAACCTGCCGTAATGGGTATTGCCCTGAGGGATCTGGCTTAGACCCATGGCCAAAATTTACACCATTCCGAGTGTGTGCTGGGGAGACAATTTCCTGAGGGGCACCCACTTTCTGAGTGGCATCTGGAGTGCTATCAGGTAAAGGAGGATATAACACCACTGGAGTTTTAGGAGGTTCTGAATTCAAAATTCCCTTAGGCTTAGGGGGTGGAGTCATAGGTGAATTGTTTCCTGACTCTGGGAGGTATGGGGGAGGGAAACATGGGGGAGGAATGGAGTCAAGGTAAGGGTCTTCAGAGTCCTG
>NW_006922031.1:135803-141730 GCF_000298275.1 Orycteropus afer afer | reverse complement strand
CCTAAGGCACTTGACTGCTAACCAGAAGGCTGGCAGTTCAAACCCACCAGCCACTCCTTGGAAGGAAGATGGGGCAATCTACTTCTGTAGTGATACTGTCTCGGAAACCCAAGGAGGGGTCGCTATGAGTTGGGTCTGACTTGACGGCACATAACAACAACAAATCAGCTTAAAGCCAGACCAGACCAGAGTATAGATTCTTTAGTGTGCTTCAGCTGTGGAGATATCTTAATTAAGGCCATTAACCAAAATTTCAACCTCTCTATCAGCTTAAAGCCAGACTAGAATTCAATCTATATTTACCAATAGATGTCTTCAAACCCAGAATAATTTTCTCTTCTTGCGAGCACCTAGAGACTGAGGATGCTGCAGACGGTCACAGACTCAGCACCCTTTATATGCCATCAGACAAAGCAGTGTCTGAGTATTCACAGGATCCATCAGGGCTCCATTCTGTTTCCACCATCTGAGGGTCCTCATGCTTCAGACAGAGGGTCAAAGACCCTTGGACCCATCTGGGGTGCCAAATTGAAATACGACCAAATGTGGGTCACTGCCCGGTATGCAGTCAGGCCAAAACAGTTTACACACCAAGTGATTAAGAGGAGAGAAAATTATTTATTGCCAAGCGGCAATGCAAGGAGGCAGGGGCACGTGTACCCATATCTGACTCCCTGAAACTCCATCAAATTACAGTTTTGTAGGTTTAAAAAGACAGGGTTATGTATATTCATAAAAATTTCAGGAATTTGGGTGAGAGATAGTTGACAATTGGCTGAAATTTCCTTCACCTTGGTTTAAAGGGACAGTAGTGTTTTGAGACAGTGTGCGTGCATACTGATGAGTCACTCTGGCTTCCTGTCATCAGCTGATTGGGGCTTAGGCAGAGGGGAGAGTGTTAGTTCCCAGTAACTTTGTTGCTCTCAGTCCCACTGAGCATGTCCATGGGCTAGAGTTAATTTTCAAGTTGTTTTCTAAGACACATTAAAACATTTATCACCTGTGCCAAAGGAATAGCAGGAAAGAATGTTTGTTTGTTTGTTTGTTTTCCATTCCGTTCTGAAGGAACTGAGCTTATTGTATTTACTCATCTGTCTCCAACCGGGGTGCAATGTGTTTACTCATCTCTCTCCAACTGGGATCCTATTAGTCTTAACCCAGGTGGGGAAACAGTTGAGCGTAATTACATTTACTTATTTATTCCTAACCAGGGTCCTATCTCTTCTAATTATCTGCCTTCACCAGGGTGGGGGAAATAGTTGAGTTTTGACTCTACTTGGTTTCAGTCCCTTTTGACAACATGACCAAAGTAGGTGAGACAAAGTCTGGCCATTCTCACTTCCAAGGAGCATTCCAGCTGTACTTCCAGCAGGACAGATTTATTAGTTCTTTAAGCAGGCCATTGTACTCTCAGCAATCTTCACCAGCACCACAACTCAAAAACATCAATTCCTCTTTGATCTTCCTTATTCATTTTGGGCAATCCTACTTCTGTAGTGATACTGCCTCGGAAACCCAAGGAGGGGTTGCTATGAGTCAGGGCTGACTCGACGGCACATAACAACAACAACATTCATTGTCCAGCTCTCACATGTATATGAGGTGACTGAAAATATCATGGCTTGTGTCAGGCACACCTTAGTCCCCAAGGCGGTATCTTTGCTCCTCAGCATTTGAAAGATTTCCTTCGCAGTCAACTTGCTCAGTGCTATATGTTTGTTTTTTTTTTTATGTCCTGAGTGCTGCTGCCATTGGCATTGATTGTAGAACCAAGCAATGTGAAGTCTTTGACAACTTCAATCTTTTCTCCATTTATTGTGATGCTGCTTAGAGGTCCAGTTGTGAGGATTTTTGTTTTCTTTATATTGAGATGTAATCCATGCTGCAGACTGTATCCTTCAATCTTCATCAGTTAGTGCTTCAAGTCATCCTCACTTTGAGTAAGCAAAGTTATGTCATCATTGTATCTCAGGTTGTTAATGATACTTCTTTCAATCTTGATGCCACATTCTTCTACATACAGTCCAGCTTCTCAGATTATTTGCTCAGCATATAAGTTGAATAATTATGATACATGTGAGCAATTGATGGTCTGTTCCACAATCAGCTCCTGGCCTTTTTTTGGCTGAAGATAGTGAGATTTTCCATTGCCTCTTGTCAGAGATGTAGTCAATCTGATTCCTATGTATTCCATCTGGTGAAGTCCATGTGTATAGCTGCTGTTTGTGTTGTTAACAAAAGCTATTTGCAATGAATAAATCGTTGGTCTTGCAAAATTCTATCACGCAATCTCCAGTGTTATTTCTGTCACCAAGGCCAAATTTTCCTACTACCAGTGATTCTTCTTTGTTTCCAACTTTTGCATTCCAGTCACCATTGATTATTAACACATCTTGTCCCACTACTCTGTCTGATGCACATTCACTCAATTTCAGACTGCAGAAGTTGGTAGAGATGTTCACTTTCCTCATTATTGGCTTTGGTGGTTGATGCATAAATTTGAATAAGAGTCATATTAACTGGTCTTCCTTGTAGGTGTAGGGATATTATCCTATCACTGAGAGCATTGTACTTCAGGACAGATCTTGAAACATCTTTTGTGATGATGAATGTCATGCCATTCCTCTTCAAATTGTCATTCTCAGCATAGTAGATCATATGGTTGTTTGATTTGAAATGGCCAAAACCAGTCCATTTAGATCATTAATGCCTAGGATATTGAGCTTTATGTGTTCCATTATATTTTTGACAACTTCCCATTTTCCTAGATTCATACTTTGTACATTCCATGTTCCGATTATTAATGGATATTTGCAGCTGCTTCTTCTCATTTTGAGTTTTGCCACATCAACAAATGGAGGTCTTGAAAGCTTTTCTTTATCCATTTCAGTAAGGTTGGTTCTACTCTGATGATGCAGCTCTTTCCCAGTCATATTTTGAGAGTCTTCTGACCTAAGGGGCTCGTCCTCCTGCACTGTATGGGACAATGCTTCCTGGCTATTCATAAAGTTGACCAGTAATGTATCAGACAGTGTTTCTCTGCTATTCTTAAGGTTTTCTCTAGCCAATTCTTTGAGAACTGGATGGTCTCTTCCTTCTTCCAAGTCTATCTCAGTCTGCAAGCTGTCTTGAAACTTGTGCATCATGTGCAACCCTGCCAGCATTTGAAACACTGGTGGCACAGCCTCAAGCCTCACAGTAACACACAAGCCACCACAGTATGACAAATTAACAGACAAGTTTATCTCCTTAGCTGTTCAAAAGCTTTCTACACTCCCCTTACTTGGATCCCTGCTGCTGCTCTTCTCTGTCATCCCTTCTGGCTTCACTTTCCCCTGCTTTCTTGCCTCTTGTGGGTGGGGCCTGGGTCCCTCCTCTTACCTGAATCCCTGCTGTTCTGCTCTGTCATACCCTCTGGCTTCACTTTCCTCCATTTTCCTGCCTCTTTTGAGTGGGGCCTGGGTCCCTCCCCTTACCTGGATCCCTGCTGCTGCTCTGCTCTGTCATCCCCTCTGGCTTTGCTTTCCCCCACTTTCCTGCCCATTGGAGGTTGGGCCTGGGTCCCACCCTTTACCTGGATCCCTGCTGCTTCTTTGTTCTATTGTCCCCTCTGGCTTCACTTTCCCCCCTTTCTTGCCTATGGTATACATGCACATAAATAAGAAATATTGCATAAAATTTTAGGGGATCCATATCCACCAGCAAAAATGGCATGGGTGTGATGCTGTCTGACCCCCTCTAACTTCACAAGGCATACAGAGGGTCCAAAATGACACCAACAGCCCAAGGCTGAATCCTATGAGGCAAGGTCAGACATGTTTCCACCCTCCAAATATCCCACCAATTCTGACACCACTCATCCTTCCCATGACACTCTCTACTTCTCTGCTGGGTTCAGTAATTCATTGCAGTGGTCAAAAAGAACTCACAGACAATATTCAAAATTATGTTGTTTATTAGAGAAGTACCAGGTTAAATTCCGAATCAGAAGCAACTCAGCCTCTTCTCAGTCATGGCACAGTCATACTTTTCTCTGACTTCTGACTGTCAGGTCTGTGGCCCCTTGGCCACTTCCCTACTTAGGTAAGTATTACAAAGCTCTTTTAGCTCAGCCCATAGCTTCCCAGTGAAGCATAATATTCTGCCACCAAGCCTCCTGCCGAAAGGAACCCAGCTGTTCATTCTATGGGCTGGGAACCACACCACTCTGTCTCATGCCATGGTCTGCTGCCAGGATCTGCTTCTGGGGTCTGCTGCCATGTTTCTTTACCATGGTTTCTCTGCCACTGTTTCTTGCCATCTCAGCAGAATCTTGGGATTTGGGGTCTAAGGATGTGCTCTACTCCTGGCTCTTATTTCACAATAGTAGTTGGATCCTCTTTTCATCTCTGGGATGGCTTATTTTAAGCCTAGTGAAATGGCAAAACTTACCAATTCCCATGTTAGGGTTCCATACACCTTATTTACATGGTCCCACCCCCACCAGGATGCCATAAACCTTATTTACATTATTAGCAAGATAGCCAATCCCCTTGATTGTCCACAAACAATTCACATTTGTATAGTCCCACCCAGTCATCTGGTGGGAGTTCCAACTGCTACAAGAATCATATTATCTAATCCACTACACCACACCACCTTAATACCTACCTATCCATAGATAACTGGTTAAAATCTGATCTAGATGAATGTGTATTTTTGTACCATTCCTTCAGGTTTTAAAAAATTGGGCAATAGATAATCCCAGTATAAAATCACTGATAAAGGCTGGTATGTATTTTTTATTGTTAATTAATGACAAATTCCTGTACTACAGAGATTGAATGACCAGTTGGAAGAATTGAAATCCCCTTATAAAAACAGAGATGCTTAGGAAAAATTACTCAACATAGTCAGCCATATTAATAAAGATAATTAATGCTGGCTCCCACAACAACAAAAAAATCCTCCAAAACTCAGTGTCTTAAACACAATGTTGTTGTTAGGTGTTGTCAAATCATTTCCAACTCATAGTGACCCTATACATAGCAGAATGAAACATTATCTGGTCTCATGCCAGCTCTATGATCCTTGCTATACTTGAGCCCATTGCTGCAGCCACTGTGTCGATCCATCTTGATGAGGGACTTCCCCTCTTTAACTGACCATCCACCTAACCAAGCATAACATGCTTCTCCAGGGAATTGTCCCTTCTGACAATATGACCAAAGTAGGTGAGATGAAGGCTGGCCATTCTCACTTCCAAGGAGCATTCTGGCTGCACTTCTTCCAAGACAGATTTGTTAGATCTTTTAGCAGTCCATGGCACTTTCAGCATTCTTTGCCAGCACCACAACTCAAAAGCATAAACTTCTTGTCAGTCTTCCTTATTCATAGCCCAGTCTCACAAGCATATGAGGGGACTGAAAATATCATGGCTTGTGTCAGGTGCACGTTAGTCCTCAAGAAGATATCTTTTCTCTTCAGCACTTGAAAGAGGTGAGCCACAGGAACCCAGGTAAGGGAAGGCAGACAGGCCCCATACCCAGACACAGGAAGCAGAAGAAGAGTTGGAGACAAGACAGAGACACAGGATTCAGGTGAGGGGAGGGAGAAAGGCCCTACACCCCAGAGGCAGGAAAGAGAGGGGGGAAACAAGGAAGACAGAGCTACGGTATCCAGGTAAGGGGAGGGTGGAGATGTTTCAAACAGCTAAAGGAGATAAACTTGTCTTTCAGTTTGTCATACTCTGGTGGCTTGCATGTCGCTGTGAGGCTTGAGGCTGTGCCACCAGTGTTTCAAATGCCAGCAGGGTTGCACATGGTGCACAGGTTTCAATGCAGCTTACAGACTGAGACAGACTAGGAAGGAGGAAGAGGCCATCCACTTCTCAAATAATTGGCCAGGGAAAACCTTAAAAGCTTGGGTTTTATTTTTGTTTTGTTTTG
>NW_006922031.1:128844-135700 GCF_000298275.1 Orycteropus afer afer | reverse complement strand
CACTTTGGTAAAGATCAACATGAATCTAATTCCTAATGTATGGGCATCTATCACATGTCACTCTCTCTCTGACCTAGCCACCCAGAACCAGAACAGAGCTCACAAGTTAGATGGAGACTATCTTTGAGGTTAGCTGTCCATGCAGCAGTTTATGGAACCTAGACAACCAGAACTAAGTCAGAGCTCACACCTTAAAAGGACTCTTTTTTTATTATGCATAAATAGGTAGATGCTAGCCCCTGATTCCTTTCACTGCCCCTGTGGGTTAATTAATTCAACAGAGTTACTCAAAGAATTCACAGAGTTTACCACACTCAGGTTACAGATTTATTACTATCAGAAAGGATACAAACAAAGCCACATAAGGTGAAGTTTGGTGGGGACACAGAAAAGAAATTCTGTGTCCCAAAGAGGGATGTACTATGCTTTCCTGTGCATAACCAGGAATTTGGAAGCCTTCCTGAGTATCAGAGTTTGGGGCTCCTGACAGCCTTACCATGTGGCCATGACAGATTATATAATGTCTAATGAAGCTTAGTCAGTATTGGGCCCCTAGGTGGTTCTTCTTGTTTGGTTCAGCCTCCATTCATTAGCCTCAGTTTTTGACAAAAGAAGAAAGAAGAAAGGTCAAATGGTTTTCTGAAAAGTTATTCCACCACACCTGGTGGTTTACACATCCCTGTTCCATCTTGAAGCTAGGCATCTGGAACACCTGACCTCCAGGTTGTGATAATAGTGGAAAAGGGAAATAGAAGACATTGCAGATTAAGTGGTCAGGTTCAAGGTAACTGTGGTAGTTAAGGTTATTTTTCAACTTGGCTTCACAGTGATTTTGAGTGGCTTGATAGCTGTGATGTAGTTACTCCCCATGATGAGATTGGATGTGATGAAAGCACCTCCATGGTGGAATCTGTTGTGAGTAGTTAATCAGTTGAAGAGGAGTTGCCTTTGGGGTGTGGTCTGCCTCCAGCATATATGGAAAGGATCCTCTGCTTCACTCTGCTTTCACTTCCAGGGATGCACACATCATCATCTCAGGTTCCATCATCATCTACTACTTGAACCAGTAGTCTGCCATGTTACCTGTCAATCTTGGGATTGTTGCTTTCGTAGCCTGTGAGCTAACAATCTGACATTTTACCTGCTGATCTTGGGTGTGTCTACCTCAGCAACCAGCAGCTGCTTGAGTCAGGAGAAGCCTCCAGCTTGCTTTAGTGAGTCTAGAAGGCAGAGCTGAAACTCAAGGTTGAGGGGTCTCCACCCAGCTCCTAGAACCAGTATTCTGAACTTGGACTTTTTTCCTAGTCTTTCCCTTGAGCTGGCACTCTGCCTTCAAAATTCTGGCCTCCTAAACTTTAAGAGAATAAATTTATTTGTTAATGCCATCCACTTGGGGGTATTTCTGTTATAGAAGACTAAGACAGTAGAAGACTAAGACAGTAACAAATTTTACTCAAATTCCATTGGCAATGACTAATCACATAGTTACAACCAAGTCCAAATAACCGGAAAATAAATGGAAAATCATGAGACTAATAATGACCACCATCATCATTAAACTTCCTAACTATTCATGGAAATAGACTAAAGTATTACCTGTAGGTAAAGCCCAGATTTTGGAAGAAGAACGTCCTATATCTGCTGCAATCAATTCTCTAGTATTGTATTAGAAAGAATAGTTAAAATAAATTTGACATGTTGCAAGTTTAAATATGGCACATATAAAATCTTCCCAGTAAGAATTAGGTTCATATCACTTAAAAGACAGAAAAGGGGAGATACAGGAGCTCAATTTCTGAAGCAGAAACTTCCTCTTTATATTACTTCAATTGAGTAAGAGAGACAAATAAAGTTAATTATAGAGGCAGTTGGTCAAGTAATAAAAAAATGCTTCATATAAGAGGAATCCAAGGCTGCAACCCCCAACACCCACCCACACACAATTTCTTAGTAATAACTAGACATTGACATAAGCTAAGAACATTATTGAACATTTGAGTTTTCAGAAGCTTGACAATATCAGGAGAGGAAAAATCCTGAATACACCCTGCTCCTGCATGCTGAACTATTTCAAATCCCATACATGTTCCATCTTCTTTCTTGCCTTTGTTTCTCTGCACATGTGCTTTTACTTCCAGGGGTGCACATTTTGCTGTGTTGGTCTTAGGTATTCTGAAAGACAGAACCCAGGAAAATTTTGGGAAGTCTTGTTGGCCCCCAACTTCTCTGGAACAGACTAAATTTAAGCTACGGCAGCATCAGTGAAATCTAACATCCAAATTAACTCTTCTTGATTTGGAATTTGGGGGATTTTCTCCTGCCTGCTTCCTCTTTACCTGTATCTTTCTAGAATTGTGTGTTTGTTGAAAATCCCTAAAGATAAGAAAATACCCACAATGAGTCTTGTGTGTTCAAGGGAAACAGATCAACACAAGTGCAGAGGTAATGCACATCAATAACACATAAATAAAAATTCATAAATAAACATAAACATTCTTAACAATAGATATTTGAAAAAAATAAGAAAGATATTGAAATATTTGAATTAATTGAACCGGTGAAAATGGAGGTGTCCACTGATGGAAATAAAGAAATTATGTATACATTCATAGCAAAAGATGAATAGTGTAAGAAGTATATAATGAAATACATGTAGGTAGAACAAAGAGATAGACAGCTGTCTAATGGGATTTCAAAAGGAAGACCAGTCACTGCAGGAAAGAAATTAATAAAAGAAAATATCGTCACCAGGATGGATAGGATCAGAAAGTGCTGAGAAAGATTTAAATAGCAAAGACCAATATCTAGAAATAGAAATTTTCATAACTTTAAGTATAAAAAGAGAACAAAAGAAACAGAAATGACAATCAACTCTCATATTTTTGTCATATTTTTGATTGCCACTCTATAACTCAGATGACAATGAAAAATTTGTTCAAAATAGTAAGAATTAACTCTTAGAAAAACTGTCAATCAAATTTTATTTATTTATATTTAAACACTTTATTGTGATTTAGGTGAAATTTTACAGATCAGATTCGTTTTTCATTCAACAGTGCATACACATTTTGTTTTGTGACACTGATTACAACCACCACAATGTAACAACTCTCAATTCCTCCCTGTGGTTATCCTTTCCCTTTGTCCTTTTCACCTATGCCTCACTGTTTTCTTAGGTTTCTCCCTGCCCAAATGCTGCTGTTCTAATATCCCATGGTTGACTGTTCTGAGCAGTGGATCTCCCTGGTGTAATTGTTCAGCTTCTAGACCTGTCTATTATTTAGCTGATAGTTAAGCCACAGGAGTGACAACAGTTCCAGGCCCGTAGGGTGACTAGGGTCCATAGTCGCGGGAGTTTCACCAGTCTCTATCTGACTAGTAATCTTGGTCTATTTTATGTTTTTAAGATTTTGTTCCATATTTTTCTCTCACTGTATCCAGAATCTCTAATGTTGACCCTTTTCCCAGTGGTTGGCATTAGTATTTCTTCTGGCCTCAAGTCCTGTAGACTGAGGGTCCCACAGTCCATCAGTCCCTTGGATTAATTATTTCCATGGGTCTTTAATTTTCTTCACTCTTTTTCACTCCAGACAAAGAAAGATCAATAGTTGCATCTTAGATGGCTGCTGTTGTTGTTGTTGTTGTTATATGCCGTCGAGTCAGCCCTGACTCATAGCGACCCCTCCTTGGGTTTCCGAGGCAGTATCACTACGGAAGTAGGATTGCCCAACCTTCCTTCCGAGGAGTGGCTGGTGGGTTTGAACCGTCAGCCTTCTGGTTAGCAGTCAAGTGCCTTAGCCACTATACTACCAGAGCTCCTTGGCTGGTGGCTTGATGGCTGCTAGCAAGCTTTTAAGATCCCGGTCGCTATTCACCAAAGTAGCATATAGAACAATGTTTTGTGTACTATGTTGTGCCAATTGAGCTTGATGTTCCCTGTGACCACAGTCCCAAGCCTGTAAGCCCAGTGACTCTCTCCCTTAAAGTGCTTGGTTGTGGTTAATAAGTTATTTTAATTTGATCACCTGTTAACTCAATTACTTATATGAACGTTTTTCATATAACGTATACAAACACAAACGCAATGCAACACACTGCCTTCGAGTCGGATCCGACTCATAGTGACCCCTCCGTGGGTTTCTGAGGCAGTATCACTATGGAAGTAGATTGCCCAACCTTCTTTCTGAGGAGTGGCTGGTGGGATTGAACTGCCAGCCTTCTGGTTAGCAGTCAAATGCCTTAAGCACTATGCCACCAGAGCTCCCACGTACAAATACCTATGTATGGATATCATCTGCCAAACCTATCTATATAGGTCAGCTTGCCGTCTACATATTCATCTAACTGTAAATGAATTTCTTTTATTATTGAAAATGCAGTATTATGTATGAAATAGTATTTACCTTTGTTATCTGTACATCTTGCGCACCTCTCTGTGTCTTCCTTTTCCTTAGCAATATTGGGCTGGTCATAAGTTTTGTTACATTGCCTTTCCCTTCAGCCAAATAAAAACATGTTTCTTAACTAGTCAGCAATTTTCTCTCTCCTCCCCTCCTATCCCTGGTAACCAACAAAGAAAACTTCTTTCTGTCTGCAAACTTTTCCTTGATTTTTTATAGTAATGGCCTTTCATTGATTCCAACTCATAGCAACCCTAGAAAATAAAGTACAACTGCCCCCATATGGTTTCCTGACTGTAATCTTTACAGCTAGGCCTTTTCTTCCATGGAGTCGCTGGTAGATTTTAACCATAACTCTTTTGGTTAGCAGCCAAACACTTGACCACAGTGCCATAGGGGCTCCTGTCCATGCCTATTGGTTAGACTATTTTCTGTTGCTATCAGGAATGTCGACCTCTGAAGTTTTCCTGTTGGTAAGGAAAGATAACTCAGTTGTCAATGTGTGTACTGGAATGCAAAGACTGCTATGGTAACCATAGGACCCACATTAATGAAACTCTAAAATTAAGAAAAGTCTGTCTAGCTTTTGTTTCCAATATTTTTTTTTCCAATCACATTATTCATACAGCATGGATTCTGCAAATGTCAATATTACAAACTAAATATAATTGGCTTTATCTTTATGCTATATAAAATTCCTTTCTCTTTGTGCTGTAGAAAATTATAAATTGTTTATGTTAATTGGAAACACAGGGCAAGCCATTGAACAAGGAAAACAGGGAAGATTAAAATTATTTCCAAAAAACATAAAATAGACCAAGATTACTAGTCAGATAAAGATGGGTGAAACTCCCAAGACTATGGTCCCCAGTCACCCTATGGGCCTGGATGCATAGGTAGACAAGCAAGATGACCTATATAGATAGGCTTGGCAGATTATATTCATACATATGTATTTGTATGTGTTATGTAAAAAAAAGTTCATATAAGTAATAGAGCTAACAGAGGATAAAGTTAAAATAACTTCTTAGCCACAACCAAGCACTTTAAAGGAGGGAGCCACTGGACTTACAGGCTTGGGACCATGGTCACAAGGAACATCAAGCTCAAATTGGTTAATTGTCGGTATTGGCATTTTCAGCTTTTGAATGGAAAACTGGATATGGATATGAGAAAAAGATTCTCTAAGGATTACTCATTTTAAAACATGGAATTTAGATGAGTGTCTTTCAGGTTACTTTGTTGTGGTTATGTGCCATTGAATTGGACCCGACTCATAGCAACCCCTCCTTGGGTTTCTGAGGCAATATCACTATGGAAGTAGATTGCTCCATCTTCCTTCTGAGGAGTGGCTGGTGGGTTTGAACAGCCAGTCTTCTGGTTAGCAGTCATGTGTCTTAGACACTAAGCTACCAGAGCTCCTTCACTTTAGACATCACAAATCCATTACTAAATGATGTTTCCCTTATTAATGTACATTTCTACTTATTACTACATATATAAACACATATGTTATAACTGTCTAAACTTCATTCTTATCAATAAATATACACAGATATATTAGCATTCAATATCTATATTTTTTACTGTCTCCTTTTTAGATAATGAATGCAGTTATCTTCATCCCATCCTTTCCGTTCATATATCTTTCAATTTCTCATGTGTACTCTTTTAAAAAATCTGACCTCAATTGTTAACTTTCCTGTTTGTGGTAGGCAGAATAACAGCTTGATACAGAGGTCCCTACAACCAGTTGACTGAGACTTGTTTCTCTTTCTTTCTTTGAGAAAGAGAAAACTCAGGCCCAGGTTACTGATGGTTCTGCACAAACATGTGGAAACCACAAGAAAGGGACAAAAGTAGTCCTACTGCCCATTTCTGTGGCATCCCTGAAGGACTGGAGTAAAGAAAAAAACTTTTCCGTTTTGAGGACTTTTGGCAGTGCATCTCTTTATTTATTTTGCCTGTTGTTGCTGTTGTTATGTGCCATTGAGTTGGGCCAGACTCATAGTTGTCCGAGGCAGTATCACTATGGAAGTAGACTGCTCAAGCTTCCTTCCAAGGAGTGGTTTGAACTGCCAGCCTTCTGGTTAGCAGTCAAGTGCCTTAGGCACTATACTACCAGAGCTCCTTTTATTTTTCCTAGAAGAAATTGTCATAGATATGAGTTTACATTGATCCAAGGGTTGTTGCAAATGGTTTGGGTTATTGGTTCAAAAACATAGACAATATGGTTGGAAAACTAATGACAAGGAGGCCTAGGGAAGATGAGGATAGATGTTCCTGAATAGGCAAAGAATAAGATAATATTGATCTCTTTTGTGAATGTTCATCACAGGAACCTCAGGACAGGAGGATTTTAATAATCCAGTGGATAGGATGATTTATTTATGGATGGCAGTCAGCCTCTTTCCCTAGTCATTCCTGTTATTGCCAAATGGGCTCATGAGGAAAAA
>NW_006922031.1:128161-128674 GCF_000298275.1 Orycteropus afer afer | reverse complement strand
TTAACATTAAGGCCCCCAATATGACACCATTTTCTATCAGTCAGTTACCTGGCAGCAGATTGCTTGTATTGTTCAGCTTCTATCATGAAAGAATCATCAATTGGCTTTTATTGGACTAGACATTTACTCTGGATATAGATTTTTTTTTCTCTTCATGCTGCCAAAATTACCATTGATGGATTTACAGAAGGACTAATCCACTACTGTAGCGTTCTATACAGCACTGGCTCTTATTGAATAACTCAACCTACAGTAAATAAAGTGCAGGTCATGTAATTCACCAGTTTTACCATGTTTCCCATCATCCTTATGCATCTGAATTTACAGAATGGTGAAATGGTCTCTCTCTCTCTCTTTTTTTTTTTTTTTTTTTTATGGTAGAGCCATTTTGTTATTGTTGTTGTTGTGGTTGTGCACCATCAATTGATACTGAGTCATAGGGATCCTAAAGGACAGATTAGAACTGTCCAATAGGGTTTCCTAGGTTGTAATTTTTCTTTTTTTTTTTTTTTT
>NW_006922031.1:103343-127309 GCF_000298275.1 Orycteropus afer afer | reverse complement strand
TTCCCAAAGATATAATAATACCACTTAATTGGAAGGTGAAATTGTCACCAAGCTAATTTGGGCTCCCCATGTCAAATCAAAGGAACTCTGGTGGTACAGTGGTTAAAGCACTTGGCTCCTAACCAAAGGATCAGTGGTTAAAACCCACCAACTTCTCTGTATGATAAATTTGTGGCAGTCTGCATTTGTAAAGATTCACAGCCTTGGAAACTCTATGGGGCAGTTCTACTCTTTCCTATGGAGTCACTATGAATTGGAATAGATTTGATAGCAGTGAATTTCTTATTTTAGATGCCAAATCAACAGGCAAAGATGAGAGTTACTATTTTCTGTGGAGTGACTGAACTAATGGGAATTTGTTTGCTACTACACAGTGCAGACAAGGAAGAATGTATCTAAAATTCAGGAAATTCCTTAGTGCATTTCTTAGTATTAGTGTGTCTTGTGATTAAGGTCAGTAGCAAACTATAACAACCCAATTCAGGTAGGACTGCAGATGCCCCAAATCTTTCAGGAATAAATATTTGTATCTCCCACCAGGCAAAGAAACATGAAAGGTGAGGTGCTTGCTGAGAGCAAAGGAAATGTTGAACAGGTAGTGGAAGAAGGTAGTTGCAAATATGACCATGTGACCAGCTGCGTGAAGGAAGACTCTTAATAAAGTATTTCTTCCTTACTTTGCTATGTTTGTATATCTGCTTGCCATTTTTTTGTTGTTTCCTTTGCTCTCTTGTTCCTTTATCATCTCCTATGAGATATATTAAAAATGGTGAACTTACATCTCAGTATTTAAGTTATATGATAACAAATGGTAAAAGTAAATGTCACACAAATATTTTACCGTCTCTTCTGGAGGAAAAGTCTAGCATGTTTTTGGGTTCTTCATTGGATATTTCTATCTTTCTAAGCAAAAGTATGGCTTACTTACTGTCTTTATTTGGAGATTTAGTTTAGGAGGATCTGAATAGGTGTCAAATTGAAAAGGGGTAGACTGTGCTGGTAGTTTCATGTGTCGATTTGGCTAGGCTACAGTAGCTAGTTATTCAATGAATTGCTAATCTAGAAGTTTTTGTAAAAGTATCTTGTAGATGTCATTAAAAATCTATAATTAGTTGACATTTAAGGGAAATTATTCTAAATCCTCTGTGTGACTGTCAATCAGTTAAAAGGCCTTAAAAGAAGAGCTAATGCTTTCATGAAGAAGATAAACAGTGGCATCAGCCTATGCCTAAAAGTTTCAGCCTGACAATCTGCCTACTGATTTTGCCCCCTCCCCAGATAACACCCACAATCACTTAAGCAAATTCTTTTCTAAGCATCTTGTAATATATATCCCCAACTGGTTATGTTTCTCTTGTTTAACGCTGACTGATACACTATTTGCTCTAAATGTAGAACAGTGCACTAAAATCTCATCTCTATCATATCACAAGTTTAGTTAAAGTTGTCTACTAGTCCCCACTCTGTGCACTTTTATCCTCAGACAAAAGTTGAGGTATATCCACTTTCTATATTTGCTTTGAGGAAAATGAGAGCATGATAATCTTGAACATGTATCAGAGATGTGTCATTGCAGCATCCATAAGAAAATAAACCAAGAAATGCAAGTATTGCTGAATCTAATCTTGGTATTCCTATGTGCTTCACAGAAAACACACTAAGTTTTTACCATTAAAAATAAATTAATTATTGTCAAATCATGAAAGCTGCAGGGAAAGGGTGTTTTGCTTTGTTATGTTTCTAATTGCATAACCTTCTAAATGAAATGAATGGGCCAAATGTAAATTCATACAAATTTGTACCACCTGAGTTTTCATTATGAATTAATAAGGTTTGTTATCATGAGACATGGAATTTTTATTTCACAAACTTGAAATAGAAAAATAATCGTATATACACTAGACAAATCATTCATAGCTACAAAATTGCAAACCATGACCAATTTAATGGGAATGGACTTCATTAGGAGTATATTACAATGTGTATCCATCATATATTAAATTACCACAGCAACATTGCCTAGTTAACTTAATAAGATGATGTTAATATATGACACAATATATTTAGATGTCAAAAAGAATCTAGAGAAGAAAAATCTATTTTCATAAAATACCCACCTTATTTATTATGAATCATATTTCAGTATAAGCAAAAAAAAAATTAGTGAAGGAATTTGTAATGCTGAAGGAATGTGACATTTACAACAAAATGAAGCTTTGCTTGGCTAGAGAGAGTATATTGAATGTTTTGGTTTAACAATCACAGTGTCAAAGGACTGAATATTTTTTCTTCCCAAAAACACCTGCTGATAGCAAGATGTCAGCAGTGCACATTAACACAACATATATGAGAGAGCTTGTTGCAGTTTCAAACTAAACATGAGTAATAGAATCTATTGTTTTTATACTTCTCAAATTCTTACAATTTCTAAAGTCATCCATATCATGATTCACCACAATGGGGACCTCCAATCTACATGTGTATTCTATTGGATTCTTTTCATCTTCCAGACTAGGCCTATGATTAACTCTTGTCTCTCTCTGAAATTCAGCATTACTTGCTTTTTTCAATTGTGATAGACTTATCCAAGGCTTAAGACCCAACAAACCTGCCTGGGTTAGTAAAGAAACAAGAACACTGATCTCCAATTAACACATTAATCTACTATTCTGAACACAGCACCACCACAACTCAAAATTGACTCCATAGCTGCTAACAACATCAGTCATTCATGAAATAGCAAGCAAAAATTTGTACTGAGTAATAAGTCTTTACCTCTGATGGAATATATATATATATATAATATGGCAGGAGCTCTAGTAGCATAGTGGCTAAGGCACTTGACTGCTAACCAGAAGGCCAGCCACTCCTCAGAAGGAAGATGGGGCAATCTACTTCTGTACTGATACAACCTCAGAAACCCAAGGAGGGGTCACTATGAGTAGGGTCTGACTCGATGGCACATAACAACAAAACAATAAATATATTATATATATATATAAAGAAAAATGCCATCAGGTCAATTCTGATTCTCAGTCACTCTATAAGACAGAATAAGAGATGGACAATTCCTGATGGAATAGGAAAGGACAAGCAAAGTGTTTATGAAACAAGCCCATTCCTACAAAAAATATCTATAGTAAAAGAATTTTCTTTGGAGCATCTCAGAGCTCTTTTCAAAACTTTACTAACATTTTTGATATTTCTTGATTTCACTAGAGAATTCCAGTGTTTTATCAGCCCAAGGCTATGTGTCTAAATCATTCTTTTCTCCCAAACTATCACATATATAAATAACTTGGTAGTGTTTTCAACATAATCTACTACCATAGAGAAAAGCAAATTGATACGTTACAAAACACCTAAGTTTATATCTGATAACAGTTTAATGCATTAGTTCCATCATATAAATAAGATAATACTATAAGATAATATTATATTAATTTATAAGACATAAATATAATGGATGAATCTTAGGCAGAAGGATAATTAGATCCAAATAATACTTTTGTACATAAGGACTTGCATCATGCTAGACATTAGTGTATGCTTTATAATCTTGAAAAAGAAGGTATTTTCTACCCTTTTCTCCAAATCCTTCAACTATTTTTGATTATTGTATTCACAACAAAAGGCAGACAAAGACACAACTATGAAAGAAAACTACAGAACAATATTTTTCATCAATTTCAATACAAAAATTTTTAATAAAATATTAGCAAACTGAACCCAGAAACACAGAAAAATAAAAATAGACCATAACAGAGTGAGATTTATTCCAGATATACAAGGCTGGCTCAACATTTGAAAATAATAAATGTAATTTATCATATCAACAGGCTAAAGAAGAAAAATTATAGGATCATATCAATAGATATAAAAAAAGTATTTGACAAAAGCCAATACCCATTAATGACAAAAACTCTCAGCAAATAGACAGGAACTTCCTCAACTTAATAAAGGACAGCTACAAAAAATCCCAACATCTAACATACTAGTGGTTAAAACTAAATATTCTTCCAACAGATGAGAAAAAGCACAATGATGTTCCCTCTCACTGTTCCTATTCACCCGTATTGGGAGTTACAGCTAATATAATTAGACAAGAAAAGGAAATGCATAGTAGATAGATTGGGGAGGAAGAAATAAAACTCTTGATTTGCAGGTAATATGACTGTCTACGTACAAAATTCCAAAGAATCAACAAAAAATTACTAGAACTTATAGCAATTATAGCAAGTTGCAGGTTGCAAGGTTAATATACATAAATCAATTGCTTTCCTATGTACTAGCAATGAACATTTGGAATTTTAAATTAAAAACACAATACTGGCCTCCTGAGGTCCATTCTGTCCCTACAGCTGGAGCCCCAGTAATAACAGGCTGAGGAAGCAGCCACAGCTGCTGATTGCTAAAGGCAGCTAAACCCTAGTATGATGTCCCTCAAGACCTCCTCGAAGCCACAGCCATAGGTTTGAACTTGAGGATTGGGGGGCCCAGTGAGCTGCAATGGGATATCTGTGAAGACGAGGACCAGATGCTGCTTCCTCTAATTCTTTCAGCCCAAAGCACCTCACCTACGATGATCCCCAACACAGGAAAGCAACATGGTTGGAAGGAACTGAACATCAGCTGAAGCACAAGAGCAGTTACCCTGCAGGCAAACCTCACTCTTGGCATTCAGCCAAATTTGGAGGGATTCAATCCCATGCCATCATGATGCAAATATCCAAGGGTACAATTGGCATTCTTTGGCACCACAGCTACCATTGCAGCTCCTCTACAACTGACCTCTCCAACTATGACCATGCTTATCTGAGGCAAGGACTGACCAGTGCCACTCACAGGGGAGCATGGAGACCCTGAAGCCCAGTGCAGGGTCTGATATCTTCTTTCTGATATCACCCTGATATCTTCTTTCTTCTACCAAGACCACCAGCAGCACTAACCAGCTCAGCCACCTCCATAACAAGAGAGATTCAGCTAAAGCTCCTTCTCTACCAATTCTAAAATCTTAGACTATCCACCTTCTGGCATCTGGTCAGGAATGTACATCCTCCATGAGTATGACTTCTCTTTGAGGTGGCTTCCTGGAAGGGAGGCAGACATTCACTATGTCAAGATAGTCTGTGATGTCCTGAGGGGAAGCTCAGAAGTATATGAGGTAAATATTTGTATGGGTAGGGAGGACCAAGCATTAGCAGAAGGTCAAAGCTATGAAAAATGGCATAATGTTCCTAGAGGCAAGGGAGTCCCACCCTTATCATGAAAGCAGCAACGCTCTGGTTCCTGCCACTGACAACTTGCCTTCTACGGTAAGCTTACCATTGCCCTCAGATCAGAGTGTAGTTATACAGCCACCCAGCACTTCCAGCAGCCTAACTTTGATAAGAAATGATTCTCCTGACCTCAGGAAAACTCATCAGGCTCTCTGAAGTCTCTATTCATAGAGGAGAAGCTGCATACTGCATTAGAGAAGAGTCCAGAGAACAATGCCCCAGTGAAGTCCAAGCATAATTATACCCAGAAGATGCAACCAGACCAGCCTCTGTTCACAACTAGCATCTATCCTGTAACTTCCCTGGAGCCACATTGTGCACAGTGAACATCTAGCCTTCTACGCACTGTCCAATGAGCATGCATATACAGCTCTTCAGGGAATTTGTGATATGATGACTACTTTTGATAAGAACAGGAAACAAAATGGGTCTAACAGGTCTGAGTTTGCCTTCTACCAGCCCCAAGAACATGACTCACTGTTTTTTTGTGGAAAGGAAACCAGAAACTACAGCTAAGTTTTTCCCCTACAAAGTCTATTTCCCATTAGTTCCTGAAAACAAGGAGGATACCTCCTTGAGACAACAGCTTACATCTCAATAAGAGAGAGAACACCAAAAGCAACAAACCATATTTGAATCTACATAGCATCAAACACCCTCAGGCTCAGGTCTGGCAAGTAGATAAAGACAAGAGATCTTTCAGGCCCTCAGAACCCTGGGAGAATGATTTCCAAGAAGATCACAATGCCAAACTGCAGAAGAAGCAGGAGGAAGCCTATCAGTCACCTTTGACAAGGAAGAATCAGCCTTCTAAATTCTCCAGAACACCCCAAGCAGGAAAAGCAGTGAGGAGCTCGAAGGAGGATCTCATGGGGGCTCCCTGGGATGGCAGGCCTGTCATATATTCAACACCAAGATTGAGGACCCGGGAAGGAAAGTTGTTCTTGAACACAGCAGGCATCTGGACAGGCTAGTTTCCATTCTAGAACCAGAGGGGAGAACCAGTGTTTCAGCCTCTTTCTACAGTTCAGACCTACAGTGTGAAGAGCTCTTCTCTCCAGCTCACCAGGAGACCATCCATGTGAGCAGGAGGAGGATCAGTTCAGGAAGTGTCTCAACTTTGCAAGGCTTTCAGTACCAGAAGTTCCTGGCTCGGTGCTAGAGAAATCAAGCAGTGAGAGCAAGAGAATCAGAGACCCCAAAGGGTGAGCTTCTCTACCCATAGCCAGACCTATAGGCTCAATGGATAACCTCAACTTCTAAAACTTCTGGAGATGAACTCAAGGAGGTGAGAGCCAGTACCTGTTTTCTAAATACACTGAACCTCTAAGCAAATAGGAAAAGCACTTAAAAAAAAAAAAAAAAATGCTGAAAGGCATTTCCTGGCAGCCAAGCAGTCAGTACCTGAAGAGGGGAACAGATGGCTGCTGTGTTCCCTAACAGGCAGAGCACCTTTCAGCCCTTTAGCAAGGTCCAGAAAGCATTAGCATAGTGGGATGACAGGCCTGGCACATCTGAGTAGCCCCTGCTGGATGGCCCTTTCATCTGTGCCTATCAGAACAGTATCAAGGACTCATAGACCTGTGTCGTAACGCCACCTCCTTTCAGAAAAGGGACCTCTAACTGCTGGCACCCATGGCATTGGGGTTCTGTCAGTCCCTACCTGCCTGGGCCCACACAAGTCTTCAGAGCCCCTAAGCACTAGCGGTGGACACACTCTCCCCTCACATGCACACGTGACCACCCCCCACACACACCCCGGCTCAGGGCAATAGGGCTCAGCAGCCCCCTCTGCCACCCAGAGAGGGGTGTGGTGGTGCCTGACTCCTGAGCAAAAGAAACATTCTTACTAGGAGCCAGAGAAGATGAACATAGCGGGAGTCTCAGAGCAGGCATAGCGGACACCCTTGTGAACGCAGAGGAAGGGGCTGCGTTTTCCGGAGAGTACGGAGCGGAATCGACACAGGACCTTCAAGTACAAAGGAAAGTCCTGCTCTATGCTCAGCCTGTCAGACAAGAGGACTGGAGCTGAAGCAGTTGCAGAAGAGTGCCCTGGCCAAATGCATGCAACGCAAGAACAGCCCTGGCCGTCTGTAGCATTTCCCAGGCTGCGACTTTTCAGGAATCAGGCTGCTGTGGAATGTGCCCAGAATGCCTAGCTCCAGTCAGGCTCCAACGTGCACTCACGCCCTGGTCTCCCCTCCACATGAGCTCTCTGTATGAGGCAATCCTGCAGCTCAGCGGGGTGGTGGGCATCCTGGTGAATGTAGGTGGAGGGGTTGGTTCAGGCAGAGGTCCTGTGGTCTCACTGTGGTCTCCCCTAGGACTGCAGCAACTCTTTCCCAAGTAGCCTCCTCTTAAGGAACAGTGGCCTCAGAGGAGCTGGCAGGGACAATCAGATGGGTGGAGCAAAATAGTGGATTCAGGGACACAGAGAATGGAAGTGTTCTCCTGGGGTCCACAGTGGAAGGGCTAAAATGTCCAAGTCCATCAAGGAACTGATAGAACACTTGGACATCCTGGTTATCCCTGCCCACATGAGTTCCAGGTTATCTTCCATGGCAAACAACAAGAGCTAGGATGTGCTTTTGGAACTTTGGTGTTCTTATGAAGTTAACCACCACCAATGCCCCACCAAGCAACTATCCTGATTCAGCCCCTCAAAGTCCAATAGGCCCTGAATCCAATAGCCCAAAGAATGGAGAGGGAAACACAAAGAAGATCTCACTGCCTCCTAGGCCTCTTCCCCATCAAATGAATGGGTCTATGTCTACAGCCTTCCTGAGCAACCATTGGTATCTGAATTTGCAAATCTGAAGCACTATTAAAAAACAGAAGCTTCCCAACTTCAAGTAGCACTTCTGACACAGACACACCAAGCACTCCAGGGAAGATCTACCTTTGAATATTAGATTCAGTTCTGCAGTCCTCCCCACCACCTTGGTAGAATTATGATGATGAAATGTTTGTGAAGAACTTGCAATCTAGCACCACTTCCAGCCTCATATTGAAAGCTTTCCTCTCACCCCCACCTCCTCCATAGAAAATCAGTGAATAGCTTGGATGACTTTCCTCCACTCTTGCCCCAAGATACACGTGAGGCACAGCTGAACAGCAAGGTTTATAAAGCTCCTCCATAACAGTTTAACAAATTTTCAAAGGTGTTAACTGCTATGGGAAAGGCCAGGATGTGATGCAAATCCATCTAGCAGATAGTCAGATACTGGTTTCTAGACCTCAAACTTCTATCACAGCTTTAGAGGCAAAGAAAGCCAACCCATCCTCCATCATGAGTGCCTAGCCCCAAGCTAATGGGTCTCTTGGCAAGCAGCCAAACCAAAGGTGGCTACTTCTTACCCAGACCCAAAGCCTCATCTACAAACCAGTCAGTGAAATTCAGGCTTAAGAAAAGAAAGTCAGTGCTGTTTCTCAGGAGACCTCAGAAGATATCAGAACAGAGATTCTTGCCAAGGAAATTGTCTACTTTGGCAAATCTCTGAGAGGTATTTTAGCTCCAGACCCTATAATGGAGACAACTATGGACCTAAGAGAAAGTTTGTTTCCCCTAGATACTAACTTGCTGAAGGAAGAGAGCATAAAGATGAAAGCCATGCAAAGAGCTGTCAACTGCCCTGGATGCAAATGCAAAAGGAATGAAGGGAAGGAAACAGTGAGCCAGTCAACTCTCCTGCTTACTATAGTGTGTCAGCTTCCAAGGATGAACTGAACAAAATAAAAGATACATCAGAAGTGACTGAGGAAGAGGAGCAGGCAGATGTCAACAAAAAGAAAGATGAGCTCATTGAAAGCCTCACCCACAAGCCTGAGACCCTTCAGGAAGCAAAAGGAAGTCTGCTGGTTGACATTAAGCTCCATAACAACTTGGGTGAAGAGATGGAAACTTTTATCAGTGAGCTTTGAAAGCCCAATGAGTTTGACAGGTACAAGATATTCACAGGGGACTTGGACAAGGTGGTGTATTTGCTACTCTCCCTCTTAGTGTGCCTGGCCTATCCTTAGAAACCTTGGGGAAAATGCCAGTAATGAAGAAAGGAACTTTCTCAATGAGAAGAGGAAGGTCCTAGCTGGGCAGCACAAAGATGTCCAAGAGTTCAAGGAGAGCCTTGATGGAAGTAAATGAGTGGTATTGGACATCTTGCCCAATTATCTTTTGGAGGAACAACTGTAGAATTATAAGTATTTTGTACAAATAAAGTCAACACTCCTCATTTAGCGGTGAAAGCTGAATGACAATGTCAAACTGAGCCAGGAGCAGGTCACGTGTCTACTAGAGAGTCTTCCCTCACCTTTCATTCCAAAGCCAGTGCCTTGGCTTTCCCCTGAATCATGCAAGCAAAATGGTTCCTGTTCAGGGATGTATTTTCATTAATAGTTTCCAAGATCAACCTCTCTATTTTAACCTTTTCTAAAATATCCAACCAAAAGCCCACCTTTTCTTTTGCAAGGAAAGCAGCTGCTGGCCCAGTGTGAGCTTTTCTCTTCACTATCTCCATGACTATTTAATTGTACTTGAAAGAGGTGACAGTCTACTTCCATAAAGATTGCAACCTTGGAAACCCTATGGAGCAGATCTATGTCCTATAGGGCTGCTACTGGTGAAAATTGACTCAATAGCAATAGGTTTTTTATGCACTCCTGAAGAGGCAGTTTCTCCTAGTGACTTTTAACCCTGTATGGTTAATCATAAAATCTAGGTTTACAAACTTCATCTTGTAGCTTGAGGGGAGGGAATGTTCTTTCTGGTTATGCACTATTGTCACATGATGGATCTGCTGTGTGTCCTTGAGCAAAAACACCCTCTTCGTAACAGGATGGCCAAGCTAGCTGTGGCTGAACAGAAGTCCTTTCCTCTTACCCTCTTTCCTTTTCTCCATGCACTTCAGCACATGTACCTCTCCAGTCTTAGGTATATAAGCCTTGAATCCCATTGTAATTCATTTTCTGCCTAGGATACATTGCAGGGCCAATGTAGAGGAGGTTTCCTGTGTCAACCTACCCTGTGACAAAGGTCTGAAGAATACCAATCCCATCACCCAATTCTTCTTTGTCCTACAAATCAAGTAATAAAGGATTGTGATCTCATCTCTTGGAAATGTCAATTATTTGATGAGAGCTACAGCCCTTATGAGCTCATTTGTCATCTCAGTGCATCTCTCAACAATATTTAATCTGAAAATTGTTTCAGCAGAAATCACCATTTTAACTGTATAGGTTATTGGAGTTGTTCTTGATAAAATAAAACAGATCCAGGAAAACATCTATCACTTCTTTCTCTTTATGATTCATTCTCTGAGAGCTTGAATGCTGCTGAGAACTTACTCCTTTCTATAATTACTTTGTAGTAGAAAGAAAAGTAATAAAATCATTATTAGGAAGAGAGAACTAATTGAAGTACGTTTGAATGATTGTTTAGTTGTAACAGGCAGAAGCCACATATATCAATATGTTCCACTCAGAAATATATCCATAGTGACCTTCCTTTTTTGGAGGGCAGACTATCCTGACAGCAGGGTACAAAACAAAAAACAAATCCATTGCCATTGTGTTGATTCTGACCCATAGGACCCTTTCTATAGGAGAGTAGAATTGTACCATTGGATTTCCAAGGCCATAAATCTTTATGGAAGCAGATTGTCTCATGTTTCTGCCATGGAGAAGCTGTTGAGTTCAAATGCTTTAACCACTGTGCTATCAGAGCTCTGTGGAAATTACTAATATAATACATAAATATTAAAACACATGATATATACACATATATATTCATTAGCATAATAGTGGTTGCAATGAGGGGCTCAACTATTGTGAATGATAGAGCAATTTTGTTCTATTACATATACATAAGGTCACCATAAGTCAGAGCCAAGTTGCAAGCACTTAATGATAATAAGAAAATTCATTAGTAAGTTTTAAAATTTGGTAGACAACCCTTGGGAAATTTCAATGAAATTAGAACAAAATGATAAATGATGAAGAATAGGAGACAATATATTAAATTTTAGAGCAATTATCTAGGCAGTTCAAAATTCAGTATAAGGAGTGCTAATGAGAGGAAATATCAAATTAAGGCATGTATATCAAAAAATAGTACAAAACCTCTCAGAATTGAAAGACATAGTCCATAAATTGAAAGGGCCCAATATTTGCAAAGAAACATCAATAAAAAGGACAAAGATAAAGATGGTAAAATTCCTGAACCTCAATGATAATAAATAAATCCTAAATGTTTCCAATCACCAAAAAGACATTTTCCTAAAAAGGAATATGAATCAGAATGGCTTTTGACTTGTCATCAGTCACAATGTACACTAGAATCTATAGGGGAAATTCTTCAAAGCTCAGAAAGAAAATAGGGTTCAGCCTAGATTCCTAAAATGAGTTTGGTTTAAAATTCAAGTTTTCAGATGAAAAGGAAGATGGTTTTATATAAGACCTCTTTAAAGTGTTAAAAAGCAAAGATGTCACTTTGAGGATTAAGGAGCACCTGACCCAAGCTATGGCATTTTCAATCGGCTCATATGCATGTGAAAGCTGGACAATGAATATGGGAGAATGAAGAACAAATGCATTTGAATTGTGATGTTGGTGAGGAATACTGAAAACACCATGGACTACAAAAAGAATGAAAAAATCTCTCTTGGAGGCAGTACAGTCAGAATGCATCTTTGAAGTGAGAATGGCCAGACTTTGTCTCACATGCTTTGGTCATGTTGCCAGAAAGGACCAGTCCCTTAAGAAGGATATCATGCTGGGTAAAGTCCAGGGTCAGAATAAAAGAGGAAGAGCTCCTCAACAAAATGGATTAACACAGAGGCTGTGACAAAGGGCTCAAACTTAGCAAAGATTCTGGCCAAGGCACAGGACTGGGCAGTGTTTTTGTTGTGTTGTGCATAGGGTTGCTATGACTTGATGATACCTGATAACAACATCTTCTTTATGTCAACATTAACAAATGTATTTGTGTGCATGTGTTGATCATTGTTTTCTTTGATCTTTTTCAAATAATTATATAAATATTTAGCTGTTACTATATGTATGAATGGGAGCTCTGGTAGCGTAGTGGCTAAGGCACTTGCCTGCTAACCAGACGGCTGGTGGTTCAAACCCACCAGCCACTCCTCGGAAGGAAGGTTGGGCAATCCTACTTCCGTAGTGATACTGCCTTGAAAACCCAAGGAGGGGTAGCTATGAGTTGGGTTTGACTCGACAGCACATAACAACAACAAACAACATATGTATGAATATACATGTAAATATGTACTACTATAAATATAAGCTCATATATATTCAATAAAGCATTCTAAAATAATTCAGATTTTTTAATTGGAAAATATTCAGAAAAAGAGATGTTAATATTGAAAAATGTAAAACCTCATTTTCACATCACTTTATCATTTGACATAAGTACTTTTAATCAAAATCTTTCCTTTTCTAACTCATTTATTGAGAATTGAAAAAAGGAGAGATTTATAGGTTCCAACCTCAAAGAGCAAAGATATCTCTTTGAAGACTAAGGTGAGCCTGACCCAAGCCATGGTATTTTCAATCACCTCATACGCATGTGAGAGCTGGACAATGAATAAGGAAGACCGAAGAAGAGTTGATGCTTTTGGGTTGTGGTGCTGGCAAACAATGCCAAAAGTACCATGGACTGCTGAAAGAACTAACAGATCTGCCTGGAAGAAGCACAGCTGGAATGTCCCTTGGAAGTGAGGATGGCCAGACTTTGTCTCACCTACTTTGGTCATGTTGTCAGAAGGCACCATTCCTGGAGAAGGGTATCATGCTTGGTATCAACGAAAAAGGGGAAAGCCCTCAACAAGATAGATTAGCACTGTGGCTGCAACGATGGGCTCAGGTATAGCAAGGATCATGGGGCTTGCACTGGACTGGGCAGTGTTTTGTTCTGCTGTGCATAGGGTCACTATGAGTCAGAGATGACTAGATGGCACCTAACAACAACAGCCTCAAATCCATCCCTTTTTATGGTATTGAGCATTTGAAAGATAATCAGCCCTCTTTCAAAATCAGATTTTTCATCTTTAATAGGGGAATTGAACTTCTCAAAGTCACAAGGCAAGAAACTATCAAAGGAGGGCTTAGAATCCACATCTCCTGAATATTTCCTACCTCAATATGAGGACCTTGCATTGTATTATTTTGAATAATCAGAGATCTATTAAATAACCTAAATATGGTTCTATCTCTATAGCATTAAGCCAATGTAACACCTCAGTTTTTTCCAATAACACGTTTTCAGTGTAGGTCTCTGACTGCTCAGCCTCAGTTCTGGAGGAAATCTACAAATGCTTGCTTGACTTGAATCCCAACCTCCTTGATGAAAGAAATCATTGCAGCATAAAGCATGACCTTAGAGAAGCATTTCCAAACAGAAACATCCATTGCAGCAAGAGTTGCTTTTATTTAAATTTATTCCTAATGTTCTTTATCATGTACCATAATAATTTCAATTATCATTATTCATCTACATTTTTTTTTAATCATAGCTTTATGATGCCATGGGGGAACAACTTGTAAAAACCATTAATTTTTCTATTTGCAAAAGTCTGTTAGCTTCACCTAGGGATTCAGTTGGAAAAGTAGTTTGAACTGCTAGCTGTTACAACTCATTGTCATGTTTCCTAGTCACTGAAGCAAAGCTGTCCTAAATGAAGACAAAGTAGAAACATTATGCCTGTCAAATGAAGTTACCTGAATCTGACAGAAGCTGTTATTGCTTCAGCACCAAATTTCAAAGTCTTCTATGCATGATCTCTTTCATTATGGGAACCTACTGTCACAAGATTTTTTTTTTTCCACGACAGCTAAAAAGTATTTTGTTTTATTCATCTACATACAATGATGGGATTAATAGTCTGAATCTAAAAAATATCATCAATTGTGACATTGTCTTTGATGCCATGTGGTCAATAATGCTAGTAGCTTAGTCATAGGGTTATTGTTATGATATTTTGTCTGAAGGAAAACAAAATAGTGAGCTTGCAAAGAAAAATCTCTGCTTTATAAGAGAAGGTTTGGAAAAGTTCATTGTAGTTGGTTTATAGAAAAATGGAAGTCATTTGGAATATATTAATTAGAACTTTCATGATTCATTGCTAAAAATTTAATCTGACAAGAGTTTAATTACAAATCTCATGTTATATGATAGAGCAAGACATAACCATTTCCAAGATAATTTATTTTTCTTTTACAGAATAATAAGTTCACAATGAGCCAGGCTACCCCTGGACTTTTTGTAAATATTTATTTCCCTATCTTTTTTAAGACACCATCTTTATAATCATTAAACTGTTTATTATGCTAGAACGAGTTTTTGGGCATTCTATTCTGTGCCAGACAACTCTATGTGATTCTGTGTGACTATCACAACAAACTATAATAGCATTAGAGTAATTTTTAAATTGATGATTAGATGTTTTTCTTCATTACTCATTTTTAAGTCATTTCTTCCTCCAAATAAATTTACAATTGATTTGAGTAAGATTTCTAAATATCTTTTTGCTTATATTAAGAAATATTTATTATGTATACCCATCTAGAAACATTGTATCCTCCCCTTCTATTAAAATTTTCTCTTTCATTCCATGGTAGAATTTCATACATTATTTTTAGTGCACAGCATACTTCTTTTATAAGTTCATTCCTGTTGTTGTTGTTGTTATGTGCCGTCGAGTCAGACCCGACTCATAGTGACCCCTCCTTGGGTTTCCGAGGCGGTATCACTACAGAAGTAGATTGTCCAGTCTTCCTTCCGAGGAGTGGCTAGTGGGTTTAAACCATCAGCCTTCTGGTTAGCAGTCATGTGCCTTAGGCACTACGCTAAGATATTTTATTTATAATTTATTGTTTTATTTATTTAGTTATCATATATAATACATGTTCCCATTTTAGTTTTAACAAAATATATCTCATACAACAAAAAGATATTGATTTTGTGTATTTGTTTTAACTAACATATTGGACTCACTTAACCATTGGAAAGTACTCCAGTGATTCCCCTGCACATTCTTGCTAGACAAGAGTCTTCTAATAATGATATTTTGCATTTTTTGCTAAACTTACAGTTAAATTCTTTTTTGACCTTACTGTTTGAGCTACATTTCTAGAGCAATGTTAAGTAATAACGGTGATACCGGCATACATAGATTTTTTTCCTATATGCCTCTTGAAGATGGTAGATAGATATTATAATTGCATAATGTTAACTAAATAATATTCTGTGATCCCCTTCAACAAAAAGGAAGGACGTGTTTAATCATCCATAACTCTAGAAAACAACACTATGTTTCTTACATAGGAAGTATTAAAAAAAAAATTGTTGAATGAATGAATAATCAAATAAAGAGTAAAGCAAAGAAAATTTTAAAAACATACACATTGAGTCCACTTTACATTAAGTACTTATTTTACCTAAAGGTATATTTGCATCTTAAGCCTTTGGTATTTTTCTAAAAGTGTCCTATTAGCCTTCTTTGTTCTTTGTTGTTTTCTTTCTCAGAGTTCTGAATCTGCTTTTGAAGATCACTTTAGTAGCTGGAGGTCTTAAACTAAGTCAGGCTTCCTTGAGGCTGAATGCTCACTAGGTCAAAGTATTTCTTTTTTGCCAGACCCCATTTATGGCAAACATATTTTGTGGTATTTGCCTAGAACAAAGTGACTTCTTTCTCCAAAAACTGCCCCTGGCAGTCATATGTACTCCATGGCATGGATCATCCAGCCTTTGTCAATCACACCAGAATTAGACCAAGGCCCAAAAATAGAGATTCTGACCAGAAATTTAGAAGTATAACTGAAAGCTGGGATATTGAGTAGATAAGACATAAATTTGAAAGTTGTGTAGGAATTGTATTTCAGTGGACTTGCTTCATGCAGAAAGAAGCAGAAAATATCTGAGAGTGAATGAAGCAAAAAGAAAGAGAGAAATTGAAAAGAGAGACTTACCAGGGTGTATGGTTTGTTTATGATTTTTTAGTATCTTATCCTTTCAAATTCAGATAGCTGCGTTTTCACTCTCAAGTTTTGTAAAACCTCTTTGTAGTTTTAAATTAAATTATCTCCCCTTTTATTAGGTAATATCTGCTGACATCTTTGCCTTCTAACCAAAGTATCTTAAGTATGACATGCTCGATGTGTATCTCCCCCATATTTGGAAGTTTAACTAGTTCTAAGCCACTTAAATATTCATATCTATAAATTCAGTAATTATAACTAAGAGTCCAACATCTAGAGACAGGCTGCCTGGGTTTCAATCCGTTCTTTACCACTTACTAGTCTTTGAGCAAGTTATTTTTCTATGCCTCATTTTTTCCATCTATAAAATAATACTTACTTCATAGGGTTACAAGGATTCAAAGAGATAATATTTGTAGAGTACTAAGAATAGTGCTTCATACATTACTTGATAAAGCATAAATACTTGGTAAATTAAAAAAAAAAAATGTAGCTTTAGAAACTGTTGTAGTTGTTTGCCATCAAGTCAGATCGGACTCATAGCGACCCCTCCTTGGGTTTCTGAGGCGGTATCACTATGAAAGTAGATTGCCCAACCGTCTTTCTGAGGAGTGACTGGTGGGCTTGAACCACCAGCCTTCTTGTTAGCAGTCAAGTGCCTTGGGTACTATGCTACCAGATTTCCCCTTTTAAAAACTAGTCCACTTAATTGTGACATTGAATGTCATTATTTTCTGCAAGAATAAGATTTCTCTTAGCACATTTCATTATTTCAAGCCCAGTTCTATCTCTTGCTGACTTTAAAGATTATTTTTTCTAGGAAAGATAAACTAAAAATAGGCTTATGTAAGAGAGGGAAGCAAAAGCAGAGTGGAAGGATTCTCTGCCATCAAGCTTTTGTGATCAAGTTCCAGAGGAGGAGGCAGCCTCTCCCTTAATTGGTTTTAAGAAATTTTTATTCTGAAAGCCATGCTGCAGATAGGGCATGGGGGAGGCATCCTTCTTTGACCTCCTCTGACTTCATCAGGGGGAGAGAAAATCACCATCAGAAACCCAAGGCTAATTCCTATGAGATGGAAGCCAGTCATACTACTAGTCTCCAAACTTTTAACCAATTCTGGCACCAACCATTCCTCCAACAGCACTCTCCACTTCTCTGTTGGGTTTGATAATTGGTTGCAGTGGCCACACAGAACTCACAGACAATGCTCACAATTGTGGGTTTATTAGGGAAGCAGCAGGTTACAATTCAGGTTTAGAAATGCTCAGGATACAATTCTTCCATTAGGACAGCCTTCCCTCTCCCATGCCCATTTTCTATTTGCAAAAGTCTGTTAGCTTCACCTAGGGATTCAGTTGGAAAAGTAGTTTGAACTGCTAGATCCTAGGCATGCATCTCTGTGGCCCTTTACCTCTCAGCCTAGACTCTGCCCTGCTTGGACAAGTGTTACAAAGCTCTTTTAGCTCTGCCTGTAGGTGCACCCCACTCTGCCAGAAGGCAGAAAGCTTCCTACCTGAAGGCACTCAACTTTCTTGCTCTGAAAGCCAGCAAGACTCCTGCTCTGTGTCATGACAATCTCTTGATTCTCTTGTCTCTGCCATCTCTCTGCTAAGGAGTTCCAACACAGGGATCTCTGGTCCAAGGGCATGATCCACTCCTGGCTGCTCTGTCTTGATTATAGTGAAACCCCCCTTTCTGCCTCTGGGAGAGCCCTTTTCAAGCTTAGCAAAATGACAAAACAGACCAATTCTCACATTAGTGTTCTGTACACCTGATTTCTGTGGTCTCATTCCTACAAGGGTACCATATACCTTATTTACATTACTAACTAGCTATCCGATGTTTTCAGTAGACTACAAGCACCTTACATTTGCATAGTTGCACCCAGCCATATGGTGGGAGTCACAAAGACCACAATGCCCAAGCTTCCTTTGGGATTTCTTATTCTGCCCTAGCCCTCACCTTCCTCTCTTCTTTCCTTTTGTTGCCAACTAATAGTGTGTGCATGTGCACATGTATAACTGTGCATGTGTGTATGTGTACTTGTAATGAGGAGCAGTCCATTATCATTTTAGAATATCATTTTGCTCTGATGAGTGTTCTAAGTATATGGTCTGCTATTGTTCTTTAGAATTCTTCCTTCTATCTCCTATTTTCTCTCACATTAAATATTTATTTATATTCATAGATGTCTGTCAGGGTCCTGACAGGAAATAGATGATACATTCAAAAGGGATTTTTTGAGGGAAGCTTAATGAAAAGACTATTTACATAGGTTTAAGCAGAGTTGAGGAAGCAAAAACAAAATGACTAAATATCCAGGAAATAACACCTGATGACTGAAGGACAGAAAGAAGGAACTATTGCTAGATCCTAGAGAACTAATGATCATGACAGTAAGACTAGTATGGTAAATGAATGCAGAATGCAGATGATAATGTCCCTCAAGATATGAGCCAGTGCCACAATGACCTCAATCCCTTCCCTCTCCTGACTCCAAATGCGTACTAGGTATAATTGGCCAATCCTAAGGGGAGGCCAAAAAGAACCATGGTGTCTAGAAAGGGCAGAATAGAGTGCCAGAGTGAATTTGAAGATATAAATAGACAATATTGAACATACTTTATAAAAAATATAGTTTACTAAGTTATCATGTTAACTTTGGTGACTTCTCCAATTTTATTTTTACATATATTTCTCCTGGTTTGGGCTTAAATTTCTCAATCTTATATACTAAAGTTTTTCTGTCATGATTTTGGTTTTTGAATGCTTTCATTTAATATAATCTGATCTCTTTTTTTTCTTTTTTAATATCTTTTTAAAGTATTAAGTGTCTGACTTCTTTCTAAAATTTATATTATTTAAACTTATATTAATTTTAATACATTTATTTTTATTATTCCTTACCTTATTCTTAAATTTTGAGTCTGCTCTTAAGTGTTTGTCTATGTCCTTTTAACCATTTTTCTTTTTATTTTTAATTTATTTTACTTCAACTGTGAGTAGTTTATATTGTAATGATTAATAGCAAAAGACAAAATCACAAATGGGAGAAATCTGAGTCCCCTGTCTTGTGTTTCATTCACATTTATTCCTTGGAAAATATCATAGTTTCCAAAGTCTTGGCTGTTAAAAATGTGTAGATATCTAGAACAGTTCCACATTTAAGTCCATTTGGAGTTCGTTTTTGTGTATGGTGTGAAACTATCTCTTCCCCAGTTAATGAATTTCATCTCTTAGTCAAAGATCAGCTGACCATAAGTTAGTGGACTGACTTCTAGGTTCTCAACTCTGTTCCACCAGTCTATGTGTCTTCTGTCTGTCATTTTATCAATACCAGGCTCTTTTGACTACTGTGATTGTGTGGTAGGTTTTGAAATCTGGGAGTGTGAGACTCCTACTTTGTTTTTCTTCAGTAGTGCTTTGCTTATCTGAGGTTTCTTCTTTCCACATAAAATTAGTGATTGGTTGTTTCCATGTCTTTAAAGAATGTTGATGGAATATGGATCAGGATTGCATTGAATGTGTATTGACATTTTCACAATGTTCAATCTTCCTATCCATGAGCATGGTATGTTCTTCCTTTTATGTAGATCTCTTGTAGTTTCTTGAAGCAGTGCTTTCTAGTTTTCTTTGTGTAGGTCTTTTGAGTTCCTGGTAAGATTTATTCCCAAGTATATTTTTTTGTTTTTGTTTTTGGTGGTGGTGTTGTTGCTATGTTCCATTGAGTTGGACATGACTCATAGGGACCCCTCCTTGGGTTTCTGAGGCGGTGTCACTACAGAAGTAGATTGCCCAACCTTTCTTCTGAGGAGTGGCTGGTGGGTTTGAAATGCCAGTTTTCTGGTTAGCAGTCAAGTGCCTTAGGCACTTGACTATTGCAAATGGTATTGACTTCCTTATTTCCTTTTCAGAGACCTCTTTGCTGATATAGAGGAATCCAACTGATACTCATATGTCTATCTTGTATACTGTCACTATGCTATATCTTTTAATAAATTCCAGTAGTTTTCTTGCTGAATCTTTCAGGTTTGCTATGTATAGGATCATATCATCTGCAGATAGGGATAGTTTTACTTATTTGGATGCCTTTGATTTCCTTTCTTACCTTACTGCCCTGTGTAGGACCTCCAATACAATGCCAAATAGAAGTGGAGATAGAGGCCATCTTTGTCTGGTTCCTGTTCACAAAAGGAATGGTTTCAGTCCCTCTCCATTGAGATAACATTGGCTATTGGTTTCATGGTGTAGTGCCTAAGGCATTTTATTACTAACCCGAAGGCAGATGCTTCAAACCCACCAACCACTCCTTGGAAGAAAGATTGGACAATCTACTTTGGTAAAGATGCTGCCTCGGAAACCCAAAGAGGGGTCACCATGAGTTGAAGCAACTCAGTGGCAAAGAGTTTGGTTTGAATTTTTTTAATTGGTTTTGCATGTATGTACTTTATTATGTTGAGGAATTTCTCTTCTATTCCTATTTTTCTAAGAGTTTTTTTTTTTTTTTTTTTTCGGGGAATGGGTGTTGGATTTTATCAAATGCCTTTATTTTACTTATGTGATGGATTACATTGATTGTTTTTTTAATGTTAAACCATTCTTGCATACCTGGTATGAATCCCACTTGGTCATGACTTTTTTATATGTTGTTGGAGTGTATTGGCTAGGATTTTTTGAAGATGGTTATATCTATATTCATGAGGGATATTGGTCTGTACTTTTCCTTTCTAGTGGTGTCTTTGTCTGGTTTTGGTGTCAGGGCTATGTTTACTTCATAAAATGAATTAATGAGAATTCCATCGATTTCTATGCTGTGAAACATTTTGAGTAGGATTGGTGTTAGCTCTTCTCCAAATGATTTATAGAAATCTCCAGTGAAAGCATCTGGACCAGGATTTTTTTGTTGTTGTTGGCAATTTTTTTATGACCTGTTTAATTTCTTTTTTTGTTATTGGTCTGGTCAAATTTTCTACCTCAAACTGTGTTAATTTAGGTAAGTAGTGTGTTTTTAGAAATCTGTCCATTTCTTCTAGGTTTTCAAATTTGTTGCAGTACAGTTCTTCATAGCATCCTGATATTATTCTTTTTATTTCGGTTGGTTTCATTGTGACATCACTCACTTCCTATCTTATTTGTAGTATTTACATCTTCTCCTACTGATTTCATTAAACCAACTTCTAGTCTTGTTGATTTTATCTATGTCTATCTTTTGTTTCATTTATTTTTACTCACATCTTAATTATTTCTTTTCTTCTGGTGACTATAGGCTTTTTTTTTTTTTTTGCTGGTCTTTTTTTAATTGTTGGAAACTTTGAGGTAAAGTGTTGATTGATTTTGGCTCTTTCTTCATTTTTGATGTGTATGTATATTGCTAAAAACTGCCCTGTGATCACTATATTTGCTGTGTCCCAAACATTTTGATATGTTATGTTTTCGTTCTCGTTGGATTCAAGGAATTCCTTAATTGTGTTTTTTATTTCTATTATTACTCAGTCATTTTTGAGGAGGTGTTATTCTGTTTCCATGTGTTTGCTCTTTTTCTGTTGGTCTTCTTAGTGGTTATTTCTAATTTTATACAATTGTGAGATGATGTTTTGCAGTATCTCAATGTTTTTAAAATGTATTAAGGTTTGTTTTGTGGTCTATCCTGGAGAATGTTCCATGTGTGCTGGAAAGAACGTATATTTTGCTATTGTAAGGTGAAGTGCTTTGTGGATGTCTATAAAGTCAAATTGGTTAACGATTTTGTTTAGTTCTTCTGAATCTTTGTTGCATTTCTTTCTAGTTCCTATCTTTTACAAAAGTGGTGTGTTATAGTCTCCTGCTATTAGTGTGGAGTTATCTTTTTTTTTTTTTTTCTCAGTTTGATAAAATCTGATTTATATATTCTTTCTTTGGGTGTATAGATATTTATTATGGTTATGTCTTCTTGTTCAATTGATCCTTTAATCATTATGTAATATCTTTCTTTGTCTCGTATGTTCCTTTTTGTCTTGCAGTTTATTTTATCAGAAATTAATGTTGCCAGTTCCACTCTTTTTTTTGGTTGCCATTTGCTTGATATATCTTTTTCCAGCATTTGATTTTTAGTCTATTTTTATCTTTGTATCTAAGGTGAGTTTCTTGTAGAAAGCATATTAATGGGTCATGTTTTCTTATTCAGTCTACAATTCTCTGTCTGAGTGGTACATTTAATCCATTTACTTTCAGTGTAATTCTCAACAAATATGAATTTATTGATTCATTTTGTTACGTGTTTTTTCGTGGTGTTGCTGATTTTCCTGTCCCATGTAATTTTCTGTGCTGAGCTAATTTTGTTTATGAATCATATTATCAACGCCTTCATTGCTATTATTTTTATATTTGCTAAACATCTGTACTTTTTTATTTTGATGCAAAGTTTTATTTTTCTTTGAGGTTATCTTGTGATTTCTTGTTTTCATCCCACATTTAAAACAATCTGCTCTATCTCACAATTCTCTTGATTTCTTCACCATTTAGAATTTCTGGTACTACACTATGTTTTCCCTCTTTTTGGTTTATAGATGTCTTCCTTTACCAATTGATGTCTTTGGTTCCCTCTTTATGGCCTTGTAAGCTTATTTTACTTTGGATACTTCTATAACTGGGTTGGTTTCTGAGTTATGCTATCATGTGTGTTAATGGTCAGTTGTTGTTTGCTGTTGCTTGTTCTCTATCTGAAGGACTCCCTTTAACATCTCTTATAAGATTGGGCTGGTTTTAACAAATTTCCATAACTTCTTCCTATCTGAAAATGTCCTAATTTCACCCTCATATTTGATAAACAATTTTTCTGAGTATATAATTCTTGATTGGAATTTTTTTTTGTTTTCTTCCAGGTTTTATATATATCATCCTATTGCTTTCTCATCTGCATGGTTTCTGCTGAGAAATCAGAGCTTAGCCTTACTGGTTGCCCTTTTTAGGTAACTTTCATTTTTCCCATGCTGCTTTCAGGATTCTTTCTTTGTCTTTGGTTTTGGTGAGTTTGATGATATGTCTTGGTGATTTTCTTTTGAGGTCTATCCTGTTTGGGGTTCATTGAATTTCTTAAATGGATGTACTTCCATCTTTCATCATATTAAGGAAATTCTCTTCTAAAAAGTCTTCATCAATTTTCTCTGTGATTTTGTGTCTTCCTGTTATGGAATTCCACTTACATGGTGGTTATTCCCCTTGATGGTATCCTACAGGAATCTTAGGCTTTCTTCATTTTGTTTTTATTTTATTTTTTTTCTCTGATTGATCTCTTGACAAAGTAGTGTTGAGATATTTGTCTTCAATCTCATTGCTTCTGTCTTCCATTGATTTGATTCTAATTCTTCTTTGCCCCTTCAATGTGTTATCTGTTTTTGAAATCTCACTGTTAATATTCTTGATTTGTATTTGTTGTTTTTATATCATTTCTAATTTTTTATAAATTAAAATTTCTAAATTTTAATTGTATTATTTTCCTAAATTGTTCTAGAATTTTGCCTGTGTTTTCCTAAATTTTGTCGGTGTTTTCCTTGATCAGTCTCTCAAACCATTGTAGGTATCCAAGTATAATTCTTTTGAGTTCCTTATCAGAGATTTCCAATGCTGCTTATTCCTCAAGGATGTTTTCTGGGTTTGTATCCTTGTGCCTTTTTTACTACTTTATCTCCTTTTTTGTTGTTGTTGTTATGGACTGTGAT
>NW_006922031.1:101111-102873 GCF_000298275.1 Orycteropus afer afer | reverse complement strand
AAAAAAAATTAAAACAAGAAAAAAAACTCAAACTGCATAGACAAACAAGAACAGTTACCAAAAAAAAACATAGAAATGTAATAATTGAGAAGAATAATTTTCAAGATATATTACAAAAGGATAAAATAAAGATAATGAGAAAAAGAGGAAAAAAAGCCACACTATCTAAGGACAGAGGAATGAGAAAAAGAGCAAGAGTAAAAGAATAGTAAAGAAAAAAATGGGAAAACTGCAAAAGGAAAAATGAGATAGAAAGAGCCAAAAGAAAGAAAAAAGAAGGAAACCAGGAAAAGAGAAAAAAAGAAAAATAAATAAACAAGAGCCAAAACCAAAACCAAACCAAACTCATTGCTGTTGAATCAGATCTGACTCATAGTGACTCCTACTTGGGTTTCTGAGACAGTATCACTATGGAAATCAATTTCCCAACCTTCCTTTTGAGGAGTGGCTGGTGGGTTTGAACCACCAAACTTCTGGTTAGCATTCCAATGCCTTAGGCACTACACCACTAGAGCTCCTAAACAAAAGCCAAGGATGGGGAAAAATAAGAGGGGTGGAGAGAGGAAGAAGAAAAAAAGATTAATTTAAAAACAAACAACAAAAAACAAAACTGAGGGGGAGGCCATGACACCCAGGCTGTGTCAGGGCACAGACCATGATCAAGTTCCTGCTGGCCAAAAAGGTGGTTGGAGGGAGGGAATGGCAACACTTCTGTTCACCAAGAGCGTGTGGAGTATAAGAGTAGCAAGGGGAATACCACATGTTTCTAGGCTTCAGCATCCAGTGCAGTTGTGCATGCTGTCCTCAGCAAGCAGAGTCTATTCTTCTGTCATTGTCTACACAAAAACATCATTTGCAAATATTCAGAATGGCTGTACCCACTGCTTATAGCAACATGTTTCAGAAGATGAAAGACTAGCTTTCCATATTTATATGATAAGGCTGTTAAGAGCAACTGCTCTACCATCACTATCACAAAACACTTGGGCTCTCCTCTCTTGGAGAAATATATCAAACAGATTGTCCTCCTGTGTGAACTACATAAACTTCAATAACACCTTCCATGCACACACACACACACACACACAAATACATACATCCCAAAAATAATACTGATAATGCACTTGGAATTGGGTTAATCCAGAAAGATAACCCTGGATTTCCAGGTAGTCTGACAGGCAGTGGCCCAATCTGATTATATATCGATATATAGAATTAAGAGTTAAGGCACTATTTTGACTGAATGTTGTGGAATTGTTCAAACTATTTATATAGAATCACACATGTGGATGGGATTCTAAGACATCTTAGTAACTTTCCTGAACTGTAACTATTTGCATATCTAACCTATTTCAAGCAGTTGAAAATTCATCCATTGTTCAGCCACTCCTTGGAAGGAAGGTTGAGCAATCTACTTCTATAATGGTACTGAATGGAAACCCAAGGAGGGGTCACTATGAGTCAGATCCAACTCTATGGCAGTGAGTTTGGTTTTGGTTTTTGAAGAAAGATACCAATACATACTTCATGACATTAATGTAGTTTGGATTTTCTTCTTTGATAAAAATTGAGTTCTGGTGGTGTAGTGCCTAAGGCGTTTGACTGCTAACCAGAAGACTGGTGGTTCAAACCCACCAGCCACTCCTCAGAAGAAAGACTGGGCACTCTACTTCCATAGAGACACTGCCTTGGAAACCTTCTGAAGGGGTCGCTATGAGTCAAAACTGACTGGTGGGCAGTGAGGGTTTTTTTTGTTTTTTTT
>NW_006922031.1:80083-95876 GCF_000298275.1 Orycteropus afer afer | reverse complement strand
CAAGATTATCTTCTGTGTCTGTGTTAATTGGTTTCCCTTTTCTTTGTTGAAGAGGGTCTGTGCAATCCTTCTGCCTAGTCCGCCATCTTGCCCCGCCTCAACACTACATTTCTTAAAATTAATTTATTAAACCCTAGAGTTTCTTCCTTCCATCCCACTTTTGTGATGTTCTGAGAAAATTGATATCTTTGCTCAAATAAATTTTTGAAAACATCACACATGTTGAGATACATTATGGGGAAATACTAAAAATAATCATTGAATTTATTTATATCTGTTTATCACCAAATCCTCAAATTTAATTCACTTTGGAAATCCTGGTGTAAAAAATATCTGTTAATGGCCTCCAAAATCTTTGGTACATGAACTGCTTTCTGGAAAATTCTGAGGACCATGCATCTCCCAATGTGACCAATTTATAACTAAAAAACTGGAAGAATATGACTCATGGTATTTTTTTTTTTCTTTTATCATTTATATTGGCATGGAGCTTAAAAATTAGATTGTATTGTACAATTGAAAAGCAATCACCATATTTTATTTAATTCTGGTTGTCCAGGTTGGCTTATGTTGCCTTTCCTTTTCAATAACCATTCATTGGCAGGGAAAATGCTATCATATTTATTTTCACATCCAACTTGATAATTACAACGATTGCCTTCAAAACAAGATGCACATAATTAAGCCTTAGAATTAGCTACCTGATAGCTTAATTAGCTGTGTATGCAATTTTATAGGTGATATTAATTGCAAAAGTAAAAGTTAAAATTTATAAAATAGAATCTTATAAAACTTAACACTATAATCTTTTAGTTTTTGTTGGCTGATTTAAACTACAAAGATCTGAGTCTGAGGTTCTGTAATAAGGAATGTACTAACATTGCAAAACATGGATATAGTGTACTCTCATTTGGGAAGAAGAAGAAAAAAAAAAAAAACTAAAGTGGGGGCTAAATACAATACATACCTGAGCAATTGCAATCTGCTAATAGTGGAGGTGAGTTCTCAATATTAGCAGGGGAAGAATTTGCCTAAAAAATATTTTCCTAAATGCCTTGTATGTACTTTGTGAGCAATATAGCATTTTCATTTAATAAGTTTATAATTTTCCATGATGTATTTTCTAAAAAAGGCTTTGTGGTGATATGATAAAATTATATGAACAATAAATAACATAGTGAGTAAGGTATTGAGATGGAATTTTTTTTTTCCTATTTCCTGGTATTTTTCTTTTCTATACAATCTAAAGGACCTCTGGTGGCATGGTGCCTAAGGCATTTGACTGCTAACCAGAAGGTTGGTAGTTCAAATGTACCAGCTGCTCCATGGAAGGAAAATTGGGGAATATACTCTCATAAAGATTTACTGCCTCAGAAACCCAAGGGAAGTAACTAGGAGTCTGAACTGACTTGATAGCAGTGAGTTTTTAAATACTCTGTCTAAAGTTCTTATGTGCTTTAGAGAAAGTGTCAGTGACAAATTGATGGGAAATGTAAGGATAGTTAACTATTTTATTCAGGAATACAAAAGGAAAGAATAGATTATATTACATTTTGAATGAGCAAAATTGAATTTTTCATTTTTTGAAAAATATTCCAAGGCAGTCTTTTTTGAGAAGGAATTGAAGTTTCTACATTCACGTAGTTTACATTTAAATTATCAAAAGCCAGACCTAGAAGACTCATATCATAGAATGTCTCTCATAGAATAGAATACATTCCTTTAGCCTAAAATGAACATTTCTAAAACCTACTTCTCTAGGGTAGAAAGCAATCTACTCTCTAGCCTAGAGGCAGTAGTGATACTGCCTCAGAAACCCAAGGAGGGGTCGCTATGAGTTGGATCCGACTTGACAGCAGTGAGTAGGATAGAAAGATAACAGGACCTAAAAGAAGTAAAGAACACAAAATATTCTTTCTCAATTGGGAAATTTGGAGAAGGCAAATAGAGTTAAGAAAAGCAGAGGTCAGCTACCTAAATCCAACAATGTTCTTGTTGCTGTATGCCATCAAGTTGGACCTGACTCATAATGACCCCTCCTTGGGTTTCTGAGGCAGTATCACTACAGAAGTAGATTGCCCAACCTTCTTTCCAAAGAATCCAACAATACCCTCCTTAAATCTACCTTTGGCATGCCAGAGGCCCAGAGAGATGAGTTTAAGATAGGTTAAATGGGATGAAAAGTACAATATTTCACTCACATACATCACATAGAAGTGCACAATATTGTTTGCTCATTGTACAGCTCTCAAGGAGCAGGTACACACAAAACAATGACTTGAGACCCAAGACATTAGGTTATAATTAGGCTAAGTTTATTCGTGGTAGGTAAATCTCATGGACAGAAATCTACCATCACATATAACTAATTCATAAGTTAGTAAGTTACAAGTTACTACAACCCTTGAAAACTAGGTTGTTTACAAGCTGCCAAAGGACAAAGGGTACTCAACAAGCTTTGACTGAACATTTCACTGTGTAAGCTAATAAACTCTTCATTCTAAATTCTTATTTATTTCCTGTATGGATATTAAAAGCAAGGAATTATCATCTTTTTTCTAACTCTCAATCTTCTTGTTGGTCAAGAATGTTGAATACACTGTAGACTGCCAGAAGGATAAGCAAGTCGAACTTTGAAGAAATATAGACAGAATGCTCCATGGAAGCAAGGATATAGAAACTTGGGTTCACTGACTTTGGTCATGTCATCAGGAAAGATCAGTGGCTAGAAAAGGACATTATGTTTGGCAAAGGAGAGGGTAAGCAAAAACGAGGGAAACGCTGGCTGAGATGGATTGACACAATAGACTCAAATACACCAAAAATCATGAGGATGGTACAGAACCAGCCAGTGTTTTATTCTGTTCCATATAAGCTCATCATAAGTCAGAGACATGTGTATGGCAAGTAACAACAAGTTTGCATTTCCCTCAATATTATGTTTATTTCCTAAAAGACTGACCTATCTTTGCTTCATATAATTCTCTAAAAATTAGATTTCTGGAAAGAAAGACTTTCTCAAAACTACAGTACACTTGTTTTCTTTTGATGTCTCATTTCTCTATTATTCCTTTATTATGAGCCATTCTCCTCTTTCTAACTTCATATCCCAGTACAATGTTTCTGCCATAAAATGGATGTCATGCAAAAGGGTTATTCTCCTGTGTAATAGTTAGTTATAAACAACGAACTTCAGTAAACAGCTCTAACTTCCATTCTTAGTATATAGCCAGAATGAACTGCTCTGTGATCATTTCGGAATGTATGAATAGGAAGAGCCTGATTCAGAGTGATAAAATAATACTGACAGGGAGAAGGGGCAGCCTGGAGGTTTCCTCCTTCTGTGCATTCTCTTTTATAGCAGAGGATGAAAAACTCTCACTTAATAATTCACCAAAGGTTTATCTGTCACCTGCTATCCAAGCACTGGGAGATCTGGTGGCGTAGTGCCTAAGGCATTTGACTGCTAACCAGAAGGCTGGCAGTTCAAACTCACCAGCCACTCCTGAGAAGGAAGATTGGGCAATCTACTTCCATAGTGATACTGCCTTGGAAACCCAAGGAGGGGTCACTGAGTTGGGATTGACTTGATGGCAGTGAGTTTGGTTTGTTATGTCAAGCACTTTACTAACTACAGATGGAAATATATAAACAAGAGACTTTTCCTATTCTCAAACACCTGTCAGTCTATTGGTGGGTTTCAGACAAACAAATCAACAGTTTAAGTAAAATATAATGAGATCTCTGATGAACTCACTGTCAGAGGCCCAGGACAGCCAGTGTGAAAGACAAAATGTTTTAGACAACTACGGAGATGATTATAACCAGGTTATATTGCAATAGGGAAATGTTCATTAATGAGGAACATCTCAAAGATAACCTGGAGTTTAATAAAATGAAGGAGCAAGAGGAAGGATTGAGACATCTCTCATCTAAATCATCTAAATCATCTAAAGAGTGAAGGTGGGTCTTATCTCTGAATAGGCCAAGGCAGGGTCCTTCTTTGCATACATTAAAGTGAATGGGAATTTCTTTACCATTGCTACTTTCTAGGAACACTAGTCTCAGATAGAGTCTAGCAGTGGCATACTTTCTTGAACCCATTACACATCCATCCTCTTTTGATGTTTCAAGCCCTTGGAGAACCTATGGCAGAGAAACTTAGTAGTGTATTTGTGTTTTGGGAAAAATGGGACAAAGAGCATCCAGATATAACCCTTCACTTGAGCCTGAAAAGGGAAAGTAGCATTTACTTGCATGGAAAAAAAGGGGAAAGGGATATTCCGGGAAAACGACAACAACAAAAAAGTTAGGTAAATGTGGACAATGTCACGTAATTTTGAATGACAAAATCAAGGGATGGCAGGAGCTAAGATTCAAAATGCACAAAACAGCAAGATTAAGAAAATACATTTAAAGGAATCTGGATTTTATGTTGAAGACATCGGTGAATCATTTGATTATTTTAAGGAGATATATAACATGATCAGATTTATGTATAGAAAGATTTCTCACAAAAATGGATGCAGTATGTTAAATAGATAATGAAAAGTCATAATTGAAGGCAGGCAAAATGGAAAGAAGTTTGCCTTAATATTATGTAGGATGAATATAGAAAGTATACACAAAGATTATACAAGAGTGTGATCATGGCAGATCATTAATTTTTAAGTGACAGATTCGCTTATGATTTGTCATTAATATGTGGTCTGGACACATATCTTCTATTCCCTATGTTTTGGTTTCCTCTGCACTGCTCTAACAGAAAAATTCTATAAATGTGTGGCTTTAACAAACAGGAGTTTATTATCTTACAATTCTGAGGTTAGAAGTCTGAGTTCCAGGTGCCAGGTTCTAGGATCTTGGTGAAAGCCCCTCGATGTTGGCCCTGACCTCTGCTGCTTGCTCCTGGCCCACTAAAGCTAGAGGCATCTCTTCACTCAGGCAGCTGCTGGCTGCTGAGGCTGACAAACCCAAGATCGAGGCTGACAAACCCAAGGTCAAAGAGTGAAAAGGCACAATCTCAATATTACCAAATCACATGGCAGGCCATTAATTCAAGTCCATTTAAAGTCCCAAGATTGGCAGGGCAGTGTAGCAGGCTGCTGAACAGTGACTTGGCTACATGCAGGGTTCAAGCATGCCATCAAGTAGAGACCTTCCTCAGAGTCGCTTCTTATATACTGGAAGCGCACATCCCTATAGCAGCTACTCAGCTGCTCCAGTAGATTCCACCATGGAGTTAATTACCAGTCTCACCATGGGGAATAACTATATCCAGCTGCCCAGTCACTCAACCAGGCCCAGCCAAGTTGACCCCAATCTTAACTACCACACTCTATTTGCCTATTTATGTAGAATAATACTCCACTTTACTAAAAGTAAATGTTTGTAAGAGAAAAACAAATTAAACATCTTTTAATTCTCCCTGTTGAAAATACAAGCTCCCAAAACCAAACCCACTACCATCTAATCCATTCTGATCCACAGTGACCCATGTTTCCAAAGCTGTAAGTCTTTATGGAAGCAGACTGCCTCATTTTTCTTCTGTGGAGCAGCTGTTGGCTTCAAACTGCCAACCTTTTCATTAGCAGCCCAATAGTTTAACCACAGTGCTACCATACAGGAGGACAATTATTTCTTGAAAAAAATCACTTAAAAAAAAATTGGTGAAGTCTTCCTCTGTTTCTTTAAAGAGTGGTCAAGTAGCATGTTCTTGTAGATGAATAAACAAAAGGGCAATATATATATATATATATATATATATGCTCAAAACATATTTTGACAAATTAGAAAAGATTCTGTTATGATAGGGCTTTCTTTGTTTCTATGGTGAGCATGTAAATTAAAGATGTGTCCTTTAGATGTGGGAGCCATGTCTTTTGAAATGTAACCACCAAGGAAGATTACAGTCCTACCTCCCAGTTTCCTGGAAGAAGATTAAAATAACTTCAGATATCCTGCTAGATACTAGAAAAGATACTAGAAAAATAGGCAACTTTATCTTGAAAACACAATATAATGGGTTGTATCCACTTAGCTATAAAAAAGGTAAGATTTTTTTCTATCTTTGTAATCTCGTTAGGGGATTGTCTCTGATGCATCACATTCTGGTTAATGCGTATTCAATCATAAGGCTTTTCTTTCTCTTCTATTTTTGTGGAGAGGGTTTCTGGTTTGGGAGCAGATACTGTTTTTAGTTGTATTTCCCCTATGTATTAAAATTTATCATGGCATAGATTTCTTTGGAAACTTAAGACTATTTCCCGAAATGTTTAGTGAAAAGTTAATGTTCTGCTTTTTGCCTTTACTTTTTCTGCTCTCTTATTCGAGTTCTATATTTACCTATCTCCCTCTCCTTTCCCCAAGCTCCAAACGCAAGCTCCTTTAAGAAGAGAACCATCTTACAAATAACTATTTGCACATGGGTCAGCATTTTCACCTTTTGTGAACTTAGTAAATGGTTAATTAACAAGCACAGGTATATATCATTCTGATTGGTAGCTTTAGGTCAGGAAATCAGTGTATTTTAATGACTGACATTCAGAATCTAGCATGTAAATTATGTCAATTTACATTTAAATGTAAATATGTGTGTTGAATATTCAAATATATTTACATAATGTATATTTAATATATTTTCATTGAGATTCAGCTGGGATTTAAATCTGAATGCATAAATTGCTGACATTTTTATTTACCTGGCTTCCAGGTCTTTTGAAAAAGTTGGATGTCAGTGCAGAGATTGAATTGTAGAAAAATTGCCACAAAGGTGCAACATGCTTTCTTACAAAAGTACTTTTTTAAAATCACAGCTATAACTTCCTATTATTACCAATGTGCACATATTTTAGTAAAGAATAAAAAAAATTTTACAAAATCAGTCATCTTGTGATTCAGCTTGTAGGTAAGCAGCTTAGAAAATGTTACCTATAACTTCTAGGCGCACGGTCCATCATTAGATTGACAACTGCTGAGGCGGCCATACATCATTAAAACAAGACAAGTATTGCACTGGTGATGCAGAAATAATCAGCAAAACAACTTCTGGTATCACTTCACCCAGGAGAACAGTAGACATTTTGTAGATGTGAGAATCTTGTTTGCTTTGGATAAAATATAACCACCACCTCTAGCGATATAAAAAACATGAACCAAAGCTGGATCCGAAAAATATATATTCCTTTTTCTGGTTTGTTTGTGCTGATAGCATAGAATGAAAACTGAATGCATTGAAGTTAGTGGCTAACCTCTGCATAGTCAATGCTGCAAAATTGATTTTTTATTCATTTAATATAACCATTGCAGCCTCTAAGATAGCTTGTTGATAAACTTGATTTCCTTGGCAGAAAAAAAATAGACTAGCTTAAATAATTTGAATTATGCACCATAACTATTTTTTCCTTCCCTTTATTATATGTTTCCATTTCTAAACAAGGATTGCAGATGCAGATAATGTCATGTCTTTACTTTACAAATTTAATAATTTACTATTTTAATCTTCTCAGGATAGTTTTGAAAACTATGTTCATTTACCTGTACAGTATTGAAAGATGTGGCCACCCTTGGATCTGTAAGTAATTATGACATGCTTAACTGGATTACTTGAAGCAATGTACTTCTGTTATAATCAAAACTGTTCACCTCTTAGGTCTTTTACAAAAGCGGCCAACTGATCTACAAATTATACATCAGACCAGTCACACTGATGGCAGAAAAATGCTTTCCATTCTCCAATGTTCTAATACAAAGTGGTACATCACAGTAGTTAACAGGTAGTTGATATGATTTAATGTCATAGTGGATAAACCAGTGATTTAATTCAAACTCTGCTACTTACCTTTTAGCTTCATATTAGTGTCTTCACATTTAAAATGGAAATAAGAATTTGTACCTAACAGAAAAAAATAAATGTGTAAAATTTAATTGTAAATATTACTGTATTATAAAAATTAAATGTATGTAGGAGCTCTGGTGGCATAGAGCCTAAGGAATTTGACTGCTAACCAGAAGCCTGGTAGTTCAAACCCACCAGCCACTCCTCAGAAAGAAAGTTGGGCAATCTACTTCCATAGTGATACTACCTCAAAAACCCAAGGAGAAGTCACTATGAGTCAGAACTGACTTGATGGCAGTGAGTTTTGTTTTGTTTTTTTTAATATTGCTTAGCACAAAATAAGTGTCCTCAATATGATTGGTACTGTTACTAATGCTGTGTTTGCTTTTCAAACATTGGTAAATATATCACAATAGTAACTACATTGTTCAATAAAAATTAGAGAGAGAAAGAAATGGTGTACTAAGGTAAAAACTAAAATGTTATTAGTTTGCTTTTGGTGGCTTTTCAAGGTTTCCATAAAGTGTCTTGATTTTATCTATCATATACAGTAGCTTAAATTGTTAGCTTTTAAGCCAAAAACAACTGAAAACCTAAAATAGAAATTATGGTTAGTTCCTGTCCTGATTTTCTAACCAATTTCACTTTATTCACATCCATCTAAACTAGGGGAAAAAAAAAAATTGACACATTTTAAAATTATGCTGTTGTTGTTGTTATGTGCTGTCAAGTAGGCCCTGACTCATAGCGACCCCTCCTTGGGTTTCCGAGGCTGTATCACTACAGAAGTAGATTGCCCAACCTTCCTTCTGAGGAGTGGCTGGTGAGTTTGAACCGCCAACCTTCTGGTTAGCAGTCAAGTTCCTTAGACACTATGCTATCAGAGGTCCCTTTTAAAATTATAGTCAAGTTAATTCAGGTTTTTTGTTTAAGTACCCAAAACCAGAAAAATGTATACTAATACTAATTAAATGAAGAAATATAGTTTTTTTTTTTAAAAATCTATATTCAAATTTTCTATGCTTTAATTAACATTTTGGCTATTCATTTTAATAACTATTGTTCTGGTTACCTAGTGCTGCTCTGACAAAAATATACCACAAATGGGATGGCTTTAACAAAGAGGAGTTTATTCTTACAATTTGGAGGTTTTAAGTCTGAGTTCAAAGTGCCAGGCTCTAAGGGCTGAGTGAAAGTCCCTCAACCTTGGGGTCCAACTCTGCCTCCTGCTCCCAGCCCACCAGAGCTAGAGGTGTTTCCTTACTCAGACAGCTGCTGGCTGCTGAGGCTGACAAACTCAAGGTTGACAAGTAAAAAGTCACCATTCTGATCAAACCACATGGCAGGCCATTCATTTAAGTCCATTATAAGTCTCAAGGTCAGCAACGCATGGCAGCCTGCTGAAAAACAACACGGCTACATGCAAGGTCCAAGTGTGCCATAGGCTAGAGACCATTCTCCAAGGCTTCTGCTTATATACAGGAAGCAGACCACATTCCCTAAGGCAGCTACTCAGCTGCTCACAGTAGGTAACATCATGGGGTTGATTACCAGTCTCATCACAGGGAATACTACATCCAGCAGCCCACCTACACAACCAGGCCCAGCCAAGTTGACACACAAACTGAACTACCACAACTATGATCTAACTTTACTAAATAATGATTATAATTACACTTCACATTTTGATGGAGAATCTGAGTGCTAATTGCACCATGTTAATGTACACATTAAATGTATTTTAGTTATAAACATATTTTGATGCTGTCAAATCAATTTTTTATGAACAGAAATTTCAGTCATAACACTTAAAATTCCAATCATAATTTAAGTCAATAAATTAATTTAAAAAACAGAACTATACACTTAGAGAAGAGAAAAGTTTATTTCACAGCCACCACTCATTTGTCAGTTTGGGCTACTGTGACGGCATGTGTATTGCTGGGAGGCTGAAGGTTATGCCACTGGTATTTCAAACACCAGCCAAGTCACCCATGGTGAACAGGTTTCAGTGCATCTTCCACACAGAATAGCAATGAAACACTGTCTGATATATTACTGGAAAACTTTATGAATAGCAGTGAAACATTACTTGATATAGTGCTAAAAAATGGAGCCCTCAAATTGGAAGGAACTCAAAATTTGACTGGGAAAGAGCTGCCTCTTCAAAGTAGAGTGAATCTTAATGACATGGAGGACTAAAGCTTTTGGGACCTTCATTTGCTGATGAGGCATGACTCAAAATTGGGAGAAGGGGCTGAAAACATTCATTAGTAATTGGAATAAGAAATGTAGAAGCAAGAACTAGAAAAATTGTAAGTTGTCAAAAATGAAATGGAACACATAAAGATCAGTATCCTAGGCATTTGTGGGCTGAAATGGACTGAATGCCATTTTGAATCAGACAGTCATTTAGTCTACTATACCAGAAATGACAAATTGAAAAGGAAAGGCATTGCATTCATTGTCAAAAAGAATGTTTCAAAATCTATACTGAAGTACAATGTTTTCAGTGATAGGGTAATATCCATATGCCTATAAGGCAAACTGAGTAATACTTCTATTATTCAAATTTATGCACTAACCACTAAAGACAAAGATGAAGAAACTGAAGATTTTTACCAACTTCTGCAGTCTGAAATTGATCAAACATGCAACTGAGATGTATTGATAATTACTGGTGATTGGAATATGGAAGTTGGAAACAAAGAAGTAACATCAGTAGTAATAAAAATGATGTCAGAGATCACATGATAGAATTTTGCAAGACCAATGGCTTATTCATTGCAAATACCTGTTTTCAACAAGGTAATGATGACTCTATGCACAGACCTTGCAAGAAAGAATACACAGAAATCAGATTGACTACCTCTGTGGATGGAGAAGCTCAATATCATCAGTTAAAACAAAGCTAGGAGCTAGTTGTAGAACAGACCATCAATTGCTCATATGCAAGTTCAAATTGAGGCTGAAAAAAAAATGTAAACAAGTCCATAAAAACCAACATATGACCTTGATCAGATCCTTCCTAAAATTAGAAACCATCTGAAGAACAGATTTGATTAATTGAATACCAATGACTAAAGACCAGACGAGTTGTAGGATATCATCAAGAATGTCATATATGAAGAAAGCAAAAGTTCACTAAAAAGAAGGAAAGGAACAAAAGACCAAAGTGGATGTTAGAAGAGACTCTGAAGCTTGCTTTTGAAAGGAGAGTAGTTAAAGCAAGTGGAACAAATGATTAAATAAAAAAAAAAAAAAAGCTGTACAGAAGATTTCAAAGGGTGGCTGAAGAAAACAAAATAAAGTATTATAATGAAATGTGCAAAGACTTGGAGTTAGAAAAACAAAAGGGAAGAACATGCTCAGCATTTCTCAAGCTGAAAGAACTAAAGAAAAAATTCAAGCCTAAAGTTGAAATGTAGAAGTATTCTATGGACAAACTATTAAATGGTGCAGGAAGCATCAATAGAAGATGAAAGGAATACACACAGTCACTGTACCAAAAGGAATTGGCCAATATTCAATATCTTTAGGAGGTAGCATATGATTAATAACTAACAGTTTTGAAGGAAGAAGTCCAAGCTACACTAAGGAACTGGTGAAAAAACAAAGTTCCAAGAGTTGACAGAATGCCCATTAAAATGTTTCACCAAACAGATAAAGCACTGGAGGTACTTATCCATTTATGCCGAGAAATTTGGAAGACACTTACCTGGTCAACTGACTGGAAGAGATCAATATCTGTGCCCATTCCAAAGAAAGGTTATCCAATGTAATGTGGAAATTATCAAACAATATCATTAATATCAAACACAACTAACATTTTGCTGAAGAAAATTCAAAAATGACTGCAGCACATACTACACAAAAACATTGTTCTATATTCTACTTTGGTGAGTAGTGACTAGGATCTTAAAAGTTTGCAAGCAACAATTGTTCTCTCCTCATCAAGAGCAAAGAAGAATGAAAAAACCAAGGACATATGGAAACAATTAGTGCAAGGGACTGGTGGACCATGCAAACCTCAGCCTATGAGACCAGAAGAACTAGATGGTGCTCAGCTACCACTGCCAACAATTCAGAAAGAGATCAGTGCAGAAGATCCTGGATACAGTGAGAGAACAATGTGGAACAAAACTCAAAATCATGAAAAAAGGTCAGATTTACTTGTCTGAAAGAGCATGGTGAGACCTCTAAGATTATGCTCCTTAAACTTTCAGGCCTGGAAATGAACTCACACCTGTGGCTTCCAGCAAAACAGTGGACAGGCATATAGGATGAAAATTTGTTGTTGTTGTTGTTGTTATTTGCCATCGAGTCGGCCCCGACTCATAGCGACCCCTCCTTGGGTTTCCAAGGCAGTATCACTACGGAGGTAGGAATACCCAACCTTCCTTCCGAGGAGTGGCTGGTGGGTTAGAACCGCCAGCTTTCTGGTTAGCAGTCAAGTGCCTTAGGCACTATGCTACCAGAGCTCCTAGGATGTATATACTCCTTATAACAATCAGTCATGGGAGAACAGAAGGGTAGTATTTACACAAGCAGATAGCTCAGAGGGCAGGAATGCATAGGAAAGAAGGACACAGGGAAGATGTAACTACAGTGAGAAAGTGGCAAGAGAGCTGTTACACTGTAGGAATTGCAGTCAATGTTATGGAATAAAATACATATGAACTACTGTATGAAAAATGAATTTGCTCTGTAAACTTTCAACCAAATAACTATAAAAAATTATTTTTAAATAAATAAAATGGTCACAGTAGTCTATTGACAGGGAACTTCCAAAAAATTTAAGCTGGATTTAGAAGAGAATGTGGAACAAGGGATAGCATTGAGTATGTCAGATGCATCTTGGTTGAAAATAAAGAATACCAAAAAGATGTTTGCCTATATTTTATTGATTGCACAAAGGCATTCAACTATGTGGATCATAACAAACTATGGATAACATTGGGAAAAAATGGGAATTCCAGAACACTTGATTGTGCTCATGAGGAACCAGTGCACAAATCAAGAGGCTGTCATTTGAACAGAACAAGGTTATACTACATGTTCTAAAATAAGGAAGGGTGTACTCTTTCACCATATTTATTCTATCTGTATACTGAGCAAATAATCTGAGAAGCCATACTATATAAAGAAGAACACAGCATGAGGATAGTACTAGGCATTATTAATAACCTGAGATATGCAGATGACACAGCCTTGCTTACTGAAAGTGAAGATGACTTGAAGCACTTACTAATGAAGATCAAAAACTACAGTCTTTGATTACACCTCGGCATAAAACTAAAGTCCTCACAACTGGACCAATAATCAACATCACGGTAAACAGAGAAAAGATTGACATTGTCAGGGATTTCATTTTACTTGGATCCACAATCAACACTCATGTAAAGCAACAGTCAAGAAATCAGGTGTCCTATTGCTCTGGTAGCATAGTGGCTAAGACACTTGCCTGCTAACCAGACGGCTGGCGGTTCAAACCCACCAGCCACTCCTCGGAAGGAAGGCTGGGCAATCCTACTTCCGTAGTGATACTGCCTCGGAAACCCAAGGAGGGGTCGCTATGATTCGGGGCCGACTCGACTGCACATAACAACAACAACAACAAAGGTGTCCTTGACCCAAGCCATGTTATTTCCAATCACCTCATATGCAAGTGAAAGCTGGACAATGAATAAGGAAGATGGCAAAATATTTGGTGCATTTGAATGGTGGAGTTGGCAAAAAATACTGAAAATACCTTGGATTGCCAGAAGAATGAACAAATCCATCCTGGATTAAGTGCAGCAGAATATTTCTTGGAAGCAAGAATGGCTAGACTTCATTTTACTTACTCTTGTCAGCTTGTCAGAGGGACCATTCCCTGGAGAAGAATATCATGCTTCGTAAAGTACAGGGTCAACAAAGAAGGAGAAGAACCTCAATAAGATAGATTGACACAGTGGCAACAACAAGGGGCTCAAGTACAGCAAGGATTGTTAACATGGCAAAGGCCTGGATATTGTTTCATTCTGTTGTAAATAGAGTCATTGTAAATCAGAGCTGACTTGATAGCACCTAACAAAAACACCGACTTTTGAAAAGCATATTATATTCATATTTCAGTTCTTTCTTGAAATCTAAGCTCTGAATTAAATTATTTTCCTAAGTAGAGACTTATTACCTAAATTTTTTCTTGTATTCACCTTAACATTGATTAGTTAGAGTTCATATTAATATTGACATAATTATTGTTAATTACTGGCATATTGTTAATCATTGGCATACCTTGGTGTAATTCTATTTTTTTTTTAAATTTTCACCTATAGAATTCAATGTTTAGAACACTAATGGTCACACCTGAAAAAAGCAGAGTGAAATAATTACTCTCAGTAAAAATATAATTTCTATTGGCAAAATCCATAAAAATTCCTATTATAGATCTTAAAAGCTTGCAGGCAACTATCTAGATGTAACTATGGGTCTCTCCTCATCCAGAGCAAAGAAGAATGAAGAAAACCAAAGATTAATGGAAACAAATAGTCCAAGTGACTGGTACACCATGCTATCCTCAGCCTATATGACTATGAGATCAGAAGAACTAGATGGTGCCCAGCTACCACTGTCAACCACTCAGAGGGGGATCTGTGTAGGAGATCCCAGATAGAGTGGGAGAAAAACGTGGAACAAAACTCAAAATCATTTGGGAGGGAGAAAAAGGGACCAGGTTTGCTGGTCTGATAGAGACTGATGGAACCACTGAGACTATAGCCTCTAGCTACCCTTCATCTCTGGAATTGAACCCACTCCTGTGGTTTCCAGCCAAACAAAAGACAGACATGAGCTGAATATTTAAATTAAGTTGATATACTCTTTGGAGAGAACAATCATGGGAGAATGAAAAGCTATGTATGCACAGGGAGACAGCTCATGGGGCAGGAGTGCATGGAGGAAGGACACAGGGAAGAGGTAACTATGGTGAGAAAGTGGGAGGGGAGCAGTTGCATTGTGGTAAATTGTAGTCAATGTCACATGACAAAGTATATGTGAACTGCTGTATAGAAAGGGAATTTGCTCTGTAAACTTTCACCCAAATCACAATAAAAAAATTTAAAAAAACAAAGAGTAATTGGAGTCCCAGAAAGAGAAAAAAAAGTCCCATTATAGTCTAAATTAATAGAAGATATATTTTCCCTGTTATATCATTAAAGGTTTATGTGTTCATGTACCAAATAATAAGAAGAAGAAGAAAAAGAAGATTTTCTTTAAAAATTATGTCCATGTTTAGAACCAGCTGTCCCTGATGCCTATAAACTTTAAATAAATACATCCATAAAGGACTGAATGAATGAATGAAAAGTATATTGCTACTATATATATTCCTATTTATTATAGATGGCTCACCACCAATAAGCTATATTTCTTACAAAGATATGTTTTCCAACTTTCATTTTTATTGCTGAAGGATCTAAGTGCTCAATAAATATTGATAAGTGGGAGTCAAGAGTGAGGAAAATAGGGAAAATGCAGAAAGGGGAAAATGGGAGAAATAAGGGAAAATATAGCATAATAAAGAGAATAGGGTAAAAGAAAATATAGTGGTAATAATTAAATTTACCTGTTTCATATTAATATTCAGATTCCCTGAATATAATGCTAAATTCTTCATTCATTTCCTATTTTAAAACAAAATAAATTCCAAATAGAAAAAAAAAATAAATGGCATATAATCATTTAAATAGTGAAGTTTATGGAACTTTAAAAATTATTATTTTGACTATTAAACAGATAAAGCTAAATTTAAAAAAGAAAACATTCATTATATATATTTGTTGTTGTTGTTGTTATGTGCCGTCGAGTCAAACCCAACTCATAGCGACCCCTCCTTGGGTTTCCGAGGCAATATCACTATGGAAGTAGGATTGACCAACCTTCCTTCCGAGGAGTGGCTGGTGGGTTTGAACC
>NW_006922031.1:60923-79923 GCF_000298275.1 Orycteropus afer afer | reverse complement strand
GAAGGAAGGTTGGCCAATCTACTTCCATAGTGATATCGCCTCGGAAACCCAAGGAGAGGTCGCTATGAGTCAGGTCTGACTCCAGGGCAATAACATTATGTTAATTATATCAAAACAGAAAGGTTTGGACGTAAAGATGGTAACATGATACTGCATCACAGAATATGCCTTTCCCAGTACCTAATGAAATGTAGTAAAACATATACCAAATTAAGCAAGCTGAATATGTATTAATGGCATCCAAACCAAGAAAAGTAATAGCAAAGATAAGTAAAGAAGAATCTAGAACAATATAATTTTAAAATCATCTCTCTAATCCCCACACACAAGAAATGAAAGACAGATGGTAAATAGCAAAAATTCTGAATGGTACTAATGATAACTAAATTTAGAAAGAAGTTGGTCAAGGCAGAAGCAGACAGCACCAAATAAAAATGGGGTGGACTTGTGTGGGGAGAGTAGGAATTCGAGTAAGGAATCTCTACCAGTCAGCTGAATTATTAGTGACCTTGGTACCACCTATCAGTTCTCATTATTTTGCTCATCTGATTTGTGCAGAGTCATTAAAGAAGACAGAATAGCCATAGTCTCAGAGTTATTGCTTACCAGCAATAATGATGGATTTAGCAGACATGAAGACAAAAGAGAAAGTAAAAGTCCTCTGAGGGAGCAGAAATCCCCTGAGGAAAAGCTGAAATCCCATTTGAAGTCTCCTCTACAAGATTGTCTTCCTTGTGAAATTCATTAACTCCAGGGTTAGAATCCATAATTCATGTATTATTCATTACTTCTCTTTGCTGATTCTAGCAAGAAAAGGGTAGAACTGAGAAACGCATAACCTGACCTAGCTCTTGATATTCTCAAAATTCAAACATGCACGCTGAATTGGAGCAATGATCCAAGATGTCACTTCAGCAGGGAAGATAGTCTTTGAGACAAGTTGAGTAAATCTTTAACCAGGACATTTAGTAGAAGCAGTAGCTGCAACTAGCACCTCCTACAAGGATGAACTGCCTTCTTTACACACTGACCCTGAAACTACAGAAAAAAGTAGTAGTAGAAAACCTTTTGTTCTCATAGTGTACCTCTGAAATATGATGTGCAAAGAAACAATTTACATATCAAATATCAGTACAGGTTAGAATGTTGGGTTACAGATCAGCTTTTACTGTATAAACAATCTCTTTACAACAATTATTTACAATAAATATTTATTTCTTATTGTTGTTACATGAGACTCTTAGGTTGGGCTTAACTGTTTATTGTGGTGTTGTTGTTGTTACGTGCTGTGAAGTCGGACCGACTCATAGCTACCCCTCCTTGGGTTTCCGAGGCAGTATCACTATTGAAGTAGATTGCCCCATCTTCCGTCTGAGGAGGGGCTGGTGGGTTTGAACCGCCAGCCTTCTGATTAGCAGTAAAGTGCCTTAGGCATTATGTTACCAGAGCTCCTAACTGTTTATAAAGTCTTTTTATTAAAAAATGGCTAAAGCAGGACCATTACCGAAAGCCCAAAATGGGGACTAGCCAGAGGGGAAGAGAGGAGTGCTAAACCAAACACAGAAATCATTTAGAATGTTTCCTGTAAGGTAGTAAAGGTCATACATATCCATATTCCTTTGGCCAAAACAAGTAATATGGTCAAACCCGAGGTCAAAATGATGGGTAAATATACACCAAATTCACCAGCCACTCCTCAGAAGGAAGGTTGGGCAATTACTTCCCTTGTGATACTACCTTGGAAACCCAACAGGGGTCATTTGAGTCGGATCCGACTCAATGGCACATAATAACAACAGCAACAGGGAGAGCACTGCAAATTCAAATGACTAAGGGCATGTGATCCTATGGCACTGAGGAAGCATATAGTTAGGAAAAATATCTGTCAGATCACATTAAGTATGAGAAAAATGAAAATAGAAAACCTGGCAGTTATGATAATATAGTAAAATACCCATCTCCAAAAAAAAAAAAAAAACAGAGGAATGACAATTAAATTTAGATAACCAAAAATTGATGATAATTTCAGAAAAAAATATAATCCATAAGTGAAAAATAATGTACTCTAACTTTTTCATATTTTAGAATATATTAATAAGAATAGTGGTAATTCAATATATCAAGATGATAAAACAATTAAATAAACAATGAATAGAAAAGAAGATTATAAAGGTAAAATTCAACACATTAACATATATATAAGTAAGAGTGAACAGAAGATACATTAAAAATATAATTTAAAAAATTATAAAATCAAGGAAGCTTTAAGCATGACATTCTAAGGAGTGTAACTTTTTAAGGAAAAATGCATATAACAGGATTAACACCTAGATTTACAGTGGTTAAATTAATTCATTATTCATCCAGTCATTTAACAAATATTTATCAATTGCCAACTACTTGCCATTGGCCACTCTAGAAGATCATCCTGCATTCTAATGGAGGAAACATATTAAAATTCAAGGATAAGGAAAGAATTTGAACATCTGTAAGTAAAAGCAAACAGCTTACACAAGGGATAAAATCAGCCTAGGTCTCAATTTCTTCAAAGCAGCATTCAATGCCCAAGAAGAATACAGCAATGTAGATGAAATCCTGAGTGAAAGCTACAATAAATGATTCTTATGCATAATAACATAACAATCTTTCTATAATATTCATTGTCAACATCTAATGCTCTTCCAAGATAGAAGTTCTGCCCTTAAAGACATGAAACTGAACCAAACATGGGTTCCTGCGTGGTCCACACAGAAATCCAATCACTGGACATTGGTCTTTGAAAGAAAGAAGCAGATTTTATTATCAAGTGCCGGTAAGGAGTCAAGAGGGCAGTTCCTCAGTTCTGACTCCTCAAAGTAATTTGAAGAAGGAAGTTATACATATCCAGTTAAATTCTGGGAAATCTGCTTTATATAGATTTCAAGGCACCTCTGATGCACTTGTCATGTGATCAATGTTAAAAAAAAAAATGGCAACATTAGCATTATGGTTGGGGGAGTTTTTGTGCAGTAAGCCATGTTATAAGATCATCCTCAGGACACCCTGGCCTCTCCTGAATCTGTGCTACAGATCAGAGCCGGTGTCAACCAGTCCTGGCTGGGCTTCTGAAAAAAAAAAAAAAAACTTAAGGAAAAGGGCTACCACACATGTGGGTTACAAACCTTTTTCTGTGCAATGTAGAGGTAGGGCTGCAAATCCCCCCTCGAGCTGAGGCAACTCCTTTATCATAAGTGGGTAGGCCTCTGAGTCATCTGGCTACTTTCTGCTGAACTGGGGTGTAGTCTAGGGGTTGTGGCATGGAATTTCTTTGCTAACTTGTTGGCTAAGTGTTTAGAGTCTTGGTTAGACAGAGTGAAGAACACTCCAATCTCTTGCAGCCTTTTAAAGATAAACTTGGTCAGGAGGTTAATTAAACAGGGTAAAAATTAGCATAATAAGATTTCAACTAGGGTCACCAGTACAATTACCACAAATAAGTTCTTCACCCATGATCCATCTGGTAACTACAATGTCAACCAAGAAAATAGGGAACTAGTGGAGGGAATTTTAAGGAATTGTGAAGCCATTTTGCCTGATCCTAAAATCTTGTTCCACTATGCCAGAGGTGTTTCCAAGTAGAACAAGAAGTGTTGATAACAGCACATGCTCCCTCTGATTTAACCAGGTAAAATCCAAGGCAATATGGTTCTCCATAACTACTTTGGCCAATGAGTCAAGACTTTCCTTATGTAGTATAACAGCATGAGCTGTTTTATTGGCAATGGTTTCAATTGAGGCAGTGAGATTTGGATAGATTACCTCATGAAAAGTTATTTCAACCCAGAGGATAAAGAAGCTTCCAGTGAAAGCAGTTCACTACTGATGTCTGATAGGGATCTCTTTGCTTGAGAATAAAAGCAGTGGTTTGTCAAGGCAGAAAGTTTGTTTATCTGGAAACAAGTAGTTAGGTGGCCTGGGGCATATGGTTCTGGCATATGGCTGCCATCTAAGTATCAGAAAGCCCAGCCATACCCTTGGTGGCCTCCTCAAGTGACACAAATCCCAAATCCTGAGGGAGCACAGACAACAGACTCCAAAGAGCTGAGTTCGGTTAAAGTGATGGTGGCCTGTAAGAGCCAGGAAGAGTTTGGTGGTAGAGTGTGTCTTAGTATTTTTCTCAGGACTATAGGTTGGAGGAGGTTTGAGCCTTTTCTCCTTCTGGAGGGTTCAAACCTAGGATACCTGGCAATGGATAAAGTGACAATATCAGAAACCTGGGTTGAATATTGGTGGCAAACTCCAAGCCTACCTCTAAGAACTGCAGGACATTGGAAGCAGGACAAAAATGCCCATATGGTCAAGCTTCTCCTGGTCAAATCTGTCTAAGAAGGAAAAAGTTGGGAATAATTATAAGTTACTGACCATGTTTCTGTAGCGTTAAAACAAGGCACATTAGTCTGAACAGAGAGTAATTTCACACAATGGTAATATTGGCTGGGTTGACTAGTAGTAAAATTTGACACCATAGAGGAGTTGGTAACGAAAGCAACTAAGGGGGTGGATTTGTGTCCTTTGGCTATGGAGGGCTGAGGTTGGCAAACCCAATAACTACTTAAATTGCACCCTGTAGCCACTGCATGCCACAACTCCATTAAGGTGTTTTGGATCCAGGATTCAGCTGGGGACACAAGGGTTAAAAGTAAAATTAACATCCACACCACCGTAATAAATAAATAAATAAGTGGTACTTTTTCTTAAACACTGGGAGTAGGTAAGACAAGGTGCAGATAAAAACATAAGCAAAATGCAAGGGAATAAGATTTTTGAAATCTCCACATGAAGGTTTCTGGGCGAAGAAGGGATGAATAGGGACACTATTACTTAGCTTGCTTTTGTTTGAAAAGAAGTTTCAGATCTTGTAAAAGTTTGAAGTCCTACTTCTCATGATCTTTTGGGGTGGCATTATTTCTCTTGGACTCTTAAATCAAGCCTGTTGGTCTAGAGTCAACCCTCCTCCAACCTTGAGTGGAAGGTTCAGTCTTGGATGATGGTTATGCCCCAGGTGTGATGAATCTAAGATTGAACACCTGCTAACTTAACAGAAGAGTGAGTAACTGGTAGCACTTCATATGGCCAGGTTCACTTGGGGAAGATTTGGTTCTATGGGGAAGACTCCTCCCCAGTTTTTAGTAGGATTTCCCCTCTAGAGGCAATTTGATGTAAAGGTGTATCTGTAGGAAAAAATAATAATAATAACATGTGGCTAGAAGCATATTGGTTACTAGCAGACAGAGTGTTGTAAAGGGTTTTAAGATATTTAGAAGTGGAGAGCTCTTGGATCACATGGGGGTCATCTGAGGATCTGGTTTCCCAAGCTGCCTTTAGGAAGGGTTTCCTGTACATTCCATAGGGGCTTAACTGAAGCCTGCTTCTAGGGACCACTCTGACTCTCAACAGAGCAACTGGAAAGTTTAATCCAAGGTAAGTTGGTTTGTTAGCACTGTTTGGCCAAGGTTTTCTTTAGGATATGATTTATATTCTCTGTCTTTCCAATGGACTGTGGTCTCCAGGATGCATGGAAACTTGAGCAGATGCTTAGGCTTCCTGTTACAACTTGTGTGATCTTAGCAACTAAGGCTCCTCCAATGTCAATTCTCAATGAATAGGGTAGTCCAAAATAAGGAATGATCCTTTGTAGCAGGGATTTTCTTACTTCTGTGCCTCTCTGTGCAGCACAGGAAAGTGTCTACCCATTCAGTGAAATTGTCTACAAACACTAGCAAATACTTGAGTCCACTGGTTGATGGAAGCATCACAGTAAAATCCACTTGCCGGTCCTTGTCTGGTCCTGTCCCACAAGTTGTACTCCAGGCATGAGAGGAGGTGGATTTGTCTTTTGGTGATTTATGGCACAGGTAAGGTACTGTTGTACTACCTTCTAAATGGTTCTCTGCACATTTGGACCTCTAATGAGTCAGGATACTTAGCTGTATAAGGCATCTCTACCATAATGGTTATTTTCATGGGTGGCTTTGATGGTGGGATACATTAGATCTTTAGGAATTAAGTCCTTCTCTTGGGAATTATGAATCCATCCTAATTTTCTGTTTTCTATATCAAAACTCCATACTCAGGTTCTATCCATATCTTTGCTGGAATAATGGGGGTCTGAGTCAGAAAAATGAAGTTCAGGAATGAGGGCCATACAAATTACAGGAGTTTTAATTTCAGCCGCATGCTTTGCTGCTTAATCAGCTAATTGGTTTTCTTTTGCTGTATATGAGTCTCCTATTTGTTTTCCTACACAGTGCTTTTGCAGGCTGACTTACAACACTGAGGAGGGATAGGATTTCTTTAGCATGATAAACCTCTTTGTTACCTGAGATAATAGTTACCGTTCTTTCTAAATAACTCAATGCGCATTAAGGACTAAAAATGTATACCTGGCATTGGTGTAAATATTCACTCATTGTCCAGTACTTAAGTGAAGGGCCCTGGTCACTGCGATGATTTTGGTCTTTTGGGCTAAGATGCCAAGAAGTAAGGCCTCATCTTTTTTGGCCTCACTTAGTGCCACAATAGTATGCTCATCCTTTTGGGCTTCCTGGTTCATGAGACTGCTGCCATTTATGAACAATTCTAGATCTGTATTATTTAAGGGTTGGTCAGATAGCTTTGGTCTGCTGGAATAGACTTCTTAAATTACCTGTCTACAGTCGTTTTCAGGACCTGTTCTTCTAGAAATGGATGATAGGGTGGTAAAGTTTAAAACAGGAGTAGCTTTTAAAGTTTTGATGGCATTATCCAATAAGATTGCTGGCTATTTGCTAAACCTGCCTACCATTAGCCATAAAATTGCCTTCTGTTCCAGGAGAAGAAAGTGGTGTGAGGGCAGGACTGTAGTGAGTTGATCCAGAATAAACTTCTCCACTTCTGTTATGAGTTCACAAGCTGCAGTACTTTTCAAAGGCAAGTGACCAGCCCTGGGCCACAGAGTCTAGTTGTTTGGAGAAATACACTACTGGTCTCTTCTAAGGGCCTGGAGGCTGAGTTAGTACCCTAAGTGCTATCCCTTGTTTCTTATGGGAGTACAGTGCAGAAGGCTTTTTGACGTGTGGTGGGTCTAAGGCAGGGGCCAATATTTGGTTGTTTTTTTTTTTTGTTTATTGAAAAGCTGCTTTGCATTCAGTGGTCCATACAAGAGGATCAGAATCACTTCCCTGGACTGTCGGATACAATGGTTTGACTATCAGTCCAAAATTTGAGATGCAGATTCTGAAAAATTCAGCCAGGCCTAGGAATCCCTGCAACTGTCTTTTGGTGGTCAGGGGAATATCCTGTCTATAGTAACTTTCCTACTCTGTAATATCTCCCTTTGTCCTTGGGAGATACTGAACCTTAAGTATCTGATGGTAGAGGAGGAGATCTGGCCCTTCTTTTGTTAAACTTCATATACCTTCTCCTCCAGGAAGTTTACAAATTTAACTGCATCCTGGTCAGATATTTCTTTGTTGGGAGTGGTGATAAAGATGCCATCCACATATTGGAAAACAGTACTACCCTTAAGGTGGAGTTCTCAAAGATCTCTGGCCAACACATCTTTTATGAGAGGTGTTGTTGTTGTTATGTGCCATCGAGTCAGACCTGAACCCCCTCTTCTGTTTCTGAGGTGGTGTCACTATGGAAGTAGATTGCCCAGCCTTCCTCCCAAGGAGTGGCTGGTGGGTTTGAACCGCCAGCCTTCTGCTTAGTAGTCAAGTACCTTAGGCACTACACCATCAGAGTAGGGCTTTTAAAGAATATTTGAGTCAAAACAATCTAGCAGAACTGAGTTTTAGTCCCAGATGTAAGGTCTTCCATTCAAAGTCAAAGATTTCTTGAAGATCTGTCTCTAGGAGGATGCAATAAAAGACATCCTCTAAATACAAGACTGCAAACCACACACTGGCCCCTGGAAGAACTGTTAGCAAGGTGGGGGGGGGGGGTGTTGGGCATCACAGGATGAATGTCTTCCACTGTTTAATTTATGGTTCTTAAATCCCACACAAACCAGTATTCTCCAGTTCTCAGCTTCATGACTAGTGAAATAAAGTTTGTATGCTAATCTGCTTGGGTGGACTAGCCTGTGGGCTAGAAAAGTTTCAGTTAGAGCCTGGAAGCCCAATCCAGCTTCCAGTTTTAATGGGTATTGTTTTAGATTCGGATATAACGGTTGGGACAGCGCTTTACTTGGACTAGGACTGCTGTTTTGACCTTACTAGAAACTCTGGTTTCTCAAATCTTCAGGTTGACTCGTCACGGATGTCTTCTGGCAAAGGTGAAGGTTCAATCACTGGTTGGAGTTGTAGAAGTTCAGCCTGAAGACCCTAGGCTTTATCTGGGTATACATTAACTAGAAGTTGTCTTGTCAAGAAAGTCACCTGGGTGTTCAATTTTGTTAACACTTGCAGTGTAGTAAATTACTTAGCATGGCTTTTCTACCCATAAGTCATTGTAAACTCAGTGGTGGAATGAGCAACTGAGGAGCTCCTGATTGTAAATGTCATCCACCTGGGTTATTTCTGTTGGGCATGGCACAAGGCAATGTTATGGGAGGTTCACTCTCAAGTGCTTAGAGTTCTGATGAATGGCTAGGCTGACCACTCTGCCAGGCTCAAAAGGAAGCCTCCTAGAGGCAAAACTCTCTCTGGCTGCTGATTGAGGGAGACATGCTGCTGAAAGAGACACACATTCCTGAAAGAGACATGTGCTCCTGGGAAAGAGACACAAGAGACATGCATTGCTGAAACACTGAGGGACATGCACTGCTGGGGGAGAGACTGTGAGAGACTTGGCTGAGAGATGGTGGGCTGGGAGAGAGACTGAGCATTTTTCCTGAACTCGAATTGTAGCCTGGTGCTTCCCTAATAAACCCCATAATCTGTGAGTCCTGTGTGGCCAGTGCAGCGAATTATTGAACTCAGGAGAGAGGTGGTGGTGCTTTGGGAGGAACAGTGGGTGAAAGGGCTGGAGGGAGGCAGCATGTCTGGCCTTGTAGTAATAGGCCTTGGGCTATTAATGGTGATTCTGCCTTCCTCTTGTGGGATTAGAGGAGGTCAGAACATGTGGCCTCCCTGCCGTTTTTGCAACACTTCTCACCCAGGAAGGGTATTGGGCATTCTGGTACATAGGAAACTGTAAGTTAGCTGTGTGGCTCTGACTTAACAGTCCATTGGCTACAGAAAAGTTTTACTGGCAGATGTCCCTGACACCCTAGTAACAGCCATGGTTCTTTCACAAATGGACACTTCAAAGTATGCCACACAGAATAGGTGGCACTTGTACGCACTAGAAATTCAATGGGTTGTCCTCCCACAGTTAGTGCAACCTAGGGCTCATCGTGGATGATAGAAATTGGCTGAGTGGGTGACAAGGGAGTCCCTGGATCCCATCAGTCAACTCTCTTTCCACTGATAATATCTCACAGTAGATTCCACAAAGAAAGTGATTACCATCTCATCTTTGGAAATAACTACATTCAGCTGTCAGGACACTCAGAACCATGACCCAGCCAAGCTGACACACAACTTTAACTACTACACTGTTAAATGTCATATTTGCCAACTGGGTATTTACAGGATCTTCCAGGTTCATATTAGTGAACTGCTGGTAGGCTTCAAACAACCCACTCTGGAAAGCTAGAGGGGTTCTCCTGGGACCCTGTTCTACATCTTGCACCTTTTCAAGACCGCTATGCTTTGGAGAGGTCTCTGCTTGGAGGCCTACAACTATGCAGGTTTTATAATGTTTCAGCCATCTGGCTTCTAGCCATTTGGATTTCACAATGGGTCTATGGCTGTGATAGCTTGGGCAACCAGCAGCCAACATCATTCTGAGGTTTGAGGGTGTGGAATACACCTACTTTCTGGTGTGTCTTTTCTAAATCCAATCTCCTTTCTTCTGGGGTCAGTAAAATATTCAAAAGTGATCAACAGTCCACCCAGTTAAGATGGTATGTGGTGAAAATAATCACAAACATGTTTTCTATCTACTTTGTGTTGTCCCAATAACTGAGGGAATTATTTTTCCAGTTACATCCAAAGTGGAAAAAGGGGTTTGCAGCCAGACATATCTTCTAGGTTGTACCTCATGATTTAATTCTGTTGGCAACTGCCTTAGAAAGTACTCCCCATCAGAGGCTGGGCTAAGCCAAATTGTACACCAGTTTGAGTATGAGCAGTGGAAATCTTTCACAAGGTAGAATTTGGGACAGGTAAAAGTCCCTAAGGGAAGCAGCACTGAGATTTTGGCAGTTGCAGCTGTTGCTAGAATAGTAGCCAGGGATGGCACCAAAGCTATCATGGAGGTTGGTTGGCAAGGATCTTTCCAACAAATAAGGAGGTGGGGCCCTGGTTGCAGCAAATGTGGGGGTCCTCTGAGTCTTAGAGGACTGGTGACTGTTGATCTTTTGGCTTCTCACCACAGGTTGCAGAATCATAAATTTGCATTGCTTTTGGAGGTTCTTATTTTGGTGCAAAGGAGCTCTGATTAAGACATTCGGCTGATAACCAAACAGTCAGTTATTAAAACCCTCTGGAACTGTGGTTAAAGCATTGGGCTGCTAACCAAAAGGTTGGCAGTTCAAACTCACTAGCTGATCTATGCGAGAAAGATGAGGTAGTCTGTTTCTGAAGACTTACAGGTATGTAAACCCTATGCACAGTTCACTCTGTCCTATAGGGTTGCTGTGAGTAGGAATCAACTTGATGGCAGTGGAGTTTTTGATATTCATACAGACTTACATTTCTGGTTATCTTACTCTTAAAGGTAAAATTGTTATTTAATCACCATTATGTGGTAAAAAAATTATCTGATCAATATATTTTAAAATTAGAAAAATAATATACAAATATGTACATATAATATGCCATAAAATTATAAATAATATATATGAAAAAAAAATGCCAGTTAAAAACAATCGTCATGCTAGGGTGGATACAGAATTGTGAATAAGTGGAGGTGGGGAAATTGAATGTCCAAGAAGCAATTGCAATGATGGACTAAAGTGAAAAAGAGAAAAATGATCCCTGACATGAAGGAACAGGTTTGGAACTATCAGTTAGGTCTTATGGTTTTCCTTTTGAACATAAACAATTTTATAGAACATTTGACTGCTAACCAGGAGGCTGATGGTTCATACACACCAGCCACTCCTTGGAAGGAAGGTTAGGCAATATACTTCCATAGTGATATTGCCTTGGAAAGCCAAGGAGGGGTTGCTATGACAGCAGTGAGTTGAGTATCATCAGACAAGGTAACAGTGTGACCATGATGGATTAAGAAAAAAACAAGACCACTTCATTATGTTTTGTTTATTAGGTGCTGTCAATTGGCTCTGACTCATAGTGACCCTCTGCACAACAGAAGGAAACACTGACTGGTTGTGTGCCATCCTTACAATCCTTGCAATACTTGAGCCCATCATTGCAGAGACTGTGTCAAGACATCTTCTTGAAGGTTTTCTCTTTTTTTACTGGCCTTCCACTTTACCAAGCATGATATCCTTCTCCAGGAAATGGTCCCTTCTTACAACATGACCAAAGTAGGTGAGAAGAAGTCTGGCCATTCTTGCTTCCAAGCAGCATTCTGGCTACACTTCTTCCAGGACAGATTGATGTCTTTCTTCTGGAAGTCCATGGAACTTTCAATATTCTTTGCCAACATCACAACTCAAAAGCATCAACTCTTCTTTGGTCACCAAAGACCACTTCATAACTGTATAAACATAAATAAGAACAAGAAAATTGTTCAAACCACAAAAATAGCAAAGCATCTTCCTATCCTGGCCAATATGAATGACTGCTTCTCCTTTACCAATTATTCCTTTAGCCTTGAGTCATTTGCCCTACTTTTTAGATTATATCTATTAAGATACTGCAGTATAGTGAATTACTTACTATGGCTCTTCTAGGCATGTTGTTGTTGTTGTTATGGGCCATCGAGTTGGACCCAACTCATAGCGACCCCTCCTTGGGTTTCTGAGATGGTATCATTATAGGAGTAGATTGCCCAACCTTCTTTCCAAGGAGTGACTGGTGGGTTTGAACCACCAGCCTTCTGGTTAGCAGTCAAGTGCCTTAGGCACTACAATACGTCCTCCATATTGTGATGTATTGGAAATTCTAGCCTCTGCCTGATTAGGGTGGCATCTGTTTTAAGCCTCTCTTTGCCGGAGGCTGTGACTCAAGCCACTGCCTTTAGTTTCCTTGAGTGTGTATATGTGAATGTTCTGGCAAATTTCACTCTCTCTTGCTCTGGATCCTGCAGCAGGTTTGTCATCATCTCATCCCAGTTCTTGGGACTTGAGAGAGCAGCCAGTTGTCTGACCTGCCAATGTGGGTTCATCAACCCCTACAGCCACATGGGTGGGAGAAATACTCCAGGTCTACACCTGACTCATGGACTTGGGACTTGCCAGCCTCCACTACCATATAAGCTATTTCCTTGGCAGTTTGTGTGTTCTATGAGATGTTACAGTGAAATATAAAACCCTAAGACAGGAAGGAGAGTACTGAAGGGAGGAAGAATTAATGTTAGAGATGATGGAGTAGCACAGCAGTTTGAAAAAGTTGGACATTTGGTACATATTTACCTCTGCCTAATAGGAGCTCTGGTAGTGTAGTGCCTAAGGCACTTGACTGCTAACTAGAAGGCTGGCAGTTCAAACCCACAAGCCACTCCTTGGAAGGAAAGATGGGCATTCTACTTCCGTAGTGATACTGCCCTCGGAAACCCAAGGAGGGGTGGCTATGAGTTGGGTCCGACTCAACGTCACATAACAACAACAACAATAGGGAATAGCCTTGTGCTGATCTTTCTAAAAGATTATTTGAGCAGATACACAGTCATACAATGCCCCCACTGCCTAACAGCATCTAAATGCATGGTAAAGTCCCACTTCCTCAATTTTTCCTAAAAATGCCTAATAGTAGTCTACATTCTAATAATTAATGGCTGGGAAAAAGTGATAGAACCAATGGACTGAAAGTCTTACAGGCGGGAACAGGAAAGAGAGAAAATAAAGATCATGTGCTAGGATATTTAAAACTGTGAATATGAAGGAGATAAAGTTATTGATAATGTCATGGTCTGAGGAATGGCCATGGGAATATATAAAGTGGAGGTGGAAAAGAAAATATTGAAAGACAAAGGATCAAGGAACTATGAGACTAGAGTGTTACAGAGATCATACAGAAGGAGGTTGAACCCACTAAGAACTATGATACATATACTGTTAGAGAAAGGGGCAAGAGTCTAAAATTAAAATCTTTAATTCATGAGTGTAAGTCACTGTATGGATAACTGCAATGTGGAAGTATATTATAGACTGGGAGCAGGATCTTCAAAGGCAAGAGATTTTTTAAAATTGTTTAGAAGCAGCAAGGAAGACACCTACTCCATCTGCAGTCCTTATGCAATGTTGAGGAACAAGAACCATTGCTTGAGAGGCCACAAGGGAATAGATTCCTTAGGAGAAATTCATATTTCAGCACAGTGAGAAGGTAAATTGCACATTTAGAGAAGAGAGGAAAGACAGTGAGAATTTTAAATGAAGGATCAGAAGCTCAGAGCGTATTGTAAAAGTATTTTAAGAACCAGAGAAGAGTTTTCAAAAACCAAATGGACTGCCACTGGGTTGATTCTGACTCATAGCAATCCTTGTTGGGTTTCCAAGTCTGTAAATCTTTATGGAAGCTGACTGCCTCATCTTTCGTCTGTGGAGTAGCTGGTGGGTGCAAACCACTGACTTTTTGGTTAGCAGCAAACGTCTTAACCAATACACCACCAGACTCCTTTAAGAAGAGTTAGGATAGCAACATTAGATGTGTAGAGTATGTGAATCTCTATGATGAAAATGACATGTTAGAAACAAAAGCTGTGGATGACAGGCATAAAATTTTAAAATTTTGTCAGTAAATATTGGATAGTTATCAGTTATCAAGGAACAACATGGTGCTTCTGATGTTTATTTAGTTTCTGGTACAGTTTTAAATAGGAGAATCCCACTTTGTAGAAAACAAAATCAGTTTGGATCAAATTATTTGTTTTAAAAATAGTTTGTATTCATAATAAGCATATTCATCATTCAGAACCAAAATATGAAGTATTTATTTAAGTATTTCAGAGTCTATCTGCTCTCCTTTATGTTTTCTAAGCCCACTATGGTTCAGCTAAGATTTCAAAATGTGAAATCTTGGTTATGTTCCACACTTTTATTTATGTATCATGAAGCAGTGAACAGCATAATCTGATTCTCGGTTTATAATTGGAACTGCACACTACTTCTTAGAACCAGTGTATGTGTTGTATATATATAAACACACAGTGACTCCCACCTTCATTTCAATAAATATTAGTTCATTCTCCAATATTTGTTTCCCTGTTTTCTTGTTTTGTTAATGTGTATTTGATTATATTACTAAGAAAATACCACTATGGTATAGAGAATATGACCTAGTTGAGAAATTGAAAAAGGAAATCTCATTGAAAAAGAGAAAGCATTTCCCTTTATAGAGTTTCCAATCATAACTCCTGCTAAAATTCTTCTCACCATATCTTGTTCTTGAGTCAGCTCTTAAAGTTTATTCTTACTATTATTTTTCAAATAAGAATTACATGGTTAACTATCCTATGTTGTTGTTGTTGTTGTTGTTGTTGTTGAGTGCTATCGAGTCAGACCCAACTTATAGAGACCACTCCTTGGGTTTCTGAGGCAGTATCACTACAGAAGTAGATTGCCTAACCTTCCTTCCGAGGAGTGGCTGGTGGGTTTGAACCGCCAGCCCTCTGGTTAGCAGTCAACTGCCTTAGGCTCTATGCTACCCGAGCTCTAACTATATATGGGTATGCTGAATTCAAAATATATAGAAATCTTGTATATTTTTTTGTAAAGAGTGGCTCTTGTTTTCAGAAACAGTCCATTTTCTCAATAGCAGCCCACATTAACTCCTCCTAAAATCACATCCAATTCAGGAAATGGTATTCCCATTCTTGTAGTCACTCAGGCCTTAATTCTTAGATTTATTCTTGATTTCTCTTTCACAAATGCATAACTAATCCATTCCACAAATCCTGTTTATTTAATCTTCAAAATATACAAAGAATCTCCTGTTTTCCCATTGCTACTATCTTTTCCAACGTAACCATCATCTTTTGTTGTTTATTACAATAGTTTATTGTTCTGAGTATTTCCTAATTATTCTTCCTGATACACTTCCTTTCTTTCTTTTTTAATTTTATTGTGCTTTGGGTGCAAATTCACAGAGTAAAATTTGTTTTACATTCAACACTTCATGTACATTTGATTTCACTCCCCAATTACCATCCTCGACTATAATAAACTCTCCTCCCCTCCCCTCCCTGTGACTGTCCCCTCCCTGTGTCCTTCTTAACTATGAACTCCTGTCTGTCCAGCTTTCCCTCTGTGTGGATGCTGTCCCTCTGGTGCCCCATGGCCAATTGCTCTAAGGGGTATATCTCCCTAGAATAGGTAGGTGCATTGTCTTGGGATGGGTGTTCTGCATGAAGGTCTTTCTACTGTTGGGCTTACAGCCAATAGGAGTGAGTCTAATTCTAGGCCTGAAAGGTATCCCAGGGCCATAGTCTTGCAGGTTCCACCAGACACTATCCAACCAGTAATTCTTGTCATTTTTGTGTTTCTGGATTTTGTTTCATATTTTACCACCCACTTTATCCAGGATGTCCAGGTTTGATCCTTTTCCTAGCTGTTGGCATTGGTAGCCAGACACCATCTAGTTCTTCTGTTCTCAGAGCCCAACATGTCTTTGGACTAATTGTTTCCAGATGCCTTGATTTTCTTCACTCTTCTTTGCTTCAGATGAAAGGAGACCAATAGTTGCATCTTAGATGGCCACTCAAAAGCTTTTAAGACCCCAGATACTACTCACCAAATTAGGTTGTGGAACAAGAATTTTGTGTACTATGTTGTGCCAGTTGAGCTTACTGTCCTCTGAGACTATGGCCCTGAGTCAGCAGACCCAGTGATTCTCTCTCTCAAAGTATATGTTTGTCTCTGAGAGGTGATTCCAACTCTGTCTTCTGTTTCTTCTGTAATGTGCTTGGCTAGTTTTGTTGCACAAATGCATATGTAAGATTATTTTCAGCTAAATCTATCCTTGATGAAGGAAGTTTTTCTATTTGCCAACCCTCTCCTGATCTTCTCAGTAGCCTGTGTATTTATCTGTTGCCTGGTGTTCGGTGTTAGTAGTAATGCAGCATTGTGCATATATTATTATTTGCCTCTGTTGTCTATATCTTATATGTACGTTTCAGTGTCCATCGTTTCCCCAATGTCCTAATGTTGGTCACAGGCTCTTTCCATACTGTCCCTCACCCAAATCAACATTTGACTCCTAAATAATCTAAAATCCCCCCTCCTTTCCCCTTCCAAACCTGGTAACCTACAAACTGAGTTTCCTTCCCTAAATAAACCTTTCCTTGACTTTTTCAATAATGGGCTCATACAATATTTGTCTTTCTGTGACTGACTTATTTCGCTCAGCATGTTGTTGTTGTTGTTATGTACTGTCGAGTCAGCCCCAACTCATAGAGACCCTCCTTGGGTTTCCGAGGCAGTATCACTACAGAAGTAGATTGCCCAACCTTCTGTCCGAGGAGTGGCTGGTGGGTTTGAACCGCCAGCCTTCTGACTAGCAGTCAAGTGCCTTAGGTGCTACACTACCAGACCTCCTTCACTTAGCCTAATCTCCTCCAAATTCATTCACTTTGTGAGATGATTTGCATATTCTTCATTTTCCTTATTTCATTGTGTATATATACTATAGTTTGGTTATCTGTTCATCTGTCAATGGACATTTAGGCTGTTTCCATCTCTTTGCTATAGTGAATTGTTTTGCAATGAACATGGGTGTGTTTGTGCCCCTCTCTCACCTCTTTAGGATATATTCCTAGTAATGGAATTGCTGGATCAAATGGTATTTCTACATTCATTTTTTTAAGGAAACACCATACCATTTTCCACAGTGGTTGTACCACTTTGCAGTCTCACCACCAGCATGTATGAAAGTTCTAAGCTCACCACAACCTCACCAGCATTTTTTATTTTCTGTCTTGAATTTTGCTGTCATTGATGGGGTGAGATTTTATATCTCATTGTTGTTTTGATTTGCATCTGGTGGAGTGGTATCTAAGGCTTTTGAGAGCTAATCAGAAGCCTGGTGGTTCAAACTCACGAGCCACTCCTCAGAAGAAAGGTTGGGCAATATACTTCCATAGTGCTACTGCCTTGGGAACCCAAAGAGGGGTCAATATGAGTCGGATATGACTCCACGGGAGTGAGTTTGTTTTTTTATTGGCTAATGACCATGAGCATTTCTTCATGTGTTTTTTGACCACCAGCATATCATCTTTAGTGAAGTGTCTGTTCATGTCTCTTGCTCATTTTTAAATTGTGTTGTTTGTCTTTTTGGTGTTGAGATGTTAAACTTTTCTATAAATTTTGACAGGAAGTTCTTTGTCAGAGATGTCATAGCCAAATATTTTTCCCAATCTATAGGTTCTCTTTTTACCCTTTTGGAGAAGTCTTCCATTGCACATAAGAATATAATTTTTAAAAGGTTCCAGTCATCTATCTTCTCCTCCACTATCTGTGCATTTTGGGTTATGCTTGATGGTCTATTCATACCATAAATTAGGAACACTAGATTTGCCCCCATTTTATCTTTGAATAACTTTGTAGTTTGGGGTTTTACATTTAAATCTTTGATCCAACTTGAGTTTGTTTTTGTATATGGGTTGAGGTATGGGTCCTGTTTCATTTTTCTGAGTTTGTTGTTGTTGTTGTTGTTAGGTGCCATTGAGTTGTTCCCTACTCATAGCGACCCCATGCACAGCAGAACGAAACACTGCCTGATCCTGCACCAGCTGCACAATCCCTGCTATACTTGAGCCCATCATCACAGCCACTGTGTCAATCCATTTCATTGAAGGCCTCCCCATTTTTCTCTGACCATCCACCCTAACAAGCATGACATTCTTCTCCAAGGAATGGTCTCTTCTGACAACATGACCAAAATAGGTGAGACAAAGTCTGGCCATTCTTGCTTCCAAGAAGCATTTTGGGTGAATTTCCTCCAGGACATATCTGTTAGTTCTTATAGCAGTCCATGGTACTTTCAGCATTCTTCGCTAGCACCACGACTCAAAAGCAACAACTCTTATTCGGTCTTCCTTATTCATTGTCCAGCTCTCACATGCATACAAGGTGATTAGAAATATCATGGCTTGTGTCAGGTGCACCTTAGTCCCCAAGGAGTCATCTTTGCTCCTCAGCACTTGAAACAGTTCGTTCGTGGTTGACTTCCCCAATGCTACATGTCATCTAATGTTCTGACTGCTGTTTCCATTGGCATCAATTGTAGAACCAAGCAACGTGAATTCTTTGGCAAACTCAATCTTCTCTCCATTTATTGTGATGCTGCTCATTGATCTAGTTGTGAAGATTTTTGTTTTCTTGATATTGAGACATAATCCATACTGCAGACTGTATTCTTCAAACTTCATCAGTAAGTACCACAAGTCATCCTCACTTTCAGCAAGTAAAGTCTGCTTATCTCAGGTTGTTAATGATTCTTACTCCGATCCTGATGCCACATTTTTCTTTGTCCAGCTTCTTGTATTATTTGCTCAGCATATAGATTGAATAAGTATGGGGAAAGAATACAACCCTGATTCACTCCCTTCATGATTTTAAACCATGTAGTGTCCCCTTGTTCTGTTCAAACAACAGCCTCCTTCTCAAGGTACAGGTTCCTCATGAGTACAATCAAGTGTTCAGGAATTCCCTTTCTTCTCAATGTTATCCATAATTTGTCATAATCCACACTATCAAATGCCTTTGCATAGTCAATAAAACACAAGTAAAAATCTTTCTGGTATTCTTTGCCTTGAGCCAAGATCCATCTGACAACAGCTATGATATCCCTTGTTCCACGTCCTCTTC
>NW_006922031.1:22847-43938 GCF_000298275.1 Orycteropus afer afer | reverse complement strand
GGGTCCAAGATTATCTTCTGTGTCTGTGTTAATTGGTTTCCCTTTTCTTTGTTGAAGAGGGTCTGTGCAATCCTTCTGCCTAGTCCGCCATCTTCCAAGTTTTCTAGAGTAATCTCATTTTAACATAACATTTAAATTAATTTTATTTGTTTGTAGATTATAGTCAGGTTGTCAAAATTTTACAGAGATTGTGTTTTGAGAAATAAAAATAGCTACTGTTCATTATTCATCTTCTATATGCCAGGTACTACACTGAAATGGAATCTCCCCAAAACTACTATGCAAATGATATCAGTATTCCTATTGAGACTATTAAGATGTTTCAACAAAAGTATGTAGTGCTGGAAGCACTCACTTTTCTATGCCAAGAAATTTGGAAGGGAGCCACCTGGCCAACCGACTGGAAGAGATCCATATTTGTCCCTTTCCAAAGAAAGATGATCCAACAGAATGTGAAATTATTGAAGAATATCACTAATATCACACACAAGTAAAATTTTGCTGAAAATAACTTAAAAAAAAAGGTTGCAACAGTATGTTGACAGGGAACTGCCAGAAATTCAGAGAAGAATGTGAACGATGGATATTGCTGATGTCAGATGGATCATAGTTGAAAGCAGAGAATATCAGAAAGATGTTTACCTGTGTTTTATTTACTATACAATGGCATTCACTTTTGTGGATCATAACAAATCACAGATAACTTTGAGAAGAATGGGAATTCCAGAATACTTAATTGTGCTCAAGTGGAACCTATACATAGACCAAGAGGACAAACAGAACAAGGATATACTGTGTGATTTAAAATCAGGAAAGGTATGCATCTGTTTTCTATCCTTTCACTAATTTAATCTGTATGCTGAACAAATAATCCCCAAATTTGAATTATATGAAGAAGTATGTTGCATCAGGTTTGGAGGAAGATTCACAACCTGCAATATGTAGATGACACAACCTTGTTTGCTGAAAGTGAAAATGATTTGACGCACTTCCCGATGAAGCTCAAACACTACAACCTTCATTTTGGATTACACCTCAACTTAAACAAACAACAACAACAACAACAAATCCTCACAACTTGATCAATAAGCAACATCAAGATAAAAGGAGAAAAGATTGAAATTTTCAATGATTCCATTTTACTTGAATCCATAGTCAACACCCATGGAAGCAGCAGTCAAGAAATCAAAACAACGTATTGCATTGGGCAAATGTGCCGCAAAAGACCTCTTTAAAGTATTAAAGAGTGAAAATGTCAGTTTGAAGACTGAGGTACACTGTACTTAAGCTATTGTATTTTCAATAGCTTCATATGCATGTGAATGCTGGACAATGAGTAAGGAAGACTGCAGAAGAATTAATGCATTTGAATTGTGGTGTTGGCTAAGAATACTGAACATACTATAGACTGCCAAAAGAAGGAAATATAGCCAATATTTGTTGGAAGAAATATAGCCAATAGGCTCCTTAGAAGTGAGAATGGCCAGACTTGTCTCTCATACTTTTGGTCTTGTTTTGAGAAGAGATCAGTCCCTAGAGAAGGAAATCATGCTTGGTAAGGTACAGGATAAGCAAAAGAGGGGAAGACCCTCAACGAGATGGATTGACACATTGGCTGCAATGATAGGCTCAATCATAGCAACAATTGTGAGGATGGTCCAAGACTGGGCAGTGTTTTGTCCTGTTATACATAGGTTCACTCTGAGAACCAATTTGATGGAAACTAACAAAAATGGACACATGAAAAACTGAGAAACAGCAAAATGAAGTAAATGTACAAGTTCTCACAGATAAAAAAATTACAAGAGTCTATGTTGATATTTATATCTTTCTTAACTCTCCAACCTATTTGCATTCGCTTAAGATGATGTACTTACAAGGGAAATTCTGATAATTAAGGATCCATTCTCCAAATGGTTCACATATTTGTAGTTGCACAATCTATACTATTGTACTGTTGTGCTATTTATCTCCAAAATACTTGCACATCCATACACTTACCTACAGTCATTAACATGCAGTGTAAACTGCATAGTACCTGGAATAATACATCTTTGTATTTTCCCCTACACTGGGAGCATAGCTACAGTGGTGCAGTTAGCTTTACCCCCACAGCTCCTTATATATATCTCCTTTCTATCCTTCCCTTCTCTAGTTGCTTGCTCTAGACTTTTCAACTCTTAAGATTCCCATACACCTTTGGTAGAAACGTTTCTAGTAAGTTGTAGATTCAGAGAATTATTACCCTTACAACTAACTCCTAACACTTCTCCCTCTCCCTCTCTCTCTCTTTCTCTTTATCTCTCTCTCTCTTTTTAATTTCCTTCTTAGAAAACTGAAAAGGCAACCCTGAATGCCTTACTTCAAAACATGAGATCCTGGTGCACAAGTGCTGTCCAAAAACAAACACACCAGCAATAAAGAGAGAGAGAGAATTACTTTTCCTACACTGACCACATCCATTAGGTAGTTTTGTCACTTACTATCCAATCTCCTCGAAAGAGTGAGTCATTTTTGAGAGTGATCTTGTCTTGCATAAATGCATTCATCTTTCCTTTTACCTTTCTCAGAGCCTCAGTTTGAAATCAGTTCTGTGTGAAAGTTCAAAGTTCTTCCAGACAATCATAGTTTGAATCCTCACTAGCCCATTTACAAGCTGCATGAGTTGGGAGAAATTACTCCTTGTCCCTAATTCTCAGTTTTCCTCTTTATAATAATACATTTACAAAGTCAAAATCATTAAATCTTTCATTAATTCAAGGAGAGTTAAGAGAATAATTAAGATAATAAGATAAAGGACACAAAGAAATTAGAAACCCAAACCCTACTGCTATATAGAGTCAATTTTAACTCATAGTGACCCTTTAGGATACAGTAGAACTTCGCCATAGGTTCTCCAAGGCTGTAAATCTTTATGGAAGCAGACTGCCTCATATTTCTCTTATGGAGCAGGTGGTGGGTTCAAACACAGTACTTAGTTAATACAAAGCATTCAAAAAATTGTAACTGTTGTCATCATCATCATAATCATTATCACTAAAGTAAAGGACAAGGATACAGCAGAAAGAGCATAGGCTTTTAGAAACAGAAGAAATAGGTTATAGTTTTCAGTCTGGCAAATTCTGTGACTTTGGACATAGTACCTAATATCCATGATTTCTGGTATCTGTTTCATTAAACATATTGAGGGTAATATTTATCTTGCAAAGATTATTGTAAGATTATATATAATCTATTGTGAGTACCCAGCATGAGCACTTTGTAAACTGTAACATATTTCTATTCTTCGTTGTGTAAAGCCTTCCAATAGATAGGCACAAAAATGCATGGATGTGTCACTCAAAGTTCAATAAGAGCTTACTGATGGATAGTTGCAAACAATCCATGATACTTAGTACACTGTCAAAAACCACGTTTATTACTTGGAAATTTTAGATATATTGTTTCAACATTACCTGCAGGAAAGTAGCCAAACAACATTTTAAATCATTTTTTGACATTGATATTGCTATTCTATGTGACTAAATTGCTGTTGTTATGTGGAAACCTAACTTAGCGAGCTATTCAAAATATTTCAGTAGTTTTTTTTTTTTTTTTTTATTAGAAGTATCTAGTTTCTCCCACAATTCTTTAAAGCATTCAAAGGTACCAACCAAGGCAATTCCACCAAAAAGTAGTTAGAAGTTAAACTTATTAATTTATTGTTTCCTTTGGCTTTTAAACCTGTTTAATTTATCTTTCTATTTGTTCACTTTTAACTTTTAAATTTGTTTTGGTGTCAGCCTTATAAAAGGCACAAAATGACCAAGAAAAACTTTCTTGTAGAAAAAGTAAGCTGTTTCTAGTTCATCTGCATTCTCTGTAGTCCTTTTAAAAGATGAAAGATTGGGTCATGATATTTCATGAAATAGAGAGAATTAAATATAACTTATACTCCCCCTCCCCACCTACTCATTTCTTTTTTAAATTTTCTATGTATTTATTTTTGATATTCATGTTTAAGGCAAGATATCAGATGTAGGCTGAAAAATATCACCATGAAAAAGAGAGAAAAATAAAATAAGAAATGCTTTACATTGAGCATAAGAAATGCATGATGTAGATTTAAATATGTTATTTCATGATTGTATACTGAGATTATATAAAACTGAGTAAAATATAACTAGCAACAGAAATTGAGATCACTATGAAAAGCGTTTATGCCTTTATTTTGCCTTATAAATACCTTTTAGGAGATCTTATTTTTCCAGATATGTTTTAAAAAAATTGTATGTAAAAAGTTAAGTTCCAAAAGATTTGAAAACAATAAGATAATACAAGCAACATAATTCAACCAGTTATGATAAAAATAAGAGGAAAAAGAAAAAGACTGAACATAAGGTAAACACAAATGAACATAAAACTTCAAGAAAATTATTAAGAAGGCAAATCTTAAATTATTTCTGGTTGAATCTATAGGTAGGTGTTTCCTACTTCTTAAACATTTCATATTGCATATATAAGACATGTTAAATTCATTTAAAGCAAAAGGTATCTTTTCCATAAAGGAAATGATGGTCCATTAATTGATGTTTAGGCATGGAATTACTTTGTATGAAATAGTATTACAGTGAGTCCCCAGGTTACAAATTTATGATTTAAGAACAACATATATTTGCCCTTTAATGTTATGTAAATTTGCTCTCTTTTTTAAACAGAGTTTTGAACTGGTTAATTCTGTTTCAACCCTTTGCTGAGATTTTGCATTTCTACCCCAGATATACTGAATCAGAATCCACATTTTAATAAGATCACCTATGAGAACTACCAGCAGACCTTGTGAAAACATAGATTCTGACTCAATATATCTGGGGTGGAAATACAAATTCTCAGCAGGAGGTCAAACCTGAACAAAACTGTTGGAAGTGCTGCTTGAAATGATTGAACCAAGCCCTACTGAAACAAATCTTAGTCACAATCACCTTCACTTGCTGCACGTGTAGCTTTTAAATCATTGAAAAAGTTTCAAGATTTTTCTTAAATAAGCACCATACATACCTGTTTCAACATAGCTACAATTCAACTCAAAGACATCACATCCTTAGGAACGGATCTCATTCGTAACCTGGGGAACACCCCTACTATAGTATTTTCAGCACATGAATTATTATGGGGAAGATAAAAGAGATACGTATCCTAAATGTTTTCATTTTCTTTGCCCCAATGCTGGATACAATAGCCATGTAGTGCTATTTCTCCAACATTATTAAATCTGTTTCCAGTTATATGCAATTTAAAATTACACTTAATTTTGCAAACAGATTCTTCCAGATTATTTTCAATAAAGTTGTATTTTCTACCTTTCATAATTCAATAAGAAACATTGGATTTCCCAAGATATTCTTTTTTGTTTGGAAAGAAACTAAGACTGAAAAAGGCTTAGCAGCTGGCACTAATGAAAAGAAATTGAATTAACGCAACGAAATTGAATGTATTCAATGAAAATAGAGCCTCACAATAGCACCAGTTGGTCTCCTGTCTGAATTAATGTAATTTTGAAAATATGTTCCACTGTTTATTGTGTTTTTGTTATATTCACAACCCCAAATTCCACTGAAAAACTGACATTCTTGCTTTTTCAGAGAAAATAGACTTTTGCATTACAGAAAATAAATCTCAGTTTACAAATGTGCTGAGTTAGGGACTGGTTTAGGCTTTCATTCTATGTCATTTATTGAACTACTCTTCAATATATTTGAAATGCAGTACCTGATAGGCAGTAAATATTAACTAATAATTGATAATATTGCCATTGTAAGAGAGAACAATTAGGTATTCTCTGGTTGATTATGGTTAGACCAACATTTTATACCATATAGTTCATACTTGCAGGACTAATTTTGGGAATACAGATAATCTTTTTTTTCTCAATACCATCACACATAACTGAAAATATTAAATGATTGTAGAATTGAGAAAATAAGCCTTGCTCTTTTTATTTTCATTTAACAACTTATACTCAAGATACTATACCCTGTCCAGGGCCCATGAAGTATTAGAGATAATGATAACTAACCTAACTTTGATTAGAAATCACCGTGATCAGAATCCTGTAAAGAGTCACCATCTCCAAAATATAGAACAACTGAATAATTCACCACTGCTGGAATTTTACTTTAGAACAAACATTCTCCATTTCTCTCTCATTTTGGAGAGCTCCCTGGAATAATGCTTAAACTTACTGCCATCAATTTGATTTTGACTTGTAGTAGTGACCCTGTAAGACAAAGGACAACTGCCACATAGAGTTCCCAAGGTTGTAAATCTTTCTGGAAGCAGACTGCCTCATCTTTCTCCCACAGAGCAGCTGGTGGGTTCAAACCACTGACATCTTGGTTAGCAGTCCAGTGCTTTAATCACAGCTCCATCAGAGCTCCTTGCGAGAATATTTAGGTCTCAAGAAATCCCTGTGCTCCTCCCACACAACAAATCACCACAAAATTTAATGATTTTAAATAATAAAATTATTCATGTTTCAAATTCACAGTTCTTATTTTGGGTTGGGTTGGTAGAGCAGATTTCTTTTTTTCAAACACCATCAGCTGAGAAGACTTGACTGAGATCTGGAGGATTCACTTTCAAGACGGCTCACTTATCTGGCTGATAAGTAGGTACTGCCCAGTGGCTGCACCTCAGATACGGCCAGAGTTCTCTGTTCATTTTCCCATGAGCTTCCCTAAGAGCTGCTTAACTTTCCTCCTGGCATTATGGCTGCATTCATTGAAGAAGCACTCCAAGAGAACCAGACAGAAGTAGTATCACATTTTTATGACTTAGCCTTGGAAGTCACAAAGTGTCACAGTGTGACCATAGTAACTAGCTCATACAAATCTAAGGATAAAGAACATGGAACCAACCTTTCATTTGAAGAAGTACCAAATATGCAAAACAATTTCAGTGTTTATCAACAGATGAATGGGTAAACAAAATGTGCTATATATACAGTGGAATATTATGTAGCCATAAAATGAAGTACAGTTCTAGTATCTGCTACAATATGGAGGAAACTCGAAGACTATGCTGAGCAAAATAAGCCAGGCACTACATGATTCCACTTATGTGAAATACCTAGACAAGACAGAACCTTAGAGACAGACAGTAGATTGTAGGCTACCAGGTGCTGCAGGTGAGGGAAGGTATGAAAGGGGACTTCTTGCTTGATGAACATTGAGTTTTTGTTTAGAGTAATGAAAACATTTTGGAAATAGTAGTGACTTTGCACAATATTTTGAATGTAATTAATGGTCACTGAATTTTACACTTTAAAATGATTACAATTGCTAAGTGCATGTTTTACATATTTTACCTCAATATGTAAAAAAAAAAAATGTAAAGGGGATATTTTAAGGAGATTATCACAGAACCTGAAGGTTCAAATGATAAGGATTTTAACTGAATTGACTTTCTCTAAGTTTGGGAACCCAAGTGCTCAGGAGGAGGTACCCTGATGGTATAGTGCTTAAAGCATTTGGCTGCTAACTGAAAGACTGGTGGTTTGAACCCACCAGCAGCTCCATGGATGAAAGAGGAGACAATATGCCTCTTTAAAGATTTACAGCCTTATAAACCTAGTGGAGGTAACTAAGAGTCAGAATCAATGCAATGGCAGTGAGTTTGGTTTTGGTTTGAGTGCTGATGAGAGCAGATCAAATGAAATTCAGTTTCTGAAGGTAGAGTGGAGCATCAAAGTCACACTGTAATAAGAACATGTAGGATGGGAGATACTTTTGCATCCATTTAAGGAAAAAATATCTGTCATAGTTTGTCTTCTGGCCACAAAAATTTATTTTCGTCTCACATTCAAAATATACTTGTTCCTTCCCCAACATTCATCCTATAACAACATTCAGTTCAAGTCTAGGATCTTGTCATATGAATCATATCCAGGAAAGGAAGTTTTGGGTACAGTTCCTTGTATGCAGCTTCTTAAATACTAGTCCTCTTCATCTCAAGATCTGGGAACATAAAATATAAATAATTTACCCAACACAAATGAACCAAAAAGAGATGGGAGGGGCAGCGGGGATAGAGTAATTCCATCAACATGTGCATTCAGACAGGGGTTGGGGGAAGGATTTTAGGGACACAGCAGTTATTGATAAACAAACTCTAAAATGCAGACAGGCACCTGCTCTGAATTCCTTGATTATGACTCAGATTTCCTGCCTGCTAATTATTCTCCAAGCTCTGGACTATTGATTTTCTTCTCTGAGTCACTCTATCTTTTCCACAGAAATGGTCTATGTCTATAGTACTTTTTTGCTCTATTTTCTGTTCACAATATTATTGGAGTTCCAAGCATCTTTTCATTTTGTACTGTCCCCACTATTTCCTGTCTAAACAGACTTTTTTCTCAAAATCTTTTGGGTTATTTGCCTATCAATTTATAATTTATTCCATTAGACCAAAGCCACATGCATGATTTAAGGTAAGTCCATCTCCATCTTCAGCTCCATGTGAAACTTCTGTGGGAACAATGGACTTAAGATGACTGTTGTTGTTGTTGTTGTTGTTGTTATATGCCGTCGAGTCAGCCCCGACTCATAGCGACCCCTCCTTGGGTTTCCGAGGCAGTATCACTATGGAAGTAGGATTGCCCAACCTTCCTTCCGAGGAGTGGCTGGTGGGTTTGAACCGCCAGCCTTCTGGTTAGCAATCGAGTGCCTTAGGCACTATGCTACCAGAGCTCCTTAAGATGACTAGGAGCCCTGTTATTTAACAGTGTTTGTGAAATATGCTCTTAAATCTTCCTGAAGGACTTTTTGAAAGATTCTATATTGCAGCATCCTTAATATTTATATACTCCTCAAGGATCTCAAAACTCTACCCTGAAAGTTATATCTGCCTGCAAACCATTTCTTAATTTCAGAATAGTTTGCCATCTGGAGAGTCTGGGAATGAGAAACAGTTTTCTCACTTAATTTTCAACACAGTAAGTCCTGGTTCATTTATATTTCCTTGATTTTTTGCTTAAAATTGGCACCTTGATTTTTAGCTCATCTTTCTCTCTTGCATTTTCATCTGAATATCTGGAAGATGCCAGTCAGTGTTCAATACTTCATTTCAAAATGTTTTTACCTACGTCACTGAGTTTACTAAATGTACTTCTTTTGGCCCACTCTATTACATGTGACAGTGTTACCCAATTTTCCAGCACCACAGAACAGGAGAGGTCTCTTTACTTTCAGCCTCCAATAACTTTTTTCTTACTTTCCTTTAAGATCTTTCTGAAAACAATCTCCTCAAGTCTTTGTAGGCTTTCATTGTTGATATAATAGAATTTATTTTTGGAGTCACTCACAACACTTACAAGGTCAATGGTCAAACCAACCAAACTCGACTGCCGTCGAGTTGGGTCTGACCCATAGCAACCCCCCCTTGGGTTTCTGAGGTGGTATAACTAGCGTAGTGCCTAAGGCACTTGACTACTAACCAGAAGGCTGGTGGTTCAAACCCACCAGCCACTCCTCAGAACGAAAGTTGGGAAATCTACTTCCATAGTGATACTGCCTCAGAAACCCAAGGAGGGGTGGTTATGAGTCGGGTCTGACTCTATGGCACATAACAATAACAACATCACTAAAGAAGTAGATTGCCCAACCTTCCTTCTGAGGAGTGGCTGGTGGGTTTGAACAGCCAGCCTTCTGGTTAGAAGTCAAATGCTTTAGGGACTACGCCCTACTTCATTAAATTTTTGTCAGGATAGTATTCCACTCTCAGCACCAAAACCTGTTTGTTATTTATTGCTGTAAAACAAACTGTCCTGAAACTTAATAGCTTAACACAACAATAATACTTCATTCAGAAATGGGCAATTTGAACAAGAGTTAAGGGGAGAAGTTTGTCTTTTTTACAAAAGATATCATCTGGGCTAGTGGCTCAGCTAGAATCTACTCACACACTGGGAACTAGATGATGCTAGTGGGCAGCTGGGACTTGGGCCTGGATTCTTCTCTGTCTGAGTCCACAGACTGCTTGTCTTCCTCGTGGCATGATGTCTGGGTTCAAAGAACGAGAGTCCAAAGAGAACAAAGCGGAACATTTCATGTTCTAGTGAGAGAAATCACACAGCACCATTTCTGTAATTTCACTAGCTGATCTGACTCAAATGAAGGAATTATGAATCCAGCCTCTCAATAAGAGAGATATGTCAAATTCTTTTTTGTAAAAACAGCATGTGTGATAGGAGATGGTTGTGGACACTTATGAGGTATACAATCTGCCACACATGCATAAAAATGATTTTATCTACCACTTGTTGTTGTTGTTATGTGCCATCGAGTCAGCCCCGATTAATAGCGACCCCTCCTTGGGTTTCCGAGGCAGTATCACTACAGAAGTAGGATTGCCCAACCCTCCTTCTGAGGAGTGGCTGGTGGGTAATGCCATATTAACATGATCAGTAAGCTTTGGTATAATGATGCAACAATAAGTGTTAAAGTATTTTTGAGTAGAAAATATTTTTCTGTGGATCTGTTTATTTTGGCCAATTAGCCTATTTTTTCCTATGTGTATTTCCCTTTCTAGCAAAGTATATCTACTTTAAGACAGGTAAACAGTATAAGTGGAAGAAACTTAAATTTTCCATTTAAAAAAAAAAAGTTTCTCCCTTGATTTTTTTAACTTATCTAAGAAATTCTAAAAGTCTTATCATAAATTTCTATAACAGAAGATGTTAGATAATGAGGAATAATATTTGATGCATCATATACGTAAGCTTTCTTTTCTCCCTATTTAAATATATGAATCATTTTCTGGCAATTTTCTTGCCCCAAAGATAATTTCATTATCTTGAAATTTATAACTTTATCACATTCAATTTTCATAAATTAAAAAAAATGATAATAATACAAAAACAATAAATTTCTGTTACATATCTGGTTTAAGCCAAAGTAGGACTTCATTTCTCAAAATTAATTTTTCAAAGATTCTATCATTTAATTTAAATAAAAACTTTATTTTGATTTTAGTAAAACAATATACACAGCATTAAAATTTAATGATAATGTTGATGAGTAAAGCTACAAACATCAAAAATCATATCCTGTGACAAAATTTTATAAAAGATTGAAAGTCATTTTTACTTCAGGAAAAATTATCAGGCTTCCATAAAGGCTTAATCTGAAATCTATTGAGTAGATTTCGACTAATAGTGAACATACAGAACAGAGTAGAACTGCCCCATAGGGCTTCCAAGGCTGTCAATCTTTACCGAAGCAGACTGCCACATCTTTTTCCTGTGGAATGGCTAGTGGATTCAAAGCACCAATCTTTCAGTTAAGCATCCCAATGCTTAACTAGTGTAACATCAGGGCTCCAAATATAGGATTACCAGTGCCATAATTATTATTATATGCATATATTAATTTCATTATCTCTTGTATAGGCCTATATATTCAAAGCAACATGCAGACCTAAGCATAAAGAGCGCAATTTTCTTCTTTAATGTAAAAATTGAGTATTTTTTTTTCTCCCTGCATCAGCTTTTAACTCAGGATTCAGTTGAATTTGTGATAAGTACACATATATCATTTTTAAATGAAAGAAGATGATTCTTTTATTGTTCTTGAGGTTTGCTAAACAAGAAAGAATTTGCTCATGCATGTTAGAAATCAAAAATTTGAATGAAACATACAAAGCAGTGAATGTTGGGCTACTTGTCTTTCACATAAATCTTGAACTTGTCTAAAACAAGAACAGTATAAACCTCATCTTTCGTACATGATCAGACTGAAGCTCATAAAATTCTTCATATTTTCCCCAAAACAACATTCTCAGATAGAACTGAAACGGAGAGGAAGGGCAAGTCACCCAATCATACATTAATGTTTTAAAAGGAAATATTTAATTTTGAACTGCAGTTCTTTTAAGGGACTTCTGAAAAACCTTTGTATTCTGCCTCAATCTTAAGCCCAAGCAACAGTGGAAACAATTCAAAATTTCGTTCTACAAAGTATTTCTAAAAATTATGCTTATTTTTAAATCCAAAACTCGTCTCATTTGAATTGAGAAGACATTGAGAACGGTTACAAGACTGGTCACATTTTCTCCAGAGCCTTGGCAATTGGTACATGTGAAGACAATGTCTGACAAGGAAGCTAGTTCCTACATCCATTTTTCATCTTCATATACTTCACAATATTTGTCCTTCTGCTTTCTTAAAGGGCTTGCAATTCACCTTTCAGGTTAAATACCCTATTGAGTACTCATCCTCTGCTGTTACCAAATTTCTGTAGTAGAAGATTTGTACCTTCTACAAGTTTGTTCAGAGATTCTAAACATTCCTGATTAAAGAGGTCTTTTTAAAAATAATGACACCAACATATATCTGTGAAGAAAGCAGCTCATTACAGACATGTTATATATATATATATATACACACACACACACACACACACACACACATATACATATTGTCAGATTTCATCTCACCTACTTTGGTCATGTTGTCAGAAGGGATCATTACCTGGAGAAGGATATCATGCTTGGCAAAGTGGAGGTCAGCATAAAAGGGGAAGGCCAACAAGATGGATAGACACAGTGGCTGAAACAATGGGCTCAGGTAGAGCAAGGATCCTGAGGCTGGCACAGGACTGGAGAGTGTTTCATTCTGTTGTACATGGGGGTCGCTGTGAGTCAGAGCCTACTCCACAGCACTTAACAACAACAACATATATATATATCCCAATCACTGTTGTCAAGTCGGATCCAACTCACGGTGACCCCTCCTTGAGTTTCTGAGGCGGTATCACTACGGAAGTAGATTGCCCAACCTTCCTTCCGAGGAGTGCCTGGTGGGTTTGAACCACCACCCTTCTGGTTAGCAGTCAGATGCCTTAGTCACTACGCTACCAGAGCTCATATAAAACTAAACTCATTGCCATTAAGTCTTATACGACGCATAGTGAGCCCTCCTTGGGTTTATGGAAGTAAATTGCCCAACCTTCCTTCTGAGGAGTGGCTGGTGGCTAAACCACCAACCTTCTGTTTAGCAGTCAAATACTTTAGGCACTATGACACCAGAGCTCATGTGTGTGTGTGTGTGTACACATATATATGTATATGTGTATATATGTGTATATGTATATATATGTATGTTTGTATATATACCATTTCCATCCAGTCATTTCTGACTCATAGTGACCCCCATTGGGTTTTCAAGACGGTACAAGCAGTACAATTTTAGCAAGCAGACTGCTCCATCTTCCCTCCATGGAGCAGCTTGTTGTTGTTGTTGCTGTTGTTATGTGCCGTCGAGTCAGCCCTGACTCGTACTGACCCCTCTTTGGGTTTCCGAGGCAGTATCACAACAGAAGTAGATTGCACCATCTTCCTTCCGAGGAGTGTCTGGTGAATTTGAACCGCCAGCCTTCTGGTTAGCAGTCAAGTGCCTTAGGCACTAAGCTACCAGAGCAGCTAGTAGGTTTGAATCACCAACTTTCTGGTTAGCAGTCAAACGCCTTAGGCACTGGGCCACCAGAGCTCCATATATCTGTCTTTATCTCTATCTCTATCTCTAATGTAAAATGTGCAAAGCAGTAAATGGCAGGCTACTTGTCTTTCACATAAATCTTGAACTTGTCTAAAACAAGAACAGTATAAATCTCATCTTTGGTACATGATCGGGCTATATCTATATATACATATATAGATAGATAGATAGAGAGAAAAGCAAAGCAAAGCCTTTTATGGAGCCAACCAGTGATGAGGTACTACCAATATAGCTGCCACCATATTTCCTTCAAGACAAATAGGTTTTGTTTCCAAATCTGAAGGCAAAAACATCAAATTTTGCTTGTTTCAGGCAGCTTTATGCAAAAGGTAAACTTTATGCAGAAGATAACTTTTCTTCTTTTCACATCTCTTACAAATCTTCCAAACACTACGCAGCATTATTGGTAAAAAATTGACTCATAAATCTGGATATAGAAGCTATCTTTGACATGTCATCAGTATGTCAAATTATGGTGTTTGAGAGTGGAATATTATCAATTTCTCATACAGCATAGTGTTTGAGCATTTTACTCCCCATAATGTTACAGGCTGACATTATTAGGTTCTTGCCAACTGTGACTTTTCTTTTTCTTGACAATAAGTTCCGCTACTAAATAATTAGGAGCTCTGGTAGCATAGTGGCTAAAGCACTTGACTGCTAACCAGAAGGCTGGTGGTTCAAACCCACCGGCCACTCCTCGGAAGGAAGGTTGGGCAATCCTACTTCCGTAGTGATACTGCCTCGGAAACCCAAGGAGGGGTCGCTATGAGTCGGGGCCGACTCGACGGCACATAACAACAACAACAACAACAACTAAATAATTTGTTTCTTAAATTTTTCCATGATTGTGATTTTTAAAAATAAATTTCCATGCTACTTTGAGATTCCCATGTTGTTGTTGTGTGCCATTGAGTCAGATCCAACTCATAGCGACCCCTCCTTGGGTTTCTGAGGTGGTATCACTACTGAAGGAGATTGCCCCACCTGCCTTCTGAGGACAGGCTGGTAGGTTTGAGCCGCCAGCCTTCTGGTTAGCAGTCAAGTGCCTTAGGTACTATGCTATCAGAGCTCCCTGAGATTCCTATGCCTCTTTAAAATAATCTGTATTACTACTTATCAAATGATTATGATTGTTAGTAGGTGTCTTTTCTGTTTTGCTAGAGCCATTGCTACAAGTATAATTTGTTTCCACAGAAGATACACAATAGAATAGGACAACTTGTATAATCTGTTCCATTAGTAAGAACCCTTCAGTATGACTGTGATGACAGATGTTTATTGTGTCTCTTGTTATAAAATTATGAAAAATAACTCAAATTACTGTAATTTTTTTATCAGTAACGTTGTCAGAATTGTTAGCAGTTCTAGACATAGCCTTTCTGTTTAATCTCAGCTTTCTTCTTCAAATAGCCAAATAAAGAAAAACATTAGTGTGTGAGAAAATTGAAAAATACATAAAAAAAAAATTTATAACACAACTTCTAACCTACACAGTCCATATTTGGTAATGTTTACAACAACAAAGTGTGAAAGGGGAAGCTGAGTCAAAATAACTAATAATATTCTTCTTTAAAATGGAAATTTCTCTTTGATTTTCTATTATTTTATGAGATATTGCTCCCTTAAGTAACCTGCCTATGTAAGGAGACAAATCAGGAGTGAAAGGCTGGTATCATCAGCCTACTGTCCTTTCTTCCATAAACTAGAACCCTCAGCAATCATGAGTGGCTTTTCCTATTTCAGGGAGCTCTGGCGATACAGTGGTTAAGCTCTTGGCTGAACTGAAAAGTTGGCAGTTCGAACCCAGCAGCTGTTCTTCAGAAGAAAGCTATGGCAGTCTGCTCTCTTAAAGATTTACAGCCTTCTAAATCCTATGAGGCATTTCTAGTCTGTCCTACAGAGTCACTGTGAGTTAGAATCTACCCAGTGACAATGGGTTTGGTTTTACAGTTTTGGTCTCCTGTCTGGCACCAAAAACAGAGAAGTCAATCAAATGAACTTAATCTTACTATGTACTGCCATCTGGAACTGAAAGTCTTCTAATTCAGTTGCTAATAGGACTGCTTGATCAATATCTACCACTGTATGGATGTGCTAGCATTGCAAGGAACAACAACTTCAAAGAATAACATTTTGTTTTGTGGATTGCTTTGTTTGCTTTTTAAATCATGATATATCCCAGAAACTCTAACAACAAATCATAGAATCCTGAGATTCCCCAGAATCCTAGTTGAAAAACCTACTATACAGCAATTTTAAATCTTTTTGTCAAGAAGCATGTAAATACTTTCTGGGTGACTTGCTCATATTCTCATATCTATCTCCTGTCTTGGTGCATCTGGATGGTACAAAGCACTAAATTAACACACTCAGTTGTAAACTAAAAGGTCAGAAATGTGAGTCCACTCAGAGATGCCTTAGAAGAAATGTCTGGTGATCTACTTAAAAAAAAAAAAAACAACCATTGAAAATCTTATGAAGCATTGTTCTAACCTGACACACATAGGGTCTCTACAACTTAGTATTTGCTGTCCTAGAACTATGTGTATGACCAAAAAAATAAAGCTAACAAATTGATTCTGACTCATAAGAACCCCATGTGGTATAGATTAGAACTACTCCACAGAGGTTTTCTTGTCTGTAATCTTCATGGAAGCAGATCACCAGGCATTTCTTCCACTGAACCACTGCATGGGTTTGAAATACTAACCTTTAGGATAGCTTTCAAGTGAAGACCATTTGTGTCACCTAGGTATCTATGCACGTGATTATTTGGTAAGTAATTTGTTAGAGAGCTGGATTAAAATGGAAGATAAAAGAAGAAACAAAAGTCAATCTTTGGGATCACATCAGATGGTCCTGGATAGAGTGGGGGAAAAATGTGGAACAAAACCCAAAGTCATAAAAAAAGACCAGGCTTAGTGATCAGATAGAGACTGATGGAACCCTGGAAAGTATGTCTACCCTTTGGACCTGAAAGTGAACTCACTCCTATAGCTCAATTTTCAGTCAAACAATAGAAAGTCTACAGGGTGAATAATAACTCTAGGAAGGAACACACTCCTTGGAACAATAAACCATTTGAGATCAAAAGAGCAGCATTTGCCCAAGGATAAAGTTCAGAAGGCTGGAAGAGTTAGGAGAGAAGGAGGAATGGAAATGAAGAAACACAGGCAGAATCAGGTAGGAGTGATGTTACATTGAAGGCATTGCAATCAATGACATGAAACAAAATGTGTGTGACTTGTGGAATGGAAAACTGATTTGCTCTATAAATTTTCACCAAAATTACAATTTTTTTTTTAAACAGTCAGTCTTTGCTCCTAATGAGACTGTAAACTAACTAGAAAAAAGATGGCTAATTTTGAAAAATTAAAGAACTAGATGTGGCAATAACAAATAGCCATATGAGAGAAATATACCACCTTGCTGGCAAGAACAGTGTGAAAATTAAAACAAACAATTACGTTGTTGTTATGTGCTATTGAATCAGACCTGACTCATAGTGACCTCTCCTTGGGTTTCTGAGGCAGTATCACCCAACCTTCCTTCCAAGGAGTGGCTGGTGGGTTTGAACTGCTAGTCTTCTGGTTAGCAATCAAGTGCCTTAGGCACTACGCTACCAGAGCTCCTACAAACAGTATCAAAATTCATATACAAATATCCTTACACCAACAATTTAATAATGCTAACCTTTATCTCTGAGCCTGGGAAAAGCATGATGGTTAAGAAATCCTCCACCCTCTTGTCTTATTGGAAATGGCTTATGTAACACCCATGACAAGATCAGACAACAAGAACAACAACAAAATCAGTGCCGTGGAGTCAGATCTGACTCATAGCGACCCCTCCTTGGGTTTCCGAGGCAGTATCACTACGGAAGTAGATTGCCCAATCTTCATTCCGAGGAGTGGCTGGTGGCTTTGAGCCACCAGCCTTCTGGTTAGCAGTTAAATGCCTTAGGCAGTACACCACCAGAGCTCCCAAGACCAAACACCTGCAAATTCCCAATCTTTGTCTGACAAATAATTAGCTGAACTGTTTGTTCCCAGTGACCAATCTGAACAAAATATCTACTAACTTCTCCAAATTTTAGCCAGGCTTCTCTCCTACTAATACATCCACAGCCTTTAACTCACACTTATATTTAAGGAAGCACTGGAATGCAGAATTCTTCCTCCTCAAGAGACCCTCTTGAGAATTAACTGATCTCAAGAATAAAAAAATATATATATCACAGCTTTTGAGTGGGATCTAACTCATCCTGACCCCTCTTTGGGTTTCTGAGGTGGTATCTATGGCAGTAGATTGCCCAGTCTTCCTTCGGAGGAATGGCTGGTGGATTTGAACCACCAGCCTTCTGGTTAGCAGTCAAATGCCTTAGGCACTATGCCACTAAAGCTCATTCCATAATTAAATTTCAGATTACTCCATCTGCTTATTTTACTTATCTCATTTATTTATCTCTCCCTATGAATGTCTGCTCCACCTGAACTTTGAGATACTTGCAGATCTTACAATCAGAGCATCCTTTCTATTATAATCCCATCTTAACCTCCCTATTATTTTTCTTTTCTTTTTTTAAAGAAAATTTCTCCTTACATAAGTCTGAATTTGTTTTCTTTGTTTGACAAATTCTAGTTATTTGTCACATAAAATGCATAATTTAAATTTAGAAAGATTTATGTACAAATAAGTCTGGAAAGATGTATGTACAAAATGCTCATTTCAGTATTTTACAGCAAAACACTGAAATGACCTCAAATTCTTTTAAAGGATTGATTTTAAAAAATATGATCAATTTCTGCAATATAAAAAAATGGATAATGTTTATATATGTTCATAAGGAAATATTCTAGCTATAACATTAAATTGAAATACATTGTGAATAAAAATCATACTTCCATTTATATAAATATTCTAATAAATTATCATTTACTAATATTATATGTGTGTGTAGTAAGAACATAGATAATTATTTTCACATATTTTACATATTTTTACATGCTATTTTTACATATGACTATTTCTGAAATAATAGCCAAATAATGATAACATAATGATTTATATATTTGGAATAAGGAATGGGAATCTGGGTTGAAGGGAAATAGGCCGTAAATTCTATGGCTATTTATACTATTGGAATATGCCACTACATGTATGTGTCATTCTAATTTTTTTCCAATAAAATCTAGTTAAAATTGAGCACACTGTAACAGAACAATTTCTTAATTAATAATAATAGATTTCACTCAAAAGCCATCATTATTTCTATTACTTCACAGTGTCTACTGCAAATCCTGCAAACCTAACCATTTTCCCTTATCTGTCAGTCTCCCAATACTAAGAAGTACTACAAAATTGGGGGGAAGACTGCAATCCTAGAGCATGGGATCCAATCTCATATTTGTTTCTAAACCCCCCCCCCCGAGTCTGCTATACATTTAGTAAGTATCCAAGAATGACTTGGTAATAGAATGAAATAATAGTAAGTGAAATAAATACAGAACTTCAAAATGTTTCTGTTTGTAAGACTAGCTTACTTTCATTTAAAGAAATTATTATTTCATTTTACCCTTTAAACAGAGTTGGCATGAAAATCAATTTCTTTTATGCATGGTAATAATAAAAACATGTTTCTAATAGCCCAAATCACTCTTGCTTTTACAGTTCTATGGACTAAATATAGTTTAATGTGTGTGTGTGTGTGTGTGTGTGTGTGACATTTTATGGGCTAGCCAATCTCCCTGAAGGGACATTGTCTCTTTCCAGAGATTTATGTGGTTTGAATGGTAGGGATGATAAGCACTTGCTGTTCAATAGTGTGGTTAATACTCAGCCCCAGGATAAGAGAGCAGTGAAGCAACTCCTACTCCAAGGTACAGTAGTTCTGCAGCAATCAGTAGCTCTGTTTCTTTTTCTGAGGAAATTTGCATTAAAATGCTTAGTCCACAGGGAGTTCAACATTCACTCACTGCTCACTGCCCAAGGAAAACAGCTATTATGGTCATTTCCCAGATTTTCATGGCATAACAAAAAGGAAAGCAGAGAAGAGAAAAATAAACACTATTGTAAAAAGAATGGCAAGAGAAACAGTGGTCTTACATAAGAACATAATGCTGCCTTACTGTGTAACTCACTTGAAATATATTTATATCTACTAATTATTATGAATTATTATTTCCCCCAGAGGCATCATATTCATGGTAATGTTAAGTAGAGATTAGGGAGGAGACAATTCTATCTATTAATTTCATACCCCATAAATTATATCATCTCTTTTCTTTGTTCTGTTTATTGTCACTTATTCAAAGGGAATTTGAGGAGTCTCAGTATTTGTTAAACTAAAAACCAAACTCACTGCTGTCGAGTCATATCCCATTCAGAGTGACCTCTCCTTGGGTTTCTGAGGTGGTATCATTATGGAAGTAGATTGTCCAACCTTCGTTCTGAGGTGTAGCTGGGGGGTTTGAACTGATAGCCCTGTGATTAGCAGTCAAATGCCTTGGGCATTACATCCACAAAGAAAATTAGTGAACCAATTAAGGGAAAGAAAAGAGAGATTCTAAAGATGAACTTGGATTTGGTCTGCAAATGAATTTAAGTTAATGCTAAATATTGCACTTTCCTATGAATGTTTAGAGATACCACAGGTGTGATTTTTACTTCCTGAAAAATGACTTCTCTCAAACAAATAAATCAACAAGGATTAAAACAAGAAGATAAAAGCATCTTTGATTTTGACTAGAAACAGCTTCATATAATGCCATAATCTGTGCAAAATGGTTATTAGGAATGGTGAAAACTGGACCAGGTAAAATAAAGTTGCCTATAAGGACAGATATTTAGTAGCAGGCCTCTTTTCCAAGTATGTTGCATATCCAGAAGACCCAAACCAGCTTGTGACCTATGCTGCAGAGAAGGGGAAGAGAGTTGAACAAGAGAACTTTTAGATATGTCAACTGTGTAAGAATGTCTTTCTTTTCACAGGACAGAAAAGAAAAAACAGGCCAGAATTGAGCTATGTATGTGATTTAGGACAGGAAAGAGATGAAAATGCCATCTCTTCACTTTGTAAATATGGAACTTCCCTACTCAGTGGAAGTCAGCATGGCAGGGTAGATATGTAAAAACAGAATAGAGTGAGAAAAAAAATTTGTGACAGACAAGAACTCAAGTTGCCTTTGGACCAAGTATTGCCTCACACTTCTCAGACTTTCTTTCAACTATTTATTGAATAGTTTTAACATAAATAGTAACCTAAAGGGAAGCAGCAAGAGAACTATACCCAGATGGAAGAAAGAAAAATGATAAGTATATGGACCCAGAAAAAACATTACAAAGTATCTAAGTCACAAAGGGAGCTCTGGTGGCATAGTGCCTAAGGCATTTGACTGCTAACCAGAAGGCTGGGAGTTCAAACCCATCAGCCACTCCTCAGAAGGAAGGTAGGGTAATCTACTTCCATAGTGATACAGCCTCGGAAACCTAAGGAGGGGTCACTATGAGTCAGATCCAACTCCACGGCAGTGGTTGCATTGACAACAATTAAAAACT